>NC_073744.1:117707259-118017926 GCF_029784135.1 Toxorhynchites rutilus septentrionalis
TTTGATTCTAAATGTACCTGGGGGAGACACATTGCGTATTTGAAACAGAAAAGCCAGCAAAGAATCAATTTTCTCCAAACAATAACCGGAACATGGTGGGGTGCCCATCCAGGAGACCTCATTCAGTTGTACAAAACAACGATATTGTCAGTGTTAGAATATGGCAGTTTTTGCTTCCGATCAGCTGCCAGGATTCATATTCTCAAGCTGGAGAGGATACAATATCGTTGCTTGCGTATAGCCATGGGGTGTTTGCATTCGACACATACGATGAGTCTCGAAGTTTTGGCAGGAGTACCCCCGCTTACTCTTCGGTTCACAGAATTATCCTACAGATTTCTCATCCGTTGCAAGATCATGAATCCATTGGTGATTGATAACTTCGAAAATCTACTACAACTGACTCCTCAGTCAAGTTTTATGTCTTTATACCATGAGTACCTTACCCACGACGTGCACCCTTCACCAGGCATCTCCAACCAAGTTTGCTTCCCATACTTTTGCAATTCCTCTGTCATTTTTGATCTGTCCATGCGACAAAAAATCCATGGAATACCAGATCACCTACGTTCCTGTGTTATTCCGTCGATATTTTCGGAAAAATATGGAAAAGTTGGATCTGATAAAATGTTCTTTACTGACGGTTCATTCATAAACGGGTCCACTGGCTTCGGCATCTTCAATGAAAATTCCAGTGCCTCTTTCAAACTCAAAGATCCTTGTTCCGTGTATGTCGCAGAAATGGGTGCGATACACTATGCTCTAGGGATCATTGAAACACTGCCCATCGACCATTATTTTATTTTTTCAGACAGTCTCAGCTCAATAGAGGCAATCCGCTCAATGAAAGTTGATAAACGCTCATCTTATTTCCTAACAAGAATAAGACATCTATTGAGTGTTTTGGTCGAAAAATTATTCAAGATTACCTTAGCATGGGTTCCCTCTCATTGCTCGATTCCGGGGAATGAGAAAGCGGACTCGCTAGCTAAGGTGGGCGCTTCAGAAGGCACACTTTTTGAAAGGCAAATTGCCTATAATGAATTTTTTCAATCGGATATCCCCGTCCGGGATATCTTAGGTAGCCGTGATCCTGATCTTCTGCTTCATCTATACCTGTTCCTCAGAAACGCCGATGTCAACGTTTAATGATGTTTCCTTCGTTGTGTCCCCGTTTCATATCCCTCCTATCCGATCGATAAACTTTTACTTAGTCGCGGCAATACATACACACACTCTTTACAGATGCACGGGCCGAAGGTTGTGCAGTCCACTGTTCATTCAACAAGAGCCAAAGGTTGTACCGCTCATGACAACTCTACACGAGCTGATAATTGCGCCGGCTAGTGACCATTCTTTCCTGGATTCCTCGAGTCGAGAAAGACGCACCACGCTAGATATGGGGTACAGACTAGGAGGGCGTTGCTGATTAATGGTCAGCTGCATCCCAATAGGAAGTAGCCCGTGTACGTACAGAGCATCGAAGACTGCAACATACCAATTATGAGAACACTTGTAATACTAACCTCGAGCCAACCGCGAGTAATCGGTTACATATTACTAACATAGTTGTAAGACAAAAATTGTCAAAATATTGGACTCCCGGCCCCGTCAGGCTAACGCCACATGTGCCTTAATAAAAAATATATTTTGGGAAAAAAAAACCTTGAATAACCATTCAAATGATCGTAAGCGAATCAGTAAATTTACATTTTTGTGTATATTACACTGGAAAATAATGAAAAAATTGATTGATCAATTTCACCCCAAAGCTATGTTTTACAATGTTTCGCTAAAATTTTTCCAAACTAACGCTTACGAGAAAATTTAAAGTGTATCGTTTGCCTTGTGTTGAACGCTTTTTGCTCAGCCATTGCCTGTTGGGTTTCCAAAATTTTTGCATATATCGATTTGGACACTCTATAACAATTTATTACAATAAAAAAAAGTTAAGAAACTAACTATCAAACTGTCGAAAAATTGACGAAATCGACGCAACGAATTTGCTGCGGCGGTTCACGTGTTCACAATTATTGCTCAATCATTGCCTTAAGGATTCACGAGATTTTTGCATAAATCGATTTGGGCATTCCATAGAAGTTTATCACAATGAAGAAAGTAACATATTTTATGAAACTAACTGTCGAACAATTGGTAAATCTCAAGTATTATCTAAATTGAAATCCCATGGTTTGATTGGTCAATTCGCAAAAACAATATTTACTCTTGCATCCAGTGCATCTGGAGTCTGCAGAAATCTGAATACGGGACAGTGCAATGCCATGTTCTGATTGTTTGATTTTCTGCTGATGTACGTCACAAATATCACATGTTTCTGAAGGCCCAGAGTTTAGTTTAAGTTGTTGTTTTGTTGATGCTAGATACCTCGAAAACACAGAGAGTTCATTCGCCTCTATTTTAAGGTTTTATTTTAAATTGTCCTTTTCAAACCTCTATTGTTCAAAACATTATCATCATCACTGACGATACAATCAGCCCTTGCAGAGAAGCACAAACTGCATCGCAAGCCCCACCCCTTGTGAGATCCTGGTAGGTGCTATTTATATATCTTTATTTCAAAGATTTTCAGCATTTTGGGTAATTCTTTGAAATTTGCACAATTTTGAGTGTGAGTGTAAATATAACACTATCTGGTAGCAGTTTTGTTGAAAATAGTTCAAAATAGTTTAAAAAAAAACCTTGAAATTTTTATTTCAATATTTTTATTTATTAAAATAAATCACTACAAATGTTTGTTTGCGCATTGAGAGTGGAAGCAACGGACCGTTAAGGAAAGGAAATTCAGAAAAAGGCATTTCCGATATACTCTAAAGAGCGATGGTAGCATTCAATCGTAATAATTAGTCCAATCGAAAATCGTATTGACACATTTAGCTTCGTTTTTCGTTGATTTGAAGCGAAAATGGAACCTATTTATACATTCTCCATATATACTTTTTATTATTTTATTGATAAAGCTTTGCTTAAAAAAAACGATTATTTTCATAAAAAATACCGGGACTTTTCAGCCCATGTAGTATAATGTTATGTGCACCCGTGGCCGAGTGGTTAGCGTCATAACTAACATGCCGGGTGTTCGGGTTCGATTCCCGTTCTGGTCGGGGGAATTTTTCGTCAAAGAAATTTCCTCCGACTTGCACTGTGATCACGCGTATTCTAGAGCTTGCCACTCAGAATGCATTCAAGGCGTGTTATTTGGCATAGAAATCTTAACTAAGTACTAATAAAAATGACGCAAGTAATACTACGTTGAGACGGCGAAGTTCCTCTAGGAACGTTAGTGCCATTGAAGAAGAAGAAGAAGTATAATGTTAAAGAAAAGGAAAAGTGTCACAATGTTGAAAATTTAGTTGTAAGGTGATCAGGATCACCGACTGGTTCAGGATTGACCTTACGTTCGACACTGAGTGCAGGATACCAGCAAGCAAAATTTAAGCGGTCGAAAAAGTACGTACACTTGAGAGATTCAACAAGTTCAGAGGAAAATTTCAACAACATTGGTCCTTTGACATTATTGTCGGCCGCACGTCATATGATTGAGTATAGCCAAGACGCGAGGAATTTCGAATAACTACAATTATTCATCACATTGCCCGAAAAGTAATAGCCGATTTTTTCATTACAAACGCAAATAGATGGGATGGGATCATTTTATGCTTAAACTCTCATGTTCTGGAAGATTCTACGAACAAATTCTTATAGATCTAGTGTACAAAAATATCGTGAAGAAACAAAAAGTCGCTTTGTTTCCGTTTTAACATGATTTCGTGGACTAATACAATTTTTGTGCATACAATATTTTTGAACAGCAAATCCAATTAGCCTTTCATTTGATTCCCAGAACGTTCCTGTAGGATCTTTGCAGAGATATTATTGTATTCATTAAATAATTCCCTTTCGTCTTTGATGATAAATTGTTCAATAAATGATGATCGCATAGCAAATCGAAAGACGGTTTTCAAAAACTGTAATGAAATTTTTCATTCAAGCAAAAAAACTCTGTATCGTTTTAGGGATCAAATTAAAGCTGGTTGATAAGTCTGATTGGATTTGCTATTGAATTAGTTCACAAAAGCTTTGACAAAACAGAAAGAAGACGATTTTTTATTTCTTTCCGATATTTATGTCCACTCTATCTACACACACCTAGATAAGTTTTTTCTCGTAAAATATTTCTGAACTTGGGAGTTTGTGCTTTAAAATGATGCACATTCCATGTATCTTGGTGTCGGAAACTATTATGAAAGTACACCACTTTAAAAAATAAACATTTTGCTACTGATATTCTCTAAACCGTTTACTGTATATAATTCTCGTTTTACCTATACACAATAACTAACATACTTATTTAGTTTGCTTTATCTCTTAATTTAGGAAATTGATAATATATGTACAAACAGTTTATCAGAGATTTCAAATTTAACATCATAGAGAACAAAGTGTGTATCGGTCTACAAATGTACTGCGAAATAATAACAATGAGTTAACTCACAAGATCACGATAGAGTACTTTCGACACTGTGACGATGATAACTTTACTATTTTCTCAATCTTCAGTTTGAAACGAGCAGGACATTTTCTCACGCTAAAAACCTGTTTGTTGTGTTTGGAGATAAAACGAAAAATAGTAACAAATTTACCATTTGCACATACTTGCGGTTTCTGCCACTAGCTTTGTTTCACTGCGATATATCCAATAGCAAGGTGCAATTCGCATTAGCATGAATTGTGTACAGCAGCAGAAATAAGACGAGGAAAACATTTAGGTGGTTTCGTGATCCACAAAAAATGGTCCCATTAAAAGGAAGAAAACAACAGAAAATACCAACAGACAGCAAAAAATTAGGGGGCTAGGCCGGAAGATTCCATGTTCCATCCGTCCTTGCTGACCTACCCAGGTCGAGCAAAATTTTTTAATATGGGAATTTTTGTGAACCAAAAATATTTTGCTCACCCGATGGATAACAGAAAGGAAACAGCGAAACAAGATTAAAAGAATTCATGTGTATTCCGATGAAATTTAACATGTTGTGTTTGAAAGTAGAAGGAATCCAGCGAATCGTTGGATCGAGAAAGATAGCTGAAAGTATACTTCACCAGCATAAAGTAAATTTCAACATGAAATACAACAATTTTGTATTCTAAGCCAATGGAACAATATGTTTCGTCATTCAAAGCTAAACCTAATCAATTACTCAAGAAAACAATTACTTTTGTCGGTAAGAGCGGTAGCGCTCTAGCAGTAGCATTTCACGCCAATTTCTGTCGACACCTTCTCGTGTCTAAGCATAACAGTGGAGCATAAGAAGAACAACAGAACAATTTAGAAACGGTAAGTGCTACACTTTTCAAGTATCCTGAAGCATCACTTCAGCTCTCGTTTCTCGAGCATCGTTCAGCAACAGTCACGTTCGGCTCTCTCTTGCAGTGAACAGTGAGTGAGGTTATGTAAATAACATTCCATAGCTTTCCGCGAGCTGCTCGCTTTGAGAAACAACCATTTAATAACCATCACATGCCAGGAAATTTAGCGCTGGGGTGGTGGGGATGAGGATACCATGGGGATTGAACTCGAGTACAGCATATCATCGAGCAGAGTCAAATATAATTGAACTTCTAACACTAGCACTGAATGGAACTAGCTCGCTGGGTGCAGTGCTGTCGAATTTATTTGAGCTGCAGAATGTAGAATATATTTAAATTTTGAACTTTATGCGACATGAACATTACCCGAATCTTTCAACTATGTATGCTAAATGTGTTTACAAGTGATAATCTCATAAATAATTTAAAATGAACTGATATTCTATATTTCGATGAAGTCGCTAATTGTGGATAATGAAAATCCAACGTGCCCCACGCTTTTGTTTTAGTCTTATCAATGCCCAAGACTAATGAAGGAGAGGTGTGATAACTGCTAACTGCTACATGTCTAATTATTTTCTAGCTTTTAGTACATTATTGTGTTTAATCCCAATTAAACCGTTTAACTTAAAACGTTTTTTTTTACTTATTTTATTTTCTAGTTTTTAGTACATTATCTGTTTCATTGGAATATTTCTCTATAATAAAACCATTGTACTGTATTCTATCAGTCAAATAACTTCATTTGATACCAATATTGAGTGAATTACAGAAAATACATAGTGTGTTCTCCAAGTCAAGTTCGTTCGTTTGATACACATATCTCAATCAACCTTTTCTTATGAGATGATATGGAATCAGCTATTTTGTAGCGGCGGCCAAATTAGTTTTTTCAAGATAAGCAGTTTTTAAATAACAGCAGAGATTCGGTCAGTTCCTATTGGTCAAATTTCTATTAATGTGGGCCAACCCTACAGACATACAAATATACGTACAAACAGTTCAAGCTAAATAAAACCGTTTAATAAAGAAATTTGCTATTTTGTGATTGCGGCCATCTTGGATTTGGATTTTTCATGATCTACTGTGATGTACTATTCAAGCCTTTTCACTTGATACCCATATTAACGGGGTTTTGACATAATATGTAGTCCGATACTCATATCAGTGAGGTTTTGAGAAAATATATAGTTCGCCATTTTGTAGTGGCAGCCATCTTGGATTTGTTTTTCATAAATAAC
Organism: Toxorhynchites rutilus septentrionalis; assembly: GCF_029784135.1. Lineage (NCBI taxonomy): Eukaryota > Metazoa > Arthropoda > Insecta > Diptera > Culicidae > Toxorhynchites > Toxorhynchites rutilus. Next base: position 117,713,886 of record NC_073744.1, read on the forward strand.
AGTATTCTACTATTCAAGCCTTTTCATTTGATACCCATATTAATGAGGTTTTGAAAAAATATATAGTCCGCCATTTTGTAGTGGTAGCCATCTTGGATTTGCATTTTTCATAAATAACCATATTCTACTAGTCAAGCCCTTGCATTTGGTACCCATATTGATGGGGTTTTGGAAAACCCATATCGATGAGGTTTTGAGAAAATATGCGATCCGCCATCTTGGGGCATCTTGTTCCAAATTTCAGATCAATCGGTCAACAGAAAGGGGGTCAAATTTCTATTAATGTGAGTCAGCGCTACAGACAAACATGTTACAAACATACAAACATACAAACATACAAACAGATTACAGGGCAAGCTAAATAAAACCGTTTAATAAAAAGACCTTATTTTGTAGTGTTCATGTAACATTTCGAATATGTAAAATCAGCGTTCGACATTTCTCACTTTCAATTCGAATGGAACATAATCTCCTTGCCTTTGGATGTATACTGCGGCTTTGAGTCGTTTAGAATTGGCTTGTCGAGTTACTCCCAATGATTTTCCAAGCTCTATTTGTTTTTGACACGAATCTTGATAGAGTAATGTCTTTAACTCTTCGCCTTCAAACTGTTTCCGTTGACCCGGACGCCTTTTGTCTTTAACATTAAAATTACCACTTTTTAATCGTCCAAACCATGCCCTACAAAACCTATCCGATGGCGCTGAGTCATCATAAACTTTCACAAGCATTCTATAGGCTTCAGCTGTACTTTTATACCAATGGAAACAGAAAATCAAAGAGACTGTTTTCTGAACTCTAATCCATTAAATTTGGTGTCCCTGGAAAGGGCCTTTGATTATATGCTACGGTACTCGGGATTCATTTCGAGCTGGTAAACTTCGTAACGACTTTGGTACTTTCGGAGACAGCGCGTTTGCCCAATTATTATGGCAGCAGCAGACGGTCTGCGGTTTATATTTAACGAGAATTGATCGTTAAATGCTTGCTTTAATGTGTCAAATGCATTTAAAACGTCCACTGTTCGAGATAAAATAATGATGAAAGCAAAGGAAGCGTCATGTTTTATACCCAGACAGGGTAGAATGTATAACCGACCCCTATCGATATTTTTTTTTTTCATCATATTCGTAGCTCAGCCTGAGAGAGAAACGAATAGCATCGAAGTAGGTATAAAAGAGAGTTCACTCGACTGAAATTTATTAGAGACGAATGAACTCTCTTTTTCAGTTCAGCCTGTAGAAACGAAATGGAGTTTGGAGAGAACAGCATAATGAATAGACGTGTAAGTGTGACTTTCCTCATCTCACATTCCAATTACGATTAATGGGTTTCCAAGCTGACGCGCTAGTATACATACGGATTCGGATGATTTTAAAAACCTGTTTTTTTTAAAGCTATTGAAACAAGTTCTCGGTTCAATAATTAACAATCATATAACTCTTGTCTTTCGAATGAAATGATTATTATACCACTCCGTTCAGTCGGAAAAGAGGTATTCAAAACCTTGCACTCCAGTGTCACTCTCTCATTTTTGTAACTTTGAACATACACCTTGGTATAGAAATGAAAGACGTAGTCCTACGTCAAAAACTACACTCGAAAAAAAAAGAGGAACAGAGTGTGAAGTTGAAATTTTCAGATAATTTTTGGAATGCTGTAAATTCGTGAAATATTAGAAAATTAATCGACTAGCGTTGACTATCGAGAAGAATGAGAATGGTGAACTAGTCCAGTCAGTGATTATTTTAACTGACTGGACTAATGAATACAAATCTGCTTCTTCATTCAACTGACTTCAATCCACATTTCTACTCTCCTAGGAACGTAATTTATACCCGCGTACGCAATCTAATTTTTACGGCCATATAAGAACGAAAACATGATTTCTTATGCAAAAAAAGAAGTTACCCCATCAATGGACGGTTTATTGTCTACCCACCGTGAACTTAAACCAACGAACTTAGACATTTATCAAGTATTCATTCATTCATTCATACCTCACTGATCGCGAAATGTCAGTGAAATTAGGTGACACTATATCCACGTCTTTTCGCGTAACATCAGGTGTTCCTCAAGGCCGTCACCTGGGTCCATACATATTTCTGTTGTACCTTAACGATGTAAATTTTAGCCTCAAGTGTCTGAAACTTTCATATGCGGATTACTTTAAATTGTTCCTCCCAGTGAACTGCATCGAAGAAGCTGAGTTTTTACAACAGCAACTTGACATATTCGCCGAATGGTGTGTAACCAATAGGATGTTTTTAAACCCATCAAAATGTTCAGTCATTTCATTCTCACGCAAGCGTTCGTCAATAAGCTCCGGATTTAAGCTGCATAGTGTTTTACTTGACCGTGCCAACACCATCAAAGACCTCGGGATTATGTTGGATTGTAAATTAACCTTTCGAGACCATATATCCTAAATCACATCTAAAGCGTCTAAAACTCTTTTATCTTCCGCGTCACAAAGGATTTCAAGGACGTACACTGCATTCAGGCTCTCTATTGCTTATTGGTACGCTCGATCCTTGAATATGCATGCGTGGTTTGGTCACCGTATTACCAGAATAATGTTTTGGCATGGAATATGCTTTCGCAGTGACTGAAGCGATGTGTTCCGTAAACCTTAATTTACTGTCTCGTGGTTGCCATTTTGTAGTCGAAGACAATCAGTGTTCTTGAGCGACTGAATGAGATCACGCAGCATTTGCTGATATTGACTTCCATTCCGTTCAAACTGCACCATTCCAGAATCATGTCGATGTCCGATTGCTGCGCACAACAGTCTACCAGCGTTTGAACTGCTCGATAAAACTTGAGATCGTCTGCATACAATGATTTCGGTGCTTTCAGCGATTCACAAATGTCGTTGATGAACAGAACGAAGAGCAAGGACCCCAAGACACTGCCTTGGGGTACTCCGGAATGTATCGGGAACGAGGTGGATAATAAATCACCAATTTTCACTGAGGAACTGCGTCCAGTAGGCTCTGGAAGTCCTATTTTCCTGAACTTTTCAACAGCTAGTATGTGTGGCACTTTGTCGAAAGCTTTGGCGAAGTTAACATAAACAGCGTCGACTTGCTGCCGCTTTTCCATTTTGTCCATCAAAGTCGATACGAAGCTTAACAAGTTGGTTGTAGTCGAGCGTTTTTTCATGAAACCATATTGATCGGCAGAGATTATGCATTTCGTAGCCTGGTAGAGCACATCGTGTACCATTCTTTCGAAGATCTTCGGCAAACAGCTAAGAATGGAGATCCCACGATAGTTTTCTACATCGTTATGCGACCCAGGCTTATGGATTGGCGTGATTGAGGCGGATTTCCAGTTAGTGGGAAAACATTTCTCATTAAGAGAACGGTGGAATAGTATGCTTGCTTCAGTGAATTGAGTCGATACAGCGGAAATTCGTTCGTTTCGCCTTGCGCAATTTACCGTGGAATGATCCAATAAACCTCCCTAGATACGAGGATCGCTGCAAATTGATTGGACTTGACTCATTAGTTTCACGCAGGAACGTTGCCAAGGCCCTATTTACCTCCGACTTGATTTTGTCGAACATCGATTGTCCTGAGCTCTTTCGGTTGATTAATTTCAACATAAATTTACGATCTCAGAACTATTTATACATCTCATCAACCCGAACAAATTACGGGTATAATGAACCTATAACTAGCATGTGCTGCGTATTTAACCGTTGTAGTCCTGTTTCGATTTCCATCTGTCTCGTCCGTCCCTCAAAAAATTGTATTCTATTGGTCTTAATTAACTTGATTAGTTACAGTAGTATATATTTATATAGTTGTAGTTTGTAGTGGTAGTATTATAAGTAGAAGTAGTAGTTATAAAGCATTAGGGCATCTATGTATAGCCTGTTCTTTTTATAAAATAAAATAAAAAAATAAACGTATGCTATAAAGGTCCTCGCGGTAGTATTAGTAAATAGCGTGCAAAATAGCACACACACACTGCAGGCTATTTTATACGTGTGAGTAATTTTCGTGTACGATACAAAAGAATCTAGCTCACCTATAGCGTATGTCAAACCACGTTGAACTCAAACATTGAAATATGCTCACGTACATGGGAGAAAGAGAAAGAGGAACGAATTCGTTTTAGGGGAAGTCACTTAATAATGTAATGAGGATAATTTGACTGGGAAGAATGAAATGATATAGTCGAATCGGTAAAAGCAGATAGCGACGAAACGCCCGACTGACTGTTTAGTCGTTTTGGCGGAGAAACTGCGTGAAGAAGCCAAAAGTCATTACTAACTGAATACGCATATAGTCAGTTAGATAGTCAGCTGACTATCCTCAGTTGACACACCCAATATAAAAATTCGTTTTCGTTTATTCGGGGGGCTGCCATACAAATGAAACTTAAATTTCTTCATTACTCGAGAATTAATCAAGCAAATGTAACCAAATTTTGCATGTAAAGGTTTTATGGTGGAATAAATGTTCCTATGATGGTTAGACTCTCCACCCCCTCTCTAAGGGAGGGCTGCCATACAAATGAAACACAAATTTCTGCATTACGCGTGTTAGAACCGCGCTGAAATATCTAGTAGACTGAGATTTGTTTCACGAATTCCGTTGTTCACCAATTAAGGTGAAGGTGGAAGCTAGCCACAAATGGCTGCTACAATGGCGCTCATTTCTTTCATCTCCCTCCCTCACCCCTCGCCCGAAAATCAATAATTTTGCGAAACAGTGTGAAGAAAATGATCGTTTTTGCACACTTCCCATCAAGTAATATCAACCAAACTTTAATCGATTACTCACAAGATATTAAATTTTCATCTGCTTTCGCACCGTATAGTGAAGAACGTCGGAAAACTCAAGCAAGTGCTCTGAAAGTTAAATTTTCGTTTTTCAATCTTCAGCAATGGTTTTGTTTGTATTGGTGGAAGCATCGTTATTTTTTCGACACTGATGCCAAACAACATCATCGAAACAGCTATAAAAACCACTCAATAAAATGTTATTCCGGAGTCATAGCGTCCCATGTCATGAAAATCAATAGAATAAAATTGTGTTGAAATCAATACAATTATTATTTTTACGTTTAATGGGTCTATAATGTAAGTTTTAGCAACTTTAACATTGGGTAAGAAAATTGTATTGCAGAGCTCGGAACACTGCCACGGCTGCCTATGCTTTCAAAAACAGTAAACGGAATAGTATTAAATTCAATCTAAATGCCTCGGCCAACGAAGAGAAGGGTTAAGGCTTTCCAACGTGAATATGTGAAAACAATACGATCAACGAAGGAAAATATTAAGGAATTATCAACATCGAGTTACTATGCGGAAGAACTTGTTAATACCAAAAGAGCCCCAATTCGCATGTGTTATAAATTTGCTCATGTTACGCTCGCGTATAATCAGAATCATATGCAAATGCACCTTCTATATATATTTATATTTGCAATTGTTCATCGGAACATATCGTTCATACATTTTACTTTAGTATTGAATTGTTATTTGTTTTTTTTTTTCAAATGTATTCAAAGACTCGTGTCAATGAAGCGCCACACAGTCTGATAAGTGAATTGATCTATTCACGTGTGCTTTGCTCTTCTCTCACAAACACTATTACCCCATTTTTACACGAGGGTTTACCTATACTACTACAATGGCTAGCTTCCACCTTCACCTTAATAGTCTAGGCAGGCGTTATGAAAAACGTCATTATTGAAGTGATTTTCCCTCTGTAGAACACACGAGTAGCTTCCAGAGCTTTTCCAATTTTACGTGGTGCGAAGATTTTAATTGAACTGAAGGTAAAATTATATTGAATTAAATTAAAGAAATTTAATCAATTCGAGCAAACATCACAGGCGACAGGCATATAGGCAAAGGCTATTTAAGCCCGTGTCGGAGAAGATAAAATAGTGTCGGAGAAGATAAAACTAAAAATGTAAGCATTATTTCATAATTTATGAAAATTAATTTAAAAATAAATATGTTTTAGCTTTGAGCGCATTAGAGAAAATCCGCTACAGAGAAGTTTTTACCCATTGCAGTCCGAACATTTCTCAAAGATTTTTAAATCTTGTTCGGAAGGTCGCAAGATGTCAACTCCGGCTTCTGTGGACGATAGAGTCACTCCATGTGGAATATGTCAGGAGGAACCCTCTATCGAGCGTGCGTTGATGGCGTGTGATGATTGTGGAATCTGGTTCCAGTATACATGTGTGGAGGAGGATGAATCAACAGAACATCATACATGGTTCTGTCACAAATGCCTTAAGAAGCGATCCCGAAGCCGTAGGGGAAGCAACACCGTGTCATCAAGGCAGAAAAAGAGCAGAGATCTGGAACTCAGGCGTTTGCAAGAGGAACTTGCCTTGCAACAGGAGTACATGCGGAAAAAATACAAAATAATGGCTTCGTATCTCGACGAAGAAAGTAACGACGACGACGACAATGGTAGAGGCTCATTCGAGCGCTCTGCTCGGAGCTCGAATATAAGTAGTGTTAATAGGACCAAAGCGTGGATCGATAAGCATTCAGGAGCGAAGGAAAAACATGTTCCTTCCAAGGCTCATAGGCTTGACCCGATCCCGACCGCTAGGGAAAGTAACAATGAAAGAATCGAGGAGAACCAACCGTTAACGTCATTTGGTCGTCCGGAGTCATGTATTCCGTCACATAATCAACCCGTGCCGTCAGTGAAGGGAGAACCGCATGTAACACCGTCATTATCTGAGCATCCGTCACCGATCGATGAGTTACCGATATCTGACGGACTGGGGAGTGGAAAGTTGAATAGGTAGCACTACCAGCACCATCGAAACATCATCCTGAAGAATCAAGAAGAAGCAATCAGAATCCAGTCCCGAGCAGTTACCCTCAAACAAGTTTTCCGTTGACAAATGGACAGTCATCGATTCCTCAGTCCGATCCTATAGAACCCAGAATGTCGGGGCCTTATCCGGTTCAAATAATGGCTAGACAAGTGTGGCCGAAGAAACTTCCTGCGTTTTCAGGAGCGCCTGATGAATGGCCGATTTTCATCAGTTCATACGAGAATTCAAATGCAGCGTGTGGATTTTCTGATGTGGAAAATTTGATAAGGTTGCAGGAAAGTCTGAAGAGTACGGCCCTCGAGACTGTTCGGAGTAGATTGGTGCTGCCCGCAAGCGTTCCGAAGGTGATGGAAACATTACGGAGAGTTTTCGGAAAACCAGAAATTTTGATCCGTTCGTTAATTTCTAAAGTACGGGGAATAGATCCACCAAAACCAGAACGTTTTGATTGAAGTGAACTCTAGATTTGAAGTGGACATCGGGGGTGACTCGAACCGAGAAGACATCGATGCGGGTTAATTTGACCGTAGCTGGAAAAGGGTTGTCTGAACAGTATCCATTAAAAGACGTGCACACCATCGAACATTTGAATTTGCCAAGACAGAGCACGAGTTTCGGAGAGGTGATTCGTAAGTTCCAACATCTGCAAGATTTGTTCGTTTCTGATTTCAAAAATGCTGAACCGACAATATTGATCGGGTTGGACAATATTCATCTAATAGTACCTATCGAATCAAGAATTGGCAAAGCAGGTGAACCAGTTGGACTGCGTTGCAAGCTGGGGTGGACGATTTCCGGGCCAGGATGCAATGCGACAAGAGACGAGTATTGCGGAATACATCAGTGTGACGAAGTAATGGATCAAGTGTTGAAAAACTATTTCACAATGGAAGAAACCGGGATTAATTGTCCATATCGTGTTGAATCTGATGAGGACCGAAGGGCTCGAAGCATGTTGGAGACAACTACCGTTAGAATAGGAGCTGGGTTTGAAACAGGTATGCTGTGGAAACTAGACGATATGAATCTTCCTGACAGCTACCCTATGGCGTATCGCCGGCTTCAGGACTTGGAGAAGCGATTCAAGAGAGAACCGGACTTGCGAGAGAAAGTGTGGCATGTAATCGAGGACTTCATCGAGAAGGGATCTCCAGTATAGAGCCTGGCAAAGCGTGGTATTTACCATTGAATGTGGTAACCAACACCAAGAAACCGGGAAAGATTCTGACGTCAGACGCAGCAGCGAAGGCAAGTGGAATATCCCTCAATGACATGCTGCTCAAGTGCCCGGACATGTTGGTTTCATTGTTAGAAATTCTGAACTGCTTTCGAGGTCGACGAATAGGATTTGGAGGAGACATTAGAGAAATGTTCTTGCAGATCAAGATGCGGGAGCCAGATAAGCGATTCCAAAAATTTCTATTTCGGCTGGACTCATCCTGTACTCCTGATATCTATGTGATGGATGTAGTCATATTTGGAGCCAAATGCTCGCCTTGTAACGCTCATTTCACAAAAGATGCCAACGCTCGCGAACATGCTGATCAATTTCCGGATGCTGCAAATGCAATCATCAATCGGCACTATGTCGATGATTATTTTGACAGTGCAGATACTGAAGAGGAGGCAATTCAACGAACAGTGGATGTGCGTTATGTTCACTCATTGGGAGGATTCGAAATCCGCAATTGGGTGAGCAATTCACCTAAAGTACTTGCAGTATTGGGAGAACACGGAAAGTCAACGAAAACGCTCAGCTACGACAAAACATTAGAATCCGAACGTGTATTGGGTTTGCTGTGGAAACCAGAAGAAGATGTGTTCACCTTCACTATGGGACTAAAGGACATACTACTGCCGTATCTCACCAACAGTATCCGACCAACGAAGCGAATTATCCTGCAGTGTGTCATGAGTTTTTTTTGACCCAATAGGATTTCTCTCACCGCTGTTGATTCACAGAAGAATAATAATCCAGGAGACTTGGAGAAGTAGAACCGAATGGGATCAGTGTGTGACGGACGAACTCTTCGGGCGTTGGCTAGGTTGGACGAAGCTACTATCAGACATCGAGAAAGTTAGAATTCCGCGTTGTTTCTTCGGTGACGAATCGATTAACGATATACGAGCAATTCAATTGCATATATTCTCGGATGCAGGCGAAGACGCTTATGGTTGTGTAGCTTACCTGCGATATCTTGTGAGGGGCGAAATTCGATGTGCGCTAGTTGGATCTAAGGCTAAAGTGGTTCCACTGAAACTGACATCAACACCTCGATTGGAGCTACAAGCTGCGGTTATTGGGGCAAGACTGATGAATGTTCTCAAGACAAGTCTTCCGGTTTCAATTGAAGAACAGTTTTTGTGGGTGGATTCTACGACAGTTGATAGTCGTAAATACAAACCGTATGTGGCACACCGAGTTGCTGAAATTCTGTACACGACAGACATCGCTGCATGTAGATACATCCCATCAAGAATGAACATCGCCGACGATTTAACTAAGTGGGGTTCTGAAACAACTGTAGATCCGGAGTGTCGATGGTTTCAAGGTCCACCTTTTTTACACGAACCCATGGAATCATGGCCGGAAACGAAATTGTTGGTACCTGATGAACTGAAGCCGTGCAACTTGTGCTGGACTGCGACTGCGAAATAGCTTTCAGTCTCAGCACGGAATCGTGCATACTTGCCATCCGCCGATTCATCCGACGCCATGGATCGCCGATCGAAATATTCACGGACAATGGCACGAATTTTCAGGGAGCCAGTCGTGAACTTAAGGAACAGTTAAAACGGATAGATAGGGAGTGTGCCGACACCTTCACTGATGCCAGGACAAAGTGGAACTTTAACCAGCCTTCTGCTCCCCACATGGGTGGAGTGTGGGAGCGGATGGTAAGATCAGTCAAGGAAGCCCTGGTCTCGTTGAATGATGAGCGTAAAATGAACGACGACATCTTGATGACGACATTGGCCGAAGCAGAACATATAATAAATTCTCGCCCGCTGACATACTCCGGAACAGAAGACAACGAACTGGATACTATTACACCAAACCATTTCCTCCACGGAAACTAATCTGGACAGCATCTCCCATTCCAAGTACCGATTTCGCTGGCGGAAGAACTTAGAAGTAGTTACAAGCGAACGCAAGTACTAGCCAAGAAGTTTTGGGACCGTTGGTGCAAATAATACTTTCCAACACTGAACCAACGTAGTAGGTGGTACGAGGATAGCCGGACACTGAAAGTAGGAGACTTAGTATTAGTGATGGATGATGGTAAAGGAGGTACAAGTATCAGGGGCATCGTAGACGAAGTATTCATCGGACAGGATGGTCGTATTCGTCAAGCCTTGGTTAGGACCGCTAATGGATGCTTTCGAAGACCTGTGGCTAAACTAGCGATTCTGGAGCTAGGAGATAAACCTGCTGACCTTGCACAAGAGTAATGCGGACAGGGTTTATGGGCTGGGGAGTGTTAGAACCGCGCTGGAATATCTAGTAGACTGAGATTTGTTTCACGAATTCCGTTGTCCACCAATTAATAGTCTAGGCAGGCGTTATGAAAAACGTCATTATTGAAGTGATTTTCCCTCTGTAGAACACACGAGTAGCTTCCAGAGCTTTTCCAATTTTACGTGGTGCGAAGATTTTAATTGAACTGAAGGTAAAATTATATTGAATTAAATTAAAGAAATTTAATCAATTCGAGCAAACATCACAGGCGACAGGATAAAGATAAAATAGTGTCGGAGAAGATAAAACTAAAAATGTAAGCATTAGTTCATAATTTATGAGAATTAATTTAAAAATAAATATGTTTTAGCTTTGAGCGCATTAGAGAAAATCCGCTACAGAGAAGTTTTTACTCGGCCATTGCAGTCCGAACAACGCGAATTAATCAAGCAAATGAAACCAAATTTTGCATGTGAAGTTATAGGATGCAATAAATATTTCTATGGTGGTTAGACAATCCTCCCGCTCTCTAAGGGTGGGCTGTCATACAACTGAAACACAAAATTCTGTATAACTCTAAAGCTAATCAAGCACAATTAGGGATGTGAGGGTATGAGGAATGTTTCTATAATGGTATGACACCCCCCCCCCCACCTCTGGAATGGAGAGGGAATCCCATAAAAATATTACACATATTTCAACCAAAAATATTCCAACCAAACATGACAATTGAAAATTTTCGGAAAACTCTGAAGGAAAAAGGGAAAATTCGAAAAATTTGTTTGCGCTAGCGAAATTAATATTTGTTCGAAACTGGAAATGGATTTTAATGTGATGAAACGCACTCCTATATCTTCTTCTATCTATACAAAAAAGGATAGCCAGATGTGTTGATAAGAGCAGAACTCGAGGAAGGAATTGTCCGATTTAGGGTTGTCTTTATTGTATCATATTTTCTGTATAAAACATTTATTCCATGTAACGGAGAAACATGTTATTTACAAGTGGTTGAAAACTTGAACGATCTTGAACGATCTTGTGTCTTGTGTCTGAAAATAATTTGATATTATAATGAGTTTTGTTAGAAATACTAGGAATTTTATGGTAAAAAGTAAATTCAACGGAGACGAATAGAAGATCAATCAATGAACAGTTCTGCGATTGAACCCATGAACTTGCTCATAGCAAGAAAACGTGAATGTTTGAAGGTATTGATAACAAAAAAACTAATTTTTGGCGGGACGAAGTTTGCCGGGTCAGCCAGTGAACAATAAATTAATGAGTAAATGAGTATGCTCAAACGCCCAAGAGAATCATTTTAACCCTTCCACTCCTGGAGTCTGGATAAATCTAGCACTACCAAGTGTTGGGTAACAGCCATCTGCCCACACTGCCTGGTTCCCAAGCCATTGTGTAAGCAGCGATATTTGCCGGATTCTGCCTCCACTTCATCCGTCAATGTCTTCTGTCTGTCGTCGCCCCACGCACATTTTCCACTGCTCTATGAAGCCTGGAGTCTGGCTTGAAATTCAATGAACTGTGGGTTACAAGCATGCACAGGAAGAGCAATTTTCAAGTCGATTTATATTCATTTAGGATTTAATTAACGAAAACCTAATGGTCTGAGTGAAACATGAAAATTTTATGAACTTCAGCCTGCAGCACGTGTGCCGGCTACCAAATTTGACGGTGCCATTGAGATTTGGCATAATTTGGCTTGTTCAGTGTTGTTCGACGGTGGTGCGAATTATGATTCCATATATAAATTATGGATACGTTTGATTGCTGTGTGTGTGAACTGTTAACGTACTTCAAACATCCGCATGATTTCGTTACAGAAATGTTCCGAAATATAAATGTTTATTTGTCGATCATATTATTTCATTACAATGATTGGAGAAGGACTCAACCTCTCAGCTGTCTTTCACATTTGATATTGAATTAATTATTCTTCGCCAAACTACGTTAACTACTTCGTTTATTAGGAAATCTTTGGCTCCAACCAAACTAAAAGATTTTATCGTAGCAATCTTCGTGTAACTTTACCTTCTCACTTCGTGCGAATTTGGGAACATTTCAGTATCGCCTTGGGAAGTGAGAGGGAAGCGTCGATAATAAAATTAAGTACCATATTGCTTTGCGGTTTTGTTCTCACTTCCACACTTACTGCACAGCAAGCTTCTTGATTTTGTGACTTCGCCGAGCTCTGGCCCCAACTCCCACAAGATTCAGCGGCCACGAGATAAAGTTAAATGTTGTGCGAAGTGAGTTTCCTGAAGTTAACGCGCCGAGAATGTGCTTTGGGATGAGAAAGTAGAAGGGGGAAAGCAATTCCACTCGATCAAGTTACAAGAGACTTACGGATTTTAATTTTCCAAACCATCATGGATTAAAAACTTGCGGAATTTGCTTCGTTCTCTCCACTCTCATCGTACTGCCAGAATCCGCTACCATCCAGCATCCAGTGGATTATCGACCTCGCGGTGCCCAGTTGATGTTGACGCGAGGCGGCTTGCGCTTATCTTATTTCAAGGCTGGCTGAATTCGACGGAACACACGAAACTGTGCGGCGCTTCAATTTGTTCGGTAAAAATAGCCGAAAAATCGCGTAATCTCGCCTTTTTGGCAAATTTTCTTCTGGCTTCTGGCCTCCGGCTTCCGGCATGTTGTGCGAGGATATACAGTCGCCATGAGCTATTACATTTTAACATAATAAATAACTCGGCGAAGATTAAATATCTTTTGGTGAGCTTCTCGGCCTGGAATGCAAACATTCTAAAATTTCGTTCCCAATAGGAATGCTTCGTTTATTAAATATTTTTGGCGAAACTTTCCGTTTGAGCCGGAAACTACGAAGTGAAAGAAAAAAACAGAAAAATACACGATAATCGTTTATCAGTTCAGGCAAGAGTTTTCTTTTGAGCTGGAATGGGTCTTGCTCTAAAGTGAGATTATTTTTTACTGTTTCTTCAATTTTCGTAGCCCATATTTCCTTGGAAATTTTCATCATTTTCAATTTTTTGCAATTAATCAAAAAATTATCCCAGTTAATCTAATTCATCCCGAACGCAACAGGTTCTGACGAAAGGTAAACTAGATTTCCTCATTGCAGTACCCACGTGAGAACTTTTACAGCCGACCTAATTTTATTTTCTGTCGTCACACATTTTCGTTTCCCATCATCAAACAGTGGAAAAATGTGAATTTCATTCCGGAAATTCCCCTCTCGTTTTCATTGCATCATCATCATCATCATCATACGGAAGCACATGCACGGTCGCCATGCGTAAAATTGGATTAAAACCATGCGACTGTCGTGCATATCGTTTTCGAGAGTACTTTTCTGGCCGTTCCGTGAATTGTGAGCCTGTATGTACCGGGGAATTTCATAACTGAAATCAAACGGATAGGGGAAAACGGGCGGCCAACTAAAATTTTATTAACCTGTTATCTCCGTTTCATTATTTTAGCTGGCCAAGGAGCGCCAGCGAAGCGTAGTGATTTTCGAATGTAGAATGAACTTTACCTTTCATTTTATTTTATTCATCTATTCAATTTAATCCCGCAAGCTCGTGGTTCGACGATCCTGAAAAGCAAAAGCGAGCGAGCGAGCCTTATTGGGCTCTTAAGAATCCAATCTTTCTAATGGGTATTTCGGGCTAAAGCATCGTCGTTGTAAACATTCGCTCATTCTTGCATTATTAATGGGATTACTGGTATATTATAGCAAATTGAATCGTGCTTGACTAGTGACGGAATATGCTCAAGCAAAAGTCGGAATCGTTTTATGATAATGTAAATTGCGTAAAAGAATGATTTTGAAGAGAGGCAGACAAATTGATGGTTATATGGTGATAGAGGGTTACTTTTCCGGGGAAATATTTTCCCATGTAGCACGGCTTTTGAAAACGAAAAAGGTAAAAATGATCTTAATAGTTCAGCTATACTTCCGCTCATTTTGATTTGTAATGTAAATTCTTATTAGCTATGCATTTTTCGATCAACTCAGAGCATACAAGTGATGAAAAATGTCCATCTTCTATTAAATTTCGATACGTCCATTGTAATGCAATTGAGTTAAGGATTTCCATCATTTGTCCTATCTGAGAACTACTGAATCGTTCAATAAATTTTGTCGTTCAAAATTTTCTGATTTCTGGCTTTCATCCTAACCATAGGTTATTGCTTGAACTTTTCTTCATACATGATCCATCATCTTTTGTCGAGCCCTGTTCTCACTTGTTTGACTGCCAAATTCTATATCCGTTTGGAATTCTTCTGTTCAATTGCGGCCTTTCTGTCCGGTATGTATATACATTTTACCAGTATTTACTATGTGGGTTTAGTTCTCAATTATTGACCGGATTCATCTCCTTGGGAACCAAAGCCCCATGAATTTGATCGAAAGCTGCCGGGCAGTACGTCCGTCGTCCAATTTCGAAATCATATTTTGTTAAAAAAAATTTCATACGGTTTTCTCGAGTGCTTCTTTGTTTCTGTTTTGGGTTCCGGTCGCACAATCGGGTCTCAAACCTTCTAATTTCAGCCTCTTCACTTTTTTTTTCTCTTTTTTTTCAGGATTGCAAAACAAATGGCTTTTTCGCCGTTTTTCTTTTTGCAATGACGATTTCGGGTTCCTTTGAAAAGAACCACCACTTGCGAAAAGCATAACAATTAGCTTCCTTTGCATTTCTTTTGCTATACGCTTGGTCCAATATTTAAATGATGGAACTTGTAAGTATACAAATGCCTATTGTATTTCTATACACTATTATCGTAATTCAGTTATACTTTGAAAAAAAAAAATTCCCATTTTCCCATACATTTGTTCTGCTCATTTGTGAGCTTTCCTACCCATGCCGTCTATAACGAGCAACTAATCAGCGATCAAGTAAGGGGAATGATTCTAAGTCTCCGTGAACAAAGAAAAGAAGAACGAAGGGGAATATTTGCCTAGAGCATAAACATTGGATCTCGCTGGGGCAAACTTTCAGTACCGTTCTAGATACGAAGCAATGAACATCACTTGTTGTGCCTTGTTTTGCGTCATCACATGTCTTCGTTTCGGATTGAGCTGTGGACGCGATCAAATTACCTACTCGCTGATGTCTCCGGCATTGCAATCATCAATCATCAAACTGACGCCATTCCATTAAGGTTCTGAACTACACAGTTGGGTGGGGAATCATCAAACTATGCTATCATCGGCTCACCAAGAAAACGAATTTTGTGTGTGATTTGGTTTCGAATGACAGTAGCAAAACTATATACTCCAAGGATGACGGCTAAGCTAATTGAGACCAGAAATATTAATAGAAAGGGCTTCTGTTGAGAAGAGCGCAAAGTGGAGATAAGTGTGTGTATATTTAGTCGCAACAAGCTATCGATATATGGCTTTGTGTGCGTACGTGCGTGCTTCATAACCCGTATGTACAAATAGAACATCTTCGCTACCATGCAACCCCATTTGTATCTGCTTCCGTGTTGGCCCTGTCGCGATGCAACAATCACCTAATATTTTGATGCTATAATGGACGATTGTTTGGTGGTGCAAATTATGTAGCCGCGATAATAAATATAAACAAAAAGGGAGGTAGCGGAAGAGGAATATTTGCGCTAGGGTATGAATAATGGATCTCTGCTGGTGTAAATATTCAGACTTTTTCTTCATTCAAAGCAGTAAACTTCGCTTGTTTTCGGTCATCATAAAGGCCTCGTTGGTCCTCTTCTGCATTGATGCATTGATGCATTGATGCAATGTCATGATGAACGTGATGAACATTTTTTTTAAGCCTGACAATAGCTAGCGAAGGCTGTCCCGGCGTTGCTCATCTTGCATGCAAATGTATTTTTTCTCGCGTCTATTCTGTATATTGTGTCGTAGGAATCGCAGTCGTTCGCATTCCAGCTTTGTGTACATTTCGACCATGGATTGTAGGCATAATCACGACATCGTAGAATGAAGTGTTCCTGACCGCATCGGTTCATCATACGATACACATAAAATTCAGCGAGCATACTCTTTTCTTTGTTTTGTCTCCTCTAACCGCATGTTCATAAATATTTATTCAAAAAGAGCAACGATGTTCATAATGAATGAAATATCTTTGGCGGGATCTCGTCGTTTAATGTTGTACCTTCTTATCCCTTCAGAATGGCTCTCCGGCACATGCTCTCCAGCTGGTGTTTTATCAGAATTGATGACAATACCATGATTGTTATTTTGCAACCCGAGCATTTTTGACTTATGAATATGAATTATGATCATTCAATAAGGCGCATTGAGGTCACTTGCGCACAGTCTTTAGAATGCAACTCGGTGCTGATGCACAACAAGATTTTTGTACCCAGTTGAGCTCCCACTCCTTGTGCACAAATGCGCTCTGGCGAATGAGCACGCTCCGAAACACAGATGAAATGTTTGGTTGTCAGCGCCGTTCTTACGCAGAGATCTGCGCCCAGTGTTAAGCTGAGTTTTTCGCTGAAATTTGCACCGTGCTTGCGCCGTATTTCTATATTGCGCGCTTGAAACTGGATTGCTCTCTCTGTTGAGATATTTTTCTTCACACAGCGTATATGGTTCAAATGGAGGCGCGCTGTTGTTTTTATGCTTTGCTTAGAACGAACGAAGACAAAGCGGGCGCTAGAATTTGATATGTATGTGTGTGTGTGTGTGTGTGTATAGAATGAGATCACACATCACACAAGTGAGAAGAAATGTTTAGTATCTGAGTTCTGCGCCGGGTACATTTTGCGCTGTCGTGCTTATGAATTTTGTGCTCTTCGCACCAAGATAGAATACGAGTTTTCCTTGTGCGCGCGCTGAAGAAAATTAAACTCAAGTGAAAAGAAAGAAACTCATCAATGTAATATAAGATAATTATCATTATCGAACACAATTATCAATTCTCCCCAGAAAAAAGTGCTATTTTATTATACAGAAAATATATTTGAAATGGAAAAGGTAATTTCATTTATAATTTTTACTTTCTGAATGTTTATTCAACCCATTTTCATTTTCGCTCTAAACCCAACTGAACCCGGAACTTCTTCATTTTTCCAATTTTCTCGTCGCATGAATTTTCTTGGGTGAAAAAAAAAGTTTCATATTTCAAGTCATTGAAGCATAACCGCTACCATATGCAATTTTACACTCACACTTGTGCTAAAAGTTTTACAATGCATGATCGGTTATTGATATGGAATTTCACGAAGCAATCAACATAAAAGTTCCAAATTTAAATTTTATTTATATTCTACCAAACATAAGTTCTGTTCAGTTAATTGAAACATAATTCTTGAATCAATCCATCGAAAGATACTTATTGGAACGAAAATAAAAAAAACACTCTTTCATCGCTACCAACTTATTCGCCAGCACGTATGTAGTCAGCAATGCCCACGCTGATGTTGAATTAGAGAGACTTTAAACTTTTTAGTTCATTCGTCTCTAGCCTTGAGAAAGGCCCTTGGAAAACTTTACACTACTCCTGCATTACACCTCCACCCTCGCTGCCTTGAGAAAGGCACTTGAATCCTCGTTGTTCAGCTCGTCCAGCAACGATGTTGTTCAGTCGGTGTCCACACAAAGAATGTGGTTTGTTGAACCACGAGGGTATTTATATGCTGATTTCCCCCAGGCAGAGCTGCGATTTGTCGTGAAAATCAAGTGATGGTACTCACACAAAGATAATCAACAAATTTTGTATTACGATTATCTTTGGTGACCATCTCAAAGCCAGTTCAATAGTGTGAGAAGAGTATTATCACAACACTAACACATGGTGAGCTTCTACTTGACAGTAGAAATCCGAGCTCTTTGGTGAGTGTCCTGTTGCTGAAATGTCAGAATAGTGCGACACTCAAAAGTCTAGCTGATATTTGGTGTTTGGCGATATTCACAACATTCGCCTCTTTGTGTTCGTTCTTTACGGCCAGGGATGCCAGATGTGAATATATAGTTTCATTTTAAATACAATTTGAAGAATATTGTATTTTCGGGCATGTATTTTCTTTTCATCTTTTCAAATGGCCTTAATGTTTTTAGTGGCACTTCGCCTACTCTACGTAGTATTACACGTGTCATTTGTATTAGTACTTAGTTTGTGGAATGACACACCTTGATTATCCCCTCTATTGCGGATCCCGATCGGGTTTGAAATTAGCAAAATGATGCATTTTGAAACCCGCTCGACTTCGATTTTTTTTTACCAAATTTGTTTCTCATCATTGCAACGATGCTAAATTTGTAGACATTTGCAGGCTGCAGGGATATGGTATTTCTACTCTTTATGACTTGATTCCCTGCGCTAATAACCCCTTTTTTCATACATTGCTTTGCTATTCTCGAGGTTACAAAAATATATGTCGAAGACTATCAAAAAAAACATCGGCATCTCTGGAGGTGATGACATTTACTTTGACAAAGGCCAACACGAAAACAACAAGTCACCAAGTATTTTTGTATACATTATACATCAAATATTTTTGTGTACAATGGCTCTCTGGGTTAACCGCTACCGACCGCGCCAGCTATCCAAACTGGACTACCACAAAACGCAAGTTGCGCCTCTGATCAATCTTTGCTCCCAGGGAGAATTTCCGCATGTTCTACGGCCCTTCCAGGCCAGTAACAAAACTCGCATCATGTGTCTGCTGCGGAAACTTTACCAACCGGGCGCGGAACGGCTACGCAATGAGATAATGAATTTCACAACGCCCTCGAACCGGAAAGTGGAAATCAGGAGCATCAGCAGTAATTACCACATCGAGTTGAATTCATCGGTTGCCGTGATATATAACAGGGTGGTCGTGTCGAATTTGATCAAGCAAATTGATCCCAGTGGGTAGAGGGAATATGAGACTCGTCTTGTCCGTAGTGGATTAGCTGACCAAAGATACCCAGGATGCGCTGAGAAGAACCATTGAAAAGTATTTGTCTACGTGCAGATTGATTTTGTGCGCCAATTCTACTTCGTGTGTTATTCCCGCGGTTAGGAGTCGTTGCTTGAGTAAGAGTGCCGGCTCTATCTTAGGAGGATATTCTTAAAATTTTGTATGTAAGATTGTCATTTGTTTGTTTCTTGAATATAACAACACTATTTGCATATCAGCACATTCCTTCGGAGCTAACGAAAAGAAATACGCTATCCTCATGCTGGAAGCTTGCAAGGTACAACTGTAACCGTTCACGGTCAACTGAGAGGTGCCGTAAATCGACAGGCAAATATTCCTTCGAGAAACCGCCAATCATATTGTCCTCGAACAAAGTCCACAGAAGCTGGAAGTGGTGAGGACACAGCTATACGAACGGCTATCCCAAGGCGTTCTATCGAATGTTATAATCTGTGGATTGGTACCGAATCTGGTTAAAAATTGCGACGAGTCTGAAGACGCAAACGTTGAATTTTGCCGGGTACTATGAACACCGGATGCAGCAAGGAAGCAAACATATATTCCACCTGGAATTGTTCGTGGCGCAGTTAATGGAACGGTATAAGAAGTTTCTCAATAAAGCCTCAATGCAAGTGGATGATTTTTGGGCGATTCTTTGAGATCGCAATTTTCTTTCGTTTTATGACAAAATAAAATTTTTGTGTTCATCACACGTTTTGTTAACTAAACTTCAATAGTTCTGGTAATGATTAACTCAAAATTAAAAAAAACACGCATTGTCGGTTTTCAATCGGATCGTTTTCATGATCCGCAAAATAATTATGAAATGGTAAATTTATCAATATACTTAAATACCATTTCATTCAAAAACCATTATGCTGCACCATGTTCATTTGAAAATTATATTCAATGTAACTTTTAAAATCATGACACCATAATATTTTTTATTATATATGTCTGTTCATTTTAACTACAAGAAATAAACATTCGCTCGATTAATCGAATGCTGAAAGACAATTGATCGAATGAATCGAATATTGGCCCCACGATAAATCGAATAAACGAAAAATTTAGACATCTCTAACAACAACAACAACTTCTACTTCAACAAACGAATCTAAACAACCGTCGCGATTGTCAAAAATGATTGGAACTGTCTGATCACTCACATTTCTACTACCATCATACGCCACAACCACCGCTCTCGTAACGTAAAGTTGTAAACAGAGCGATCGGCAGTGAGAGGCATTGGAACCAACCGTCATTTGGTTAGGTGTCAGAAACAAAATAGTGAGTATCACTACTGAATATTTGGATCTCACATGCCGTGAGAGGAATTGAGTGACTATGGTTAGCTTTTTTGTGACATTGACGGTGATGGATTGCAGCTCTGATTCTAAGGGGCAAGATTTTGAATACGCGTGACCACAGTGCAAGTCGAAGAAAATTTCTTTGACGAAAAATCGCCCGACCAGAACATGAATCGAACCCAAACACCCGGCATGATAATGTGAGACGTTAACCACTCGGCCACGGGTGCACTTCTTTCAATAAATACGCAAGCTCTCGCAAGTCTTTCACTTCTTCACAATAGTCACTGGTCTGGCGCAACACAAAGACTGACATTCGCATAACGCGCCGTACCTGCTGATGGATTTCTCCGAGACTGGGCCGTAGTGAAAAGGTTAGATAAAAATGTACACGAATGAATTCGGCTCTGTTACAGCTGAATTGCTAAATGAGCCTAATAAAATAAACTGATGGGATAAAAAAACATTGATCAACATTTGTAACTTATGGACTATAGTCTTTATTGTTCAATTTTCGTGAATTCATAATTACAATCGAACAGTCCAGAATGTAATCGCTCACCTAGATTGCATATAACGCTTTTATTTCAGTTTGAAGTCATAGCCACTAAAAGTTTCCGATTCTACTACGTAAAATCGAACAGAAACGCAAACTACAAGTAGATGAAGATTATACGGAATTTGTACCGAGAGACTTCCTACTTTCCTCTTCTTGTGTGCGCTTACACAGCGCGGAGCAAAATGCTACTTTAATTCGACGGGAGCAAAACTTGGGCTCCCTTTTTTTGCTTGTTGTCAGTTTTCGCCAAAGGTAGTTCGGTGAAGTACTTTTCAAATGTTGGAATAAGATTTTATTGCCTCATCGAGAATCATCAAAAGGATAGCAAGCAAGGAAGTCGACTTGGCCAAGCCGTTGATGTGAAAGTCATTCCGGGCATCCTAAGGCTAACCAACAGCATCATCGGTGGGAAGTGCCGATGCAATGTTGCACTTTTTTCATTAAAACCAATATCGCACACACAACTGTAGTCAAAGGGATAATCGAAACTTTATCCTCTCGCCGGAACTCCCAGTAACAAAAATACGGCTGGAGAGCGCATCCATCAAGGCCAGGTTTTTTCCCACTCCACTCGGAGGAATGTAAACATAATCATGTTTCCACTGTTGGTATCCGCGTCGGCTCCGGTGGCGTCTATTCGCAGAGCTTTCAAGATTGGTCGAGCCACCGATTATAATATAACTTTTCTTTCTTTAAGTTTTCTGTTTGTTTAAATTTTAAATATTTATGAGAAAAAGTTTTTTGATTATTTTATTTATTTTCATATTTCCCCTTCCGTGTTGTAACACGAACCTCTCATCACTTTGGCTCGATTCCTTCAATGGTGGAGATCGAAATATGAATGCGCTCATCTACATTATTATTCAACCAGAGCCGTCGCAGGCTGTGCGCCCGAAAAGTGAAAAAGCCATCCATTGGTATCATCACTCTGCAGGCCAAGCCGCCCAGAGCAATCATTCGAATGAACACCCAATTTTATGAGTCAACAAACTAAGAGGCCAAATGTAGCTCTAATGTAATTCACCCATTGCGCTTCTTGTGTTTGCTTTTCCATCTTCACAACTATGCCACTTCTTACATTGAGCGGAAAACGATGAAAGAAGGGACCATATATCAACGATTCGTTCTTCCTGAATGTCCCACGTGTTTATCTGGTTTATAGGGGGGGGGGGGGGGGCCTGGATATAAAAAGAGCACAAGCATCCTGTGTATAAATCTGCTCCCAGCATCAGCTTTTTCATCCCACGAGCGCTTATGTTTGTATGAACTCATCTGTCGTTTTGAATGGTCAAACAAAACCGAGAAAATACAGTGAATTCCTTTACGAATGATGTGCTAAGCGGGTGACTTCACAATGATGTATTGAGCGTTTATAGTCGAGGGGTTCATCAGCTCACCGTTTGGTTATACTACTAGTGGATTTCTAGGGCCTTGAATATCCCCTCGTTTTCATATTACCCAACGGGCGGCATGTCGAACGGAAAAAGAAAGTTAACAAAAACATGGAATAGCTCAGTTGCTCCCGTAAATCTCTTCGAGTGTTCATATGAGTATATTAAACTGTGCATGCTAACAATGAGCGCGGAGGAGTAAGAATAGAATTGCTCCATGTCGTATCTTTGTGATGCTGTTAATAGTTTTTGTGGGTACATTAACAATTTTGGGTATTAGCAATAAACATTCCGATTTGTTGTTCGTTAAAATTAAGATGTTAGTATTGGGCCATAGTGGCCCAACACGGCTTTCGGACTAAGTACTAACTCCTTCACGGTCGGTTTTAGACTGAACTGTATTTCCTTAAATTTTACATTGCTTAGGTCACTTGGGTGTTTCTTGTTTCTCCATGTCAGCACAAAATGTGCGTTTGATTATACAGCGGTCGCATTATTTTGATTATACAGCATTCACACTATCGAGTCGGATCCTCCGCTGCGCCCCTTCCAGTTCGCGCAGTCGTTTCGTGTTTCTCCTCCAATGGTAGTAAATGATGGCGATCACCATCGCCACGATGAATGCCCCGTCTATGGAATATGATGCGACGTCGTGCATCGATATGGTATTCTCGATCTTATCGCTGCCGAACATTATACTTGTTTTTAATTGTCGCGTTTTCTTGGAACTCGTAATGTTCCCTACATTGTGGCGCATTTTATTGCATCGAGGAGGGTCTTAATCGCTGACCCAAGCACTCGAGCGTGTGAAACCACTTCGTTTGGAATTTCGGGTCTCGCTATTATCAGCGGAAATTTGCATTGTCAATTTTTTCATAGGGTCGTCACCCAATCTGATTTCGTGTACTTCCATTTTCTCCCCCCTTTGGGACGAGGGCGTAGTCTACCGTCCCAAATCATTTGGGGTGCTTGGGGAGGGGGATCGTCTTCTAGTTCGATTGCTTCGGCTTGAGATTGCTGTTCGTTATCAGCTGTGTTGTCATACTCTTCTATAATGGGTTGAATGGTGTGCTCCTCGACTGGTAGAGGAGCAAGTGTTCGCACGTTGCGTTTGTAAATTCCGGTAGCGGTTCGCACTACTGCCACTCGGACTACTCCATCATCTCCAGGGTGTATTTGTGTGACAATTCCCATAGGCCACCTTGCTACGGGAAGGTGATCGTCTCCGATCAATACGATTTGGCCTACCTTAACGTTGGCTTGTTGCTTGGTCCATTTTGCATAATCACGTAACTGGTGGAGATACTCGTCTCTCCATCTTCTCCAAAATTGTTCGAGCTGCGATTGTACTCGTTTCCATCTGGTTGTGAGATTGCTTCCATCCTCACTCTGCGTAGGGATGGGCACGGCTAGCATTGGGCGTGCTATCAAAAAATGACCGGGTGTGATCGCGGTCGGTGAATCTGGCGTCGTGTAAACAGGTGTGAGTGGTCGCGAATTCATTATTGCGGCCACTTGGTAGAACAGTGTCTGCAATTCCATGATGTTTAGCTGTGCTCCTCTGGCCGCTGCACTAAAGAGCCGCTTGGCTACCTTTATGTTCGCTTCCCAAAGTCCTCCAAAGCTGGGGCTTCGGGGTGGAATGAATGAAAATCTTATTCTGTGAGTTGCCGCAATATCAACTAATTTGTTTTGAAAAACTTCATTGTTATATATTCTTCGTAAACGATTGAGTTCTCTGCTGGCCCCGACAAAGTTCCGCCCATTGTCGGAGTAAATAACCTCGGGTATTCCCCTCACTGATGTGAAACGGAGAAGTGCTGATATGAACGCTGCCGTCGACTGATCTTCGACGACTTCTAGGTGAACTGCTTTGGTCGCAAAACATATGAAGATGCAAGCATATGCTGTGGTCTTGCATTTCGATTTTTGATTGAGATATACTTCGAATGGCCCACATAAGTCCACTCCCGTGTGAGTGAACGCTACTGATTCATTTACCCTGGGCGAGGGCAGTTGTCCCATTCGTTGCTGTAAACGTCTGGGCCGCGCTTTGGCACATAAGATGCATCGTTGAATGACTCCTTGTACGGTCCTTCGGAGATCCCTCATCCAAAATCTTTGTCGAAATTCGTTTATTACCAGATCTGTTCCGGCGTGAAATCTATCCTCATGTATTTTTTGAATTATTACCCTCGAAAATGGGTGCGATTTGGGAATCAATATTGGATTCTTTTGTGAGATGGGCATTTCTGCATTGTGGAGTCTCCCTGTGACATGTATGACTCCATTTCTGACGATTGCGTTGAGATGCTGGAAAGGTCCTTTCGTAGGCACCTTCCCAGTTTTTCGTAATTCCGCTACTTCATTTGGATAAATAGTGGCTTGCATAATTCGGACTACGAATGTTAGTCCTTCATTCAATTCAGTGGTGGTGAGTGGGCCCGATCTCTTTTCGTTTCTGATGCCTGTGTCTTTATTGACCTTCTTCATATTGTTTATGGCTCTACACAGCCATGCAAAGTGTCTTACTGTTTTGTCATGAGTGTGATGGTGCGGGTATTTTGCGATTAAGTCTTCGCATGCCTTTCCTGTTGCTGCTACCAATCGTGTTATTGGTTCTTTAATCTCTTCCTGTTCTGCAGCAGCAGTGTATTCGTAGCCGCTCTGCAGATAATATTGTCTTCTTCGTATACATTCCGGTCCGTGTAACCAAAATTCTAGTTTTGCTTCGCGTAATTTTCTGACTGGAATTCCTCTCGAAACCATATCAGCCGGATTTTCTTTCGTAGATATATATTTCCAATGCTCTGGATTCGTGGTGGAGTGTATCTTCTGCACTCTATTTCTAATGAAGGTTCCCCAACGTGTATTTGAAGATTTGATCCAACTTAGCGCTACTTGTGAATCACTGTAGTAATATTCCGACGAGATTCGACCGGCCAGAATGCTCTTTATTTTAGCAGTTAGTTCTGCTAGAAGTGCCGCCGCCAAGAGTTCCAGACGGGGCAGAGTGACCTTCTTCAAAGGCGCCACTCTCGATTTCGAACATAAGAGATTCGTACTCTCTTCTCCTTTTAAGTTGATTGCATGTAAGTAAATGACGCATCCATAAGCCTTTTCGGAGGCGTCACTGAATCCGTGTAAATCTAGTGCGATCGTATGACTCGGAGTCGACATCCGAGGTATTTCTATCTTGCTGAGCTCCACTAATGAAGCTTCGAACTTCTTCCATGAGCTTAGTGCTTGATCTGGAACATCATCGTCCCAGCTGACGTTATAAGTCCACAATTCTTGCATCAATATTTTAGCTGTAATGATTACAGGTTGTATCAATCCGATTGGGTCATACAGTCTCAAAATCTTCGAGACCATCTGTCGCTTTGTGAGCGCTTCGTATGTTTCACCTATGTTTTTCGTACTGATGAACTGGAACACGTCTGTTTTGGGGTTCCAGGCTATCCCCAATGTCTTTATGACCTCTTGGTCACCAACTTGGATCAATGGTTCCAAGTCTTTCTCTGGAATTCCTTCCAGTACGCTTGCGTTGTTTGATGCCCACTTTCGAAGTGGAAATCCATGAAGTGACAATGCATGCTCTATTTCTCGTTTCGTCTCCGTCAGTTCATCTGCGTTGGACGCTCCAATCATTAGATTGTCAACATAGAACGATCGTTGAATGGTGTCGGCAATTCTCGGATTTACCGACCGATAATCTTCAGCTGCTTCGTGTAGTGCCCTACAGGCCAAGAATGATGAAGACGCTTCACCATATGTGACAGTCGTCAGTCTATACGCTTTCAATTGATCATTGGGGCTGTCGCGCCACAAAATACATTGTAACCAAGTGTCTGTGTATGCGATGTGAATTTGTCTGTACATCTTTGCAATATCTGCTACTAGCACGTCGTTGTGCGTCTTGAAATCAATTAGCAGATCAAATAAGTCCTTTTGAATGGTTGGTCCCACGATTTGTATATCGTTCAGGGATACTCCGGTTGACGTCTTTGCACTTGCGTCGAACACCACCCTAACCTTGGTGGATGTTGAATCTGGTTTCACCACACACGAGTGAGGGATGAAATACTTTACTTTGTGAAAGTCTTCTGTGGTGACTGGTACCATATGTCCCAGTGTTTCATATTCATTCATGAATGCCCTGTACTCTTTGTACAGGTCTGCATTCCGCTTGAGCCTTTGCTCAAGCGATGTGAATCTTCTATATGCTTGTTGATAAGAGTCGCCTAACGATGACGGCTCCCCCCGTAGGGGCATTCGTGTAATGTATCTCCCGTCGGGAGCGATCTCTAACGTTGTGCGGAAGTGACTTTCCGCCTCGCATTCGTCATGTTGCTTTGGTTCCCAGTCTTGAAAGCACGCTTCTTCAAGACGCCAAAACTTCTCTATGAGTTTGGCCATTTCGTCCTGTGGGAATTCGAATTCATTTCTGCTACACCTTGTAGCAGACAATACAGTGGTTGATGGGCTGCTGTGACGTAGCGTCCCACATGCAATCCAGCCCAAGCTGGACTCTTGATACGTAAGACCGTTGGCTACGCTAAGCCGGCCTGGCATTAGAATTTTGAAAAATATTCTCGCTCCGAGGAGAATGTCGATTTCATTTGATCTGTAAAACTGGGGATCGGCAAGGTGCAATTGTTCTGGTATCCGTATACCCTTTTCATCAATAGCTGTGCTTGGTTGATCGTCCAATATCTTTGGCACTTTGATCAATTCTAAACTTTCATTGTAGTTGCTTGCGTGAGAGGCTATCACAGTTTTGATACCCCTTTTAACATGTGCTTGTCCGCTAACTCCTTTAATGGTTACGTTTACCGAGTGTTGCGGAATTCCTAGGCTTCGAGCAGCCTTTTCTGTGATTGTTTCTACTTGACTCCCTGAATCAAGTAGACATCGAAGAGGGTGCCATTTCTGCTCACCCTTAACATGAATTATGGCTGTGCCCAGAAAGACGTATTCTTCCTGAGCTAGTCATTTCGTTGAACTTGCTTGTGCTTGATTGACATCCTTCTCGGGATGCAATTGTTGGATCTCGTCCCCCTTGGGAGAGTCTCCACGATGAAGTAGTGTATGATGCTTCGTGCTGCATATTTGGCATTTCCGTTGTGATTTGCACTCCTTCGTTGAGTGCCCAGGTATGAGGCAATTAAAGCAGTGCCTCCCTGCTTTGATAGTTTCCCATCGTTCTGGGATGCTCATTTTCGTGAATTTAGGACACGTAAATGCTGTGTGTCCTTCATTGTGACAAACGTAGCACCGCTGTGCTTCCCTTTTGTCTTTGGTGGTCTCAGCTTTGCCTTCGATTGCTGCTACGACTTTCGGCTGGGGTCGATGACTAGAGTGTGCCGTTTCGGCAGCCACTTTGCAAGTCATCTGGTTAGCCAGCCGCTCTAATTCTATTTTGAATTCGCTCCAAACATAAATGCGCTGGAGGTCCAACTTTTCTTCAATCTTAGAAAGTGTTGATTCATCCAATCGTTCTTTCACTAAGCATATTAGTAACCCATTGGCGATGCAATCTGGTTCGCCAGGTTGTTCATTTGCTATTTGTCGAGTGGCGGACAATAGTGTATCGACAGCGTCGATCAGTCCTAGTATCGCTCTTTGCGATGCCTTATGTATCCTTTTAATTTTCAGCAGAGTGTAAAAGTAACCTTCATATGCGATTCGTTTCTTGTAGAATCTTGCTTCCAGTTTGGCCCAGGCTTCAGTGAAAGGCACTCCTGAATTCTCGAGTGCTTCGCAGGAGTTACGAGCGGGCTCGTATTCTAAACATTTCGCCAGGAAAGCGTATTTGCTTGCATCCTCGTTTAGGGTCGCAATCCGCTTCTCAAAGCGGGCTTTAAACGATAGCCACTCGGTGGCTGACCCACGGAACTTCGGGAGCTCCAATCGGGGTAAATAATCGGCCTTGCTATTGCCGGTGATCATTGTTTGATCCAGTACTTGCCTTGAACCTTCATCCTGACTCGGTTCATTCGTCTGTGATTGCGCATGCCGTATTCTCTTTGCCAAACTGGCTCTGGACTTGATATATGCGGGGAGGAGAGCATCCCGTCTCTTGGAGGGCCCCGTTTGGCCCTCAATTTTCAGTATCACTGCACAAGCTTGATCGTACAAGCTTGTTAGTACTTCTTGTTGCACTAGTAATGTTTCGACTTCGTCGTCGTCTTCTGCTAATTTGCATGCGTCTTTGATAATCGGAGCAATGCTTTGCTCCAGTGCCGTTAGCTGCTTTTTCCAGCTTTCAA
Source organism: Toxorhynchites rutilus septentrionalis (assembly GCF_029784135.1). Classification (NCBI taxonomy): domain Eukaryota; kingdom Metazoa; phylum Arthropoda; class Insecta; order Diptera; family Culicidae; genus Toxorhynchites; species Toxorhynchites rutilus. Next base: position 117,742,598 of record NC_073744.1, read on the forward strand.
CGGCATCGTCCTCGTTTGTCGTCATGTTTATTTGATTTGATAATTACTCACCGCTTTACTTGTTTGATTGACTCAAATACTTAGCTGGGTCATTGATTATGCTCCAGTCTAAATAGTCGGCTATGGCTTCGGCCGATCTATTTAGTTCAGTGGTAAATCTGCTTTCGTATCTGTTTATAACCGCGGCTCCTGCCGCCAAGTTGAACATGTGCGATATTATCAGTTTTGTCGCTGCAGCTTCTTCCCGCGTACGACGCGGGTCCTGTTTCAAATTCTTCTCCGTATCCCTCATATACATGTAGCACATGGAATACAGTAGGTCGTTGGAATGTCGAGAATTCATCTTTACAAATTTTTCACATCAGTCACAATAATTCGTGTTTATCACACATCTTCCACGCAGTTGCACACCGTGCTTCGCTCACGGGCGAAGTTTACTTATTGATCACACAGTCACGCAGTGTCATGTTATGATTCCCGCGAATGGGAAATTCACGTTGTCAATTTTCAGCCACACAGTGGCGCATTGTAATAACTATGCAGTGGCGCAGCATACTTCCCGCGAGTAGGAAGTTCACTTTGTTAATTTTTAGCCACGCAGTGGCACACCATACTTCCCGCGAATGGGAGATTCATTTTCTTGGTTTCAGCCACTTAATGGCGCAACATCTTCCGTGCGCTGAGACAATGTCACTTCACTTTCCGATTATACAGCCATGCAATGGCATCACTTTTTCGCGCGCGGAGAGAATGTCACTTCACTTATCAGAATCGATTACTTTCGCGAGTCCGTGATCGCTCGAAGTGCGATCACGTCGGGGTCACCAAATGTTGTTCGTTAAAATTAAGATGTTAGTATTGGGCCATAGTGGCCCAACACGGCTTTCGGACTAAGTACTAACTCCTTCACGGTCGGTTTTAGACTGAACTGTATTTCCTTAAATTTTACATTGCTTAGGTCACTTGGGTGTTTCTTGTTTCTCCATGTCAGCACAAAATGTGCGTTTGATTATACAGCGGTCGCATTATTTTGATTATACAGCATTCACACTATCGAGTCGGATCCTCCGCTGCGCCCCTTCCAGTTCGCGCAGTCGTTTCGTGTTTCTCCTCCAATGGTAGTAAATGATGGCGATCACCATCGCCACGATGAATGCCCCGTCTATGGAATATGATGCGACGTCGTGCATCGATATGGTATTCTCGATCTTATCGCTGCCGAACATTATACTTGTTTTTAATTGTCGCGTTTTCTTGGAACTCGTAATGTTCCCTACATTGTGGCGCATTTTATTGCATCGAGGAGGGTCTTAATCGCTGACCCAAGCACTCGAGCGTGTGAAACCACTTCGTTTGGAATTTCGGGTCTCGCTATTATCAGCGGAAATTTGCATTGTCAATTTTTTCATAGGGTCGTCACCCAATCTGATTTCGTGTACTTCCACGATTTAAAATCTGATGGCTGAGCGTTTCGACACACACAGGCATGTTTTCATACACCTGATAAGGTTTAGTACCTGCTCTTATTCAGACGAGTTACTCAACAATTAAAAAAAACCTTTCACGAGAATCGAGAATGAGATGAGGAGATCTCAAACACGCCTTCTACCAGTCATTACTGTTCGAGCAACTTTAAAGTTGAAATGTATTCAAAACGTTTTCATTTGTCTTCATTACATTACATTATTTCTTACATTTTTGATTGCACTTTCTTGGAGGAAGCTATTCTTCAACCTCCAATCCAATTTTCGAATTCAATATTCAATCTGTGATAAATAAAACAATAAATTTCAGTTTTCTGCTTTCTGCTATCATACATAATTTTCTTTATAATTTTCACTTTTTCGTTTATTTTGTTTGTTTGGTATACTCTAAATTGTCAACTTACTCTCACGGAGCACTTTCGCTGGAAGGCAATGGCATCTGAATAGGGGTCCTGGGATACTGATATTTACCCGTCTGTTCCACGATGGGTTCAACATCATTTCCCCCTTCCGTGTAGTTCCTGGATAGATATTGCTGCTTTGTGTCATTGTGAACAAACAATGCTTCAATTTATATTCTAGTGTGTAGGTATTGGTGACTACCATACACTGCAGGAGGCGATCTGGCGTAGTGGTAACATCCGTACCTCTCACGCTCACTCCTGACATTCTTCCAAAAATGGAAGTAAAAGTGACGACCAGCCAAAAATGTTGAAAATCACTATAATATACAGACAAAAAAAAAGACCATACACAGCATGATTTTTATGTGTGTGTGCAAGCGCTGACCGTAAACGAATGTTTTGTGTATTTTTCAAGTGTCAAGGTTCTATAAGACCAGTTACATTTTACGTTGTTTTAGTTGTTTTGATCAATGAATCTGTAAAATGCCAAAGGGAAAAGTGCTCACGGAGAGAGAAGAAAGACAAATCGATGCATTTCACCAATAAAATGTTGGTATCATATAAAATTGCTCGTCGGATTGGACGATCCCATCAAGTAGTGCTCAATTATTTGGCGAATCCTCAAGGAAGAAGGAGAGAGCTCCACGTAAATCGAAGCTCTCCGACCGGGATAAGCGGGAAATAGCTAGAACAGGTTCGACTACCTCAAAATCGCATGTGCAAATAAAACCATATTTCAACTACCCAACTGCTCGGGTGACAATTCGTCAAATTTTGGTAAAAAACCCTCACATAAAGGAGGCTTAAAAAGTTAAACCTCCTCATCTTACACCATCCCACATCGGAAGACGTCTGAGTTTTGCCAAAGCTCACATGAACCGACAGTGGGGCATGGTATGTTGTGACAAAGAAAGTTTCCAAAAGAATACATTTTGCTATATACCATAACGAAAAGTTCTTCAATGTATAGGTTATCTTCACTGACGAAAAATAGTTCAATTTGGATGGTTCTCATGGCTTCAACGGGTACTGGCGTGATTTGCGGGAGAAGGGACAGTATTTTTCAACCAGGAATATTTGTTAACCTGGTTTTACCGTGATGAAAGCTTCCTCTATGTCAAAGAATTTCTTCGTCTGATTGTGTAGTTTTCGTTTTCCCCATATCTTGCTCATGTAGAGAATAATCGCGCATGTTTCAGTCCAACTACAATACCGAATGCTACTGCTTCCGAATAATTCTGCATCGGCAGACTCTTGAGATGTGGATATATTTCCGTAAATACGCCATACTGTAGCGTTTGTTACGGTCGATTCAGCTTCTTAACAGTGCATACTTGACTTATTTCGACACGATTCCTCCAGCGCGGGCTCAACGTTTTAATGTGACATAGGGCGGAGAGGGATGGTTGGTTTGTGTTGTAATCCCAATCGTTACTTAACAAATTTCCGTTTTTATTACTAAATAAATCAACGTGCTCCTGGATGATTGAGCAGCTGACTTCGATTCTGGGACGTAATGAGGTGGGTTTCTTGAGATGAAGATGATAAAGCACGTGTTGTAATGGTCTAAACAGATTTTTTTTTTGAAAAATTTCGTTACGAAATTTTTTTCTGGGAGAACTATTCTAAAATATTATCTTGGTTGATTCCCAACAGAAAATATGAAAAATTGCGCGAATTAAATTATACATACAGCATTGTCGAGTGAGAAACATATTTTTAATAAGTTCCAATTTCAGTTTACTATAGAAATCGATACATGAGGTTTTGACCAATCGTCCAAATTGTCAAATACAGCTAAGAATGTGTTTTCAGATAAATTACACCCCTTTTCTTCTTAGCCCCTCATGTAGGATATGATATTGAGTACGTTGGTAATGTCGAAAACTCACGCATACCAGTTCTCGATATCTAATGGTTTTATCTAGCCAGGTACGCTTTCTCCAATCCAATTGTCCATTCCCCTTTCCCTTCCTTATAAATAAGCAGCACGCGTTGGGATCAGTTCACAACAGAATCCAAACAAACTTTACAAGGGAGTACTCACGGTCATCAGAAATTTAATCTGCATCACCCACGACAGACAAGGATCAAGAATAATATCGCCGAGGCAAGCTAGCTATTTAAACTTAAGTTTTAGAATACGCTGTAAGATGATACACCCAAAGTTGATTTTTAGCTCATGTTTTGTCATCCCGATTTATGACATTAAATGAGACATAACATAACAGAAAATGTCATGACTCACAAATACTGGTAAGCATTTGTATAATATACATGGTAGGGTAAATGATCTTGTTTTGTCCGATTTGGGGTGTTTTTAGGCTACTATCATGGCTATGATCATGGTTTGACCACCATGGTTTGCCCAAAAAATGATCATGGTTTGTCCGGTTTTAGAAATCACCATTCTTGAATGAAAACATTCGAATTCTCAAGTAGATGTTGCATTTATCATTGCTTGAGTTTACTGTCATCATATTGATCTATTCATAATTTAGGCTTTCTCCAGATATTGCCTTTTCTTGGGCATTTTAAAAGTGTTCACTTCAACACACTCAACACAGAGAAACTTTATTTCTGCTATCCGCGAAGGACACAATAAACAAACTGCAGCGCGCCAAGCGGTTGCCATAGAAATCATGTGGACAAAATAATATCATTGAATTGGACATCTCATGATCAGAATTGAGTTCATCTAAATGTGTTAATTTAATGGTTTAGCTAAGTAAATCTGATACAAATGGTGTGCAAGCATGATGTTTACAACATTTGTAAGTGTTATAATCCAGAAAAGGTCTGAATACGTGCGATCTATCGATAATCATCTGATGATCGATTAAAAGTTAGTTCGAATGAGGGGCGCATTGACACAAATAGAAGGTGTATTTTATAATCCTTCAAAACATGCGATTCCGTAAAAATATACTATAAAACTACTGTAACTCATGAAAAAGACAATTTTATTTATATGTTTTGAGACGTTCGAATACCTGATTTCCCACAGGAGCGCTGAATAAGAGCATTCAAATAAGTGGGCAAACCATGATCATGTTTTCGACTGCACAAACCAAAATCATTTACCTTACAGCAATTTCGCATACCTTGCCACATACACGGCCCAGACCGAGATAGATATTGTTCTCCTTCATGCGCTCCTTTTTTACTCTTAGAAAACATTTTCCAACTTCATTTTATAATCAGGTGCAATATTATCACGGATTTGTAAAAAAACTGCTGAAGCATCATTAGCCATGTGGATAGCGTGGTCGTGTATAATAGCTTTTCGTTCCAGCCGGCCTTGGTTCGATCACCATTGACGTCGTATGGACTTTTTTTTGGCACAATCCCAAATGAAATGAGAAAAAAATAGAAAGAGATGTCTGCACGCATACATACAAACCATTTTTAAGCTTTTAAAACAGCTCATTATTTGCGCATTTGACTCTCCAGCACACTAAATGGCATCATTTCTGCCAAAGATGAAATGTTTTCTGCCAACGCTAGTTTGGGTGTAGCTTTGTATCGTATTCAGTAACCGATCGATTAATATTTCTATAGGGAAGGTTTCTTCAAAAAAAAAAGTACATTTATGAGCACCGATACAAAAAAACCAGAGAATGTCAGTTCATATAACGGTTTTTCTAGGACCACCATTCGCACTTTTAATGAGTTAAATTTAAGGATTTGGGAACAGTTAGAAAAACTCAATTCAAAACCAATTGTCTTCAAAGTCTTACGTCAAGTTTCCGTCCGTGCCTCTAAGCTCAGACTCTTCCACTTTTTGTAGGCCCAAGATTTAGTGCGGTTTTGTTGGATTGAATTCAACAAAGGTGTTACTGGATCTGGTAGTGTCACATCGGAAGCGGTGTTCACTAAATCGGAAATAAACCCTTTGAACATGACAGGAGCAGTGCGCACAGGTCTTCTTAATTGTTTCTTCTACTGGATTTGATTTCGGAGCTTTCTCTATGTCATGCGGGCTTTTTGTACGCACAAACAGCTTCGATTTGATGCGGTCCTATTGGATTCTGTTCATCGAAGGAATAGAACCTTTTTTATCCCATCACTTTATTTTATAAGGCTCATTTAGCAACTCAACTGTAACAGAGCCGAATTTCTTCGTGTACATTTCTATCTTGAGATAATTTTTGTTTTTGCATTTAGGTGTAAGAGTATTCCTATTCTATCGATACACATGTCGCCTTTTTCGATGTAAGAATATTCCTATTGTTCGAAGTTTCACAGTTCGACTGTTCACAGCGGGACTGTTGATATGTGGCTTCCATTGTTGTGTTATTAATAGTGCCAATTACCGATGCAGCAGACCGTAATGTGAGCGGTAAGGGACTGGGATTACCGTCACATAATGATTGTTGCGTGGACGTAGTAGCTGGAATAACACACAAAGAAGGTCAGTTGAGGGCCCTAAGTTATAAGCTCATGATCGTTCGCTTAGTAGCGGACACGCAACCAATTAGGCTACGAAGACCCCCTATTGCAGGTGTTCTTGATATGGTACTTCCACATTGGAAGTCGTGTTCACTATGTCGTACATAAACCATCTGGCCAATGCCAAGTCGATGTTCGAACATGCTCTCTTGTAGGTAGACCACTGCATCTTCCATATATCTGGCAGCTTCTCAACCAGCTGATATAACTTTCATTTTTCACAAAAAAATTTGAAAAAAATATTCCGTTACAGTTTTGATGAATTTTCGTACTTTTCTTAGAAAATCCATCTCTGTTGGTCAACCTCAGCGACCATTCCATTCTACGATTCCTTCAAGTCAGCATCAGTCTGAGTCTCTTTGGCATTTTTCGACTGGCGGCAATTGGCAGAATTCGGAGCCACTGGAGCACCTCTCGACTATAGTGGCATTTTCTACTGGATTTAGCATGAGAAATCTGGCCAAAACTTCGCCGGACCTTTGTGAGCCTTAATACACGGAACGAGACGGTTCTGCAGGCACTCTTTCTTCGAGCCCATTATCTTGTTTTATGACGAGAACCTTTGTTTTCTGTCCACAGCTGCAAATTCCTTGCCAACGAACTTAAATTTGCTGGGGACATCTCATCTGACAGTGATCTTATAGAATTTCAGGCCTTTAAGCTTTCCAAAATCCATCTTCACATAGGGTCTTTCAGATTAAACGCTCACACAAAAAATCGAATAGCTCCTTATAAAAACTTTTTTTCGCTCCGTCAATGGTAACACTGCATTCCCCACTTCGGGACGATAATATTCGACTACTCGTTCAGTCTGATCGGATGGTTTTTAGTGTCAAGATGTACAATTTATAAGAACGTGTATTTTTAGTGACATCGTACTACTCGAGCAACCGAAGCCTTAATGAATTTTTTTCCTCTTATGGTAAGAATTTCAACATTTCTCGTCGTCGATTACTTCCTCTGGGGGTGAAGGACCGTTGCTATGTTAATAAGCCACAAAATTTGGAGGAACTTAAAGAAGAAATAACTCGGATTTTCAACAGCATCGAAGTCGTAATGTTAGTTGTTCATGAAGAATTTGGTTCACCATTTAAAACGCGTTATCGAAAAAAGGGGTGGTCACATCGAAAATGTCCTAAAATAAGCTTTATTTTTGTTTTTTTAATAATAAAAATTGGTTCATTTTTGAAGAAGTTATTAAATCTTGTTGCGTGAGCGTTTAATCTGAAAGACCCTGTACAACTTTCGAGCGCGTCTTCTGGACACCAAATTTTGCAGATTCAGCGCCCTGTTTGGTTGCTTTCAGGCATAGAAATTACGATAATCTTCTTGCTTACGAATTCTCCGGTTGATACTTTGGTTAGAGTTGTGTTTTTTGGTGATATCGTAGTTCTAGAGTCCCGGGTTTGCGTTAATTGTTCTCAAAACCTCCAACCTCAGCTTCCGATGATAAGTTCGACTACGAAGCGTTCTCTGATCCATCCGAACAACAGTTGTACGGTCACGGAAACTTTTCAATAGTCGATTTAGCCACTTCCAGCGATTTCACGATTTTAGTTTCTGGCCACGCCTAATTTTTAATGTGGGTGAGTATCAGATCCTTACGCGCCACACCTATCCATTTATCCATACTTCAAAGCCGCATATCATACAATCAACCAACGATAGCTATTGGGGACTATGGACGAATACGGCTTTCCACGAAAGCTGACAAGACTGATTCCGGGAACGATGAACGGTGTGCGGATCTCGGGCGATCTGTCGAAATCGTTTGAGACTAACATCTCACCAATTTTATTCTTAAAGCATTCGAATCAGTCTGAATGAAAGTTATCTTGGCATTCATATGTAGCGTAAAGTACTGCTTTGTCATGTTTCATCTAAAGCGAAAAGATGCAAAAATCTGTATCATCGTCTAGCTTTACAATATATAAATAATACTGTTTATCTTTTTCCTACTGAAACATAGTAAATGCGAATTTTTACGTGGATACCATCAACATCGTCAAACTGATAATAACTATGCCAATCGATGGTACTAAAGCTAAGATTGTACTTCAAAATTGAATTTACAATTTTAATATAGATTTCGATACAGATTTTTTGGGACCAAAAATACAGATTTTTTTATGACAACCCTAGATGCATAGTCTGCGGAAGTCATGCCTGCTATGGGCTTCACAAATCCCTAGGACCCAATAAACTCCGACCCCGTATGAGCTGTACCATGTGCAAATCCTTGATCCATCCGGCTGTTCTCTGTGCTCGAAGCTCGAGTCTGCAGGACTTGGGAATAATTGGTGCAACCCGGGGTTGGAGAACTGCTGCTATGGACCCTGTTTGTTTGCGAAACAATCTTGTTCATAAGATCCAATCTCTTCACGGATTGTACTATCATTGTACATTAATACATAAACGTTCTCGAAAGAATTCCCCGTTCTGCAAACAAGCAAGAATGAAAGGACATGTTCACGGAAAAGTTCGATCAATTGATTATGGTATGGAGAAAGGCTGAAACAATGGTCGTCTTCTTCTTCTTCAATGGCACTAACGTTCCTAGAGGAACTTCCCCATCTCAACGTAGTACTACTTGCGTCATTTTTTTAAAATTAGTAATTAGTTGAGATTTCTATGCCGAATTACACGTCTTCAATGCATTCGGAGTGGCAAACTCTAGAATACGCGTGACTACAAGTACAAGTCGGAAGAAATTTGTTTGACGAAAATTTCCCCCGACCAGAATGGGAATCGAATCCGAACCCCCGGCATGTTAGGTGTGACGCAAACCATTCGGCCACGGGAGCACGAACAATGGTCTTACAATGAGCATAAAACCCAGTAATGAATTTCCAATACCGTGGAGAACAAAACGCATAATTTAACCCTAACAAGTTTTTCGAGTTCAATTTTCATCATCTTATATTCTTATAAATTCAATAAATTCAATTATATTCTTATAAAATCAATTATGGATTTTACAGTCTTCTTCATATTTTATTCACCCGCCATCCTCGAAGGAAATCTTTCCCTTCAAAGCATTTCCAATAGCATGATGATACAAGATAACAGACCATTATTTCCCATCAATTACGAAAGCTCACAAAAGATTATCAACTTTTGGCAGGGGATTAGAAAAATTAATCAGTCTAAATCCACTAAATTGAGCCACCAATTTAATATTAATCAAACTCTGCTGCTAGTGGGAGTAATTGCTAAATCTTTCGTTTGACCGTCTCCGATCTTCGCCAATCCGAATAACTGATTAAAAACGGTAATGTGAGTTCTTAAATTTCAATTCCAAACGGAACACTATCCACTGTTTGCACCCTGTTGCAATGAATTTTAGATTAGGTTTGATTTTCGTCTCTTCTTGTGCTTGTGCACAATTGCATTAATTGTTTCCGTTAGAAAGTGCGCAAAAATTTAATTACACGGCATTTACAGTAGGTAATGGATAGATGGCTGAACTCGAATCAATTTGCATTTTCGCAGACAAAAGTGAAAAAACAGAGCAGATGCAGCATCGCGATTTTTTTCATCCCCGTGTCCCAAACGATGCTGGCAGCAAAATGGTTGATTATTACTGAGCCGCTTAACGCGCGCGGCCCCCGACTTTAACCATCCCAAAGGCACAGGGATTTGGATGTGTGGCCAGCACACACAAAACAAAGCAATAAAAGTAAATTGCTCGCACATGAGTTTCATGGCTCAATGATAATTAATTTTCATTTATGCCTCAGCTCTTTGTGCTTTTTGTATGCAGCCGTGAGCCGGTTGAAGTCAGAGCTGTAATATGGGTGCCATCGTGTGAAGTTCACATAGTGGATGTCGGTCAAGAATGATGTTGTGTACAGCAAAAATATTTAAGTTGTGTGCAAATTTATTATATTTTCACGAGTTAGAATGTATAAACCTAAGTATAGCAATTTAGTGTAACTTGCTACTTTAAGGTTTGAGCTCAATGTTTTCGATACATTGGATCCCAGATTTCTCCAAAGCTAGTATCAGAATCCTCTTTCGTATTTTACCCTTTGGCCACTCGCTCTGGCTCGATGGAAACCGTCAGGCATTGGGAATGGCTAGTTGGAAGGGCTAGCCGTTGAACATATGGATCGGTGATATGAAAAAGTGGCGAGATTCCAGTGATTATGAGGGTTGGGAATGAAACGAATACAAAAAAGGGAAAAATCGACGGAACGTTCAGCTGTGTGGTAATAATCTGTTTGATGTTTTAATTATTGCTGCAGTCATTGCTTAAAGAGTAGTTCGTTTTGGGAGCTTCACATATTTGCAGAACTACAGCTCTTCCGATATTGGAAAATCCGAAATCCTTGTAAATGAAGAATTAATAAATATGTTTAGAAATTAAAAAAAGTTAGTTTCATATTCTATAAGTCGAGTATATACAATGTCTGTTCAATAAATATTGCGACCTTTGAATTTTCGAGGGTTACGTATGTACATTTGATTTTTTTTCAGAAATTAACAGAAAATTCAAAATGGTCGAAATTGCATGAGTGAGAGAAATGAGTAGCAACATAACGCCACAAAAAACGAATACCGAATATAAGTAACCCATAGAAATTGTAAATTCGCGATACTTTCTGAACAGACCTCGTTCTAGCAAGTCAGATACCGAGACAATACAAACAAGCTGCGGGCCATCTAGAGGCGAATGAATTTTCAAGTTATAGTTAGAGTTTAGCATTGGTTTTCCACAAGGGCCTTTTTCAGGGCTAGAGGCAAATGAACCGCAAATGGTTGAATCCTCTATAAATGCAAAATATCCAAAAGAACTTTCAACCACCAATTCAAATAAAGCATATGCGACACCCAGCGACGAGCACTTGCACTAATGTGAAAACATATCACACCAAGTTCGACGCAGCAGAAGTGAACAGTTCTAGCAAGACGCACTGATTCCTTCGAAAAGCCGAAAAAGTTCCGTCAAAAGGACCAGTTGTTCCGTCAAAGCACCAGTTGTATATCTTGACGGTTTTTGGAGGAAAACTAGCTTGACCCCAGTAAGTATTTATCATGTTGACAATAAACCTATAAGATTTTAATTCATGAATTTTAATCAATCGAAACATGGGCCGCTCCTTTTACTGCACAGATCCGCAACGGAGTGTTACCCGTAAAATGACATAACAAGGTCGACGAAAGATTGCAACATTTTTGGGACGATCGGAATCGTTTGTTTCCAGTGCACTTCTTTATCGAAAAAAAACAGGAATCGACTGGACGCACCCGTAAAACGACAGCCAAGAATGATTCTGAAATCAAACGAGTTTCTAACAAAGATCCGTTCAAGCCTACGAAGAAAATCATAAACGAGCTGAACTTGTCTGTGAGTTCCTGAACAATCCAGAGACGGGTTGTGGAGCATGGACTCGGTGGTAAAAACCCCATGGGAAGGTTCCTATCCTCACACCGAAACATCTTCCAGCGAGGTTAAAGTTTGCCAAGGACCATTTCGATTGGATAGGCCCACAAAACAGCAAGAAATGGAGAAATGTGCTATGATCTGACGAAACTAAGGTCAACTTGATCGGTTTTGATGGTAAAAGTTAGGTACATCGTCCGAATGGCTGCGCCTTCAAACCACAGTACACAACAAAAACGTTCAAACACGGATGAGACAACATCATGGTCTGGCGGTGATTTTCCTGGTACGGAATTGGTCCCTTGTACTGTATCGATAGGATAATGGCCCAGTATATTTACCCTCAGATATTGGAAGACGTTATGGTACTGCACGCGTAGAAGCCAACGAAGCCAACGACCCCAAACACATCGCCCGAACTGTGAAGAACAAATTTTCCAATCACATGGTCGACGGCATGGAATCCAGCCCGGTCACCGCACTTAAATCCCATCAAGAATCTGTGGCAAATCGTAATATCGATTTATAGGGATAAATCCAAAAACAAACAGGAGTAAAGGGTGTTTCACATCAAATTTCATCATGGAAAAAACTATGGATGGGTTATACCTATGATATAACCGCAAGGTTGACGCAGGACTGCCGTTGGCTTAGTAACCATTTGTGATTTTTCAGTTAGCAATAATCGCACCTCGAATGTTCCTCATTGGGTGCGATATCGCTATCCCAATATTCAGCTATCTTTTGTATGTTTTAATTAAATTATTGATTAAACTAGTGAATGAATGCAACAATTCACGAATTTAATTGCAAACAAATCCCAATTTAGGTCAATTGAAGCATTATGGTAGTGGTTATCGCAGCGAATAGTTATCGATATTTTACCTAATCATCAAACGGTATGCGTAGAAGTTCAGTGAGCTGGCGACATGAAGAGATATGCAGTTTTGAATAACCGAGCCAAATCGTTGCTTTGTACCCGCTTTTGTAGACCGTGTTAGCGGAACAAATTCCGGAGTGTAAAAATGCATAGGGATATAAAAATACTGCCGAGATCTGCAATGCCGATTTTATCAACTTATTGGTTTCAAGATCTGTGTTGGGAAAACACATTCCGGTTTGCAAAAATGAAAGCGAGTACAAAGGTACTCGCAGCTTGCATCTTATTTGCAATGCCAATTTCCCCACGCTCCATCTTATTTGCAATGCCAATTTCCCCACGCTCCATCGTTTTGAAAAAAAACCCTGGCTCCATGGTTTTGAAGTCTGTGTTAGGGAAACATTCCGATTCGCAAAAGCGCAAACGAGTGCAAAAGTACCCGCTGTTTGTATCTGTTTTGCAATGCTGGTTTCTCTTTGCTCCATGGTTTTTAAGTCTGTGCTAGAGAAACATTCCGATTGCATCCAATTTGCAATACAAGTTTTTCCTGGCTCCATGGTTTAGAAGTCTGTGTTAGGGAAACATCCATTAATTCCAGCGATGGTACCTCAATCGTTGCGCAATCAAAACTGAGTGGATTTCCGAGCGATACTCGCTTTTATACCGTTTGGTGTGATTCCAATAGCCTGTTTTGAAAGCAATTTTAAAGCTATTCAAACAAGTTGTCGGATCAAAAAGTAACAAGTATAGAATGCGCAGACATTTTATCTTTCGAAAGAAGTTTTTATCATACCATTTCGTTCAGTTGTTTAGGAGCTATTAACGCTCAAAATCTCGTTCTCCGGTGTAACGGTTTCGTTTTCGAAACTTTGAACTTACACCCCAGTATAGAAATGAAAGACGTAGTCCTGCGTAAAAACGCTGTAGACAATTACTTAGTTGACCGATCCTTTTCAAACTTTCAGACAATAAAATATAATCTATAAATAAACTTTTAGCATATTATTTCATTCAATTTTCAATATCATATCCGTATGCTCGCACCTTACGCAGGTTGCAACCTCCTTGGGATGCTTCCGTAGTGCATGCTTCATAATAGCCTAGTATTTTTCGATGGGACTTAGTTCCGGTGAGTGGGGGGCACATGTCCTCGGGTACGAAAGTAACCCGGTTGGCTTCGTACCGCTCCAGGACGTCCTTTGAATAGTGACACGAAGCTAGACCCGGCCAGAAGATCGAAGGGCCCTCGTGTTGCTTCAACAGAGAAAGCAGACGCTTCGGTAGACACTCTGTGAAGTAGATCTGCCCGTTTACAGTCCCGGTAGTCACGAAGGGCGCACTCCGTTTGCCACAAGAGCAGATTGCTTTCCCAATCATGTATTTCTTGGCAAACTTTGAAAGTTTCGTAAGCATTTGGGTGTACAGTTCCGGGCTCGTGACTTTCCTGCCGTATTTTGCGTTCATCACGATTTAGAGCCTTCAGTCCTTGCCTCTCTGAACGAAATATGGACATATTCATCTTCTTGGTTACATTCCTGACCGAAGCATTAGGATTCTGCCTAAACGCATTCATGACTGGCTTGTGATCCTGATCCTGATCCCCAAGGAGTCGATATCGTCCACTCTGAGAACCCTTGGTCTAGAATAATAGACACTTACTCTCAACGAGGACTCAAATCTCGTGTATTGTTCTCACGAGAACAGGAATGAATCATGTATCAACCGCCTTTAGTTGCTTCTACAAAGCCACCTACCGATCCTTTTCAGGACTACTAACCCGTTCAAAAGACTTGAGTTTTATGTATTTCCATTTATAAATTATAATACTCAGCATCTTACACACAAACAAGAAGAACGTTTCCGCAAATTTTCAAAGTATTTATTGATTCATTCATAGAGAATTGATTCAGATGCAACTTCAAACAAATAATTACTAAGTGAACGGTAGCCTTACGTCCACCTCATGGTTTTATTACAGATATAACCCACCCTCTAGTATTTTAATTATTAATGAGTCCTGCTTGTGAGTCCTCTTCGAGCATCGTCCATGCTTCGTGCTTATAGAGTACAACCGGTCGAATTAGGGATTTGTACATGGTTCATTTCGTACGGGGTCGGAGTTTATTGGACCTTGAGGATTTTCGGAGTCCATAGTAGGCGCGACTTCCGTTCATCGTGCCTCTCCGAACTTCACGGCTGTTGTAGTTGTCAGTAGTTATCAAAGAGCCAAGGAAGACAATTTCCTCTACCACCTCGAGTTCGTCGCCGTCACCGACACTACTACCAAGAAGAATTGTGTTGCGATCAGTCCCTCCTGCTAGAATATATTTAGTATTAAATGCATGGTTTTTTCGATTATGTCCAAGTCGTCGGCGAATCAGATAAGTTGACTAGACGTGTTGAAAATCGTGTCCCGCATATTGAAGCCCGCTCTTCGCAAAACACCTTCCAGTGCCACGTTGAAGAGCAGACAGAAGAGTCAATCGCCTTGTCGAAGTCCCCTTTGAGATTCAAACGCTTCCGACAGATCGCCTGAGATCCGCTCACTGCACCGCACACCGTTCATCGTTGCCTGAATCAGTCTTGTCAGCTTTGGGGAAAAGCCGTGTTCATTCATGATGCTTCATAACTGTCGTCGATCGATTGTATTATATGCGGCCTTGAGTCGACGAAGATGTGATGCGTAGGGACTTGATACTCGCGGCATTTTTGGATGATCTGCCGCACGAATATATTATCGAAAATGAGCGGATGATACAGATACTTGAACAGAATGAGAGTATTCACTTTTGTTGCCCCAAGTGAATAAACAAAGTGAGGAACCAATTCTGTTGATATCCGAGCATATCCGAGCTGAACCTAACATCAGACAGCACGTTCAATGATTCACGTGAATAACTGCTGCAAAGACGAGTGCAGAGCAATGAATGATAAAAAAGCAATTTAAAACGTCATCATGGTCCAGAGCGAAATTGGTGAGCGGCGAATGAAAGAAGAAATAAAACGAGAAAAGTTTTATTTATTACTGTATCGTTGTTGCTAGCAACACGCAAATTGTACCGCAAGTGTGATACTGTTGTCGATGGTTCTATTGCCTGACACGCGAAAATTAATTTTGTTTGCGGGATACAAACGCGAGTAAAATTTGTTTTGTTGTGATTTCTAGGTAACAGCACTAATGGAGTTGTGGAAAGGGAAGGGAGACGAGCCAAAAAGTAAGTAAAGTGGGAGAACGCAAGAGATAGCAGCGTTGAAAATAAAAATAAAAATAAGCCTTCCCATCCTGTATCTAGCTAGCTGTTCGTTCACCTAGTGTTGCACTTGCTGATAACTATGGCTCTGGTTCAGTTGTGGTAACAGAGTATGAATCATTCGCCTCGCGAATGAGAAGCGAAAAAGAGTGTAAATTTGCAGCTTTGGAAGCGATCATGACGTTTTAGTTCGCATGCTTCTATTTCATGAGCACGAGAGAACGCAGAGTTCTCTCGTTCTCGTTTGATTTATGATTCGTAGCATGTGATAAGAAACGCATGCCACGGAGGAGTTGACCTCTGTCAGACATACGAGACATACGAGAGTGAGTTATTCAGCAAAACGTTCAATCGGCAAAAACTGATAACAATCATATTACAACGGTTCTCAAGGTATCTATTACTACTATTATACAATATGAAGTTAGTTACAAATTGCACAGTTTTACGATACCCTTATTGAAAGTGGCAAAGTAGTTCATGCCTATTTAAGAATTCGTTTGTCTGGTTTTAGAAAATATTTAGTATTTTTTTAAAAAGGACATTATGCTGATTTGTTTGTGCTCTAATTCATTCACAGTGTTCATATCCAATCGGAACGACACGAACAACTTTCCACATGCTTCAGAAAGTTGATGTAATGATACAAAAATTCAAAAAGGTCAGTAAAAAACGACGTTGTTACTGAGAGAGACATTTTCAGTGGGATATCATCATTTCCTACCGGGTTACATGAAGCAGCAGAAGTCTTTAACCCTCCTGTACTAGCGTGCCAAATCATAATCGGTGTCACAGACCGAAAATTGAACTTCTCTGTAATGTTGCCATTGTGTATTTCTCAGGCTTTATTAGCATTTATTTGAAAAAGAGGGTATGATTGAATGAAAACACTCCAAAAAATATGTTTTCTTCGTCTTTGTTATGTTGTAATAGTCATCTAATTCAGCCTCCTCAAAATAGAGTAATTTTTGATACTCCAATACAAATAACGAAATTTGAATTTTTCACTGTTATTAATTAAAAATGCTACTGTGAGCGAAGTCAACATCTTGATAAGCCAACTTCACCCTTAAAAAAGCAAGGGCTATGACAACTTTCCAGCAGACTTGATGAAAACAAACATGGACCGGTTCTCTGAGATTTTCTCAAAATTTTCAATAAAATAATCACAACTGGTATTTATCCCAATGCTATGAAAATCGCCAAGGTTTTACCAGTGTTTAACTCTGGAGATGCGAGCGACCCTTCGAACTACCGACCAATTTCATCGTTGTCTGTCATTAATAAAATCTTGGAAAAACTTCTAACCAACCGTCTGGTTAACTTTATAAATGCCAACAATGTTATGTACAAGTATCAGTACGGTTTCCGGGAAGGTTGTGGAACAATGACTGCTATTACCGAACTAGCTGATCAACTAATCAACGAAATTGACCAGAAAAAGATCGTGGGAGGATTATTAATCGATCTAAAAAAAGCTTTTGATACACTTGACCATGAAATTCTTTTGAAAAAACTCCATCGTTATGGCGTAAGGGGAATTGCCAATAATCTAATAAAAACTATCTATCAGATCGTAAACAATTTGTTTCAATAAACGGTGTTCGCAGTGGCTTACGACAGATTAGTATAGGAGTTCCACAAGGAAGTAATATAGGTCCTCTACTTTTCCTGATTTTCATCAATGACTTTGGTAATCTGAAGCTCCATGGAATATCAAGACTTTTTGCAGATGATTCAGCTTTATTTTACCCTCGTTTTAATATCCAATCAGTCCTCGCAGACATAGAATCAGATTTGGCGATTCTCCTGGAATACTTCAGCGGCAATCATCTTACCTTGAACCTAACTAAAACGAAATACATGATTTTTCACTCGCCACGCAAAAAAATGTCTCAACACCCCGATCCGCGTGTCAGGAACCTATCTATTGAAAAAGTTACAACTTTCAAATACTTAGGGCTACATTTAGATTCCTGTCTTTCATGGAATTCTCATATAGAGCATGTATCGAAAAAAGTTTCGACTCTATGTGGCCTAATGAAAAGAGTGCGTTGTTTTGTACCGAAAGAAGCATTGTTGCAATTTTATTATGCGTGTATCCATTCCATCCTTCAATATTTAATAATTGTCTGGGGTCATGCAAAAATCTAAACTTAAAAAAGTACAAACGCTGCAGAATAGGTGTGTAAAAGTAATCTTCAATCTTCCTGTATTATATCCGACAATTGCACTCTATACATGTTTACATCACCGAATTATATCAGTTATAGGTTTGTGCGACACTCAAACAATCGCATTTATTCATAACAGCTTACACAATCCTAGATTTCATCACAACATAAGTTTTTCGACTCGGGTTACCCTCACAAATATGAGAAATGGCAATGAATTATTGAGAACCAGAGCATACACAAACTTGGGTCTTAGACGTATCATGAGTTATGGTCCATTAAAGTATAATGCACTTCCTAATGACTTGAAAGCCGTCACAATTATTAGAGTTTTCAAATGCAAGCTGAAACACTATATGATCAGGAATGTGAATGAATATATTCTTTAATTGTGCCAACCGCCTAACAATTTATACAATTTTTCTTGCTTTTATAACAATTTCCTGTCTTCTTTTATTGCAGTTTAGTTCAGTGTAGTCGTTTGAAGCAAAAATGCTTTTACTTTTAAATCTTTTAATCTTTCCATTTTTATATTATTTTTCCTGTAGTGAATCCCTTCAAAGGAACTAAGTTCCACTGGGAATTCACTGTTGCTTACAATTAGATTCTCCATGCTTTCTCAGATTCAGAACATAACATAACTGCATGCTCGAAACAAACATATTTTTTACATTTAATTCAGTTGTTGCGTGTTTTCGGGTCTTTTGTCGAAGAGAAGAATGTATAACGACCTTCTAGACAATTACCAGATGATAAAGGTCCTGGAATATAAAGTTTGCATATTTCTAATATTCTTTGTCTCTGTTTTCTTGGTAATCTAAGAATTAATTCCTTTTTTTAGATGGGGCATAAAAATGCGATATAAAAGGATCTAGGAACTTCCTTTTCTTTTTCTTGTTTTCTTGTCGATATTGTCCATTATAAGAAAATATCCCCGAAACTGTAACTGTTAAAAATTGCCATAAGCTACCGATTAGTTTATAGTTCACTGTTTACAATTCTTTCACAAGTGTGTATATGTTTGACCATTATATTTAACGAATAACTATACGAAAGTCAAACATTGATATTTTGTATCTAACGACGAATATATCGACGAATAGTTAATATATGGATCCGTTCAATCCAGTTACAAAAGGGACTGAAATCAAATAAGAATAGTCCGGTAATGATCTTATGCATTATATTCAATAAATATTCCACGCCACTAACATTAATTTATATATTTCGTTCAACAATATTCTAGAATATGAAAAAGGCACTTGTCCAAAAAAGTTACTCCTATACTCACGTCGGTGTGTCAGACCGAAAGTGTTAAAAAAGTGGCACACATCCCCTTTGTACCAACACATGTGATACGCTAAACGATGACGAACGGCGAATAACGAAGCTAGAGAGAATCGCAAAGTCGTAGTGTTGATATTTTCTGAGAAATGAACAAACTATTGATTTCTCGGTCTGACAGACCAATGCGCGAGTATAGGAGTGTTAAGAACCTCATCTTCGGTATTACCTCGGGAAGAAAAATAGGTAATAAAACCACTGTCTAATGGAAACTCGATAAAAGTACGAGGAATAAAATTAAAACCCAAAACGTTATTTAAGCTCCTTGCTTATACGTCAAATTGGACAACCTCATTGAATTTCCCCCCAGTTAGCCAATGCAGCCATATGCCGGAAATCGCTTTCAAATAAAAAACATTTGCAAATTCTTAGCAGTTAACACCAAATATCTGTGTTTAATTTCAATTTAAGGTGTATGCCTCTAAGAAATACACTGTATAAGAGGCGAGAAATAAATATACACATTCCTGAAGGTAAATTCGAATAAACAGACAGCATCGGTTAGTGCAAAGCAAGTTCAAAATCACAAAGCAATATACTGAATGGAGGAGTACCTCACCCACTATTAATGCATATGTATGAACACTGTTGTGCACCTACCGGGTGCGTTCGGAGCACGGAAGGGAAATTAAATCAGTACGATATTAGCATTTTACACTCCGATTCTGCATACCTCTACATCAAGGGAAGAGAGTTTGTCCGGTCTCAATTGTGCAGTTCGGATATCCCTTTGGCTGTACCGGAAGGAAGGTGATAAACTCGGACCGATTCTGTAACCGAACCGAATCGAGCCTCTCCTAATGCTTGGCTGTGTCGAATGAGCTGGACAATAATTCTACACTGGTGAAAAACTGATTCTTACTAGATCCTAAGTGTTATTTAATCGTATATAGTTCATTTCCCTGGTTTTCCTTGTTATGTAATCTAGAGAAATTAATTACGACATTCAGTTTTTGGTAGTTAGCATCAGTCAATTGATCAAATTTATATGACTCTAGGAATTCCAATCCATCTTTACAATTTCACTTACAAAAGATCTACTGATTTTAGTGAATTAACAGAGAGCAGCAATCAGCTGCTCAAGGGGGAAAATAATATCAGAGACAGTTTTTGTGATTTCCCTGCGACACAAACAAATACACATACACCTTTTCACCAGGAACTTGAACTTTCACTTAATACAACGGGGACATCGAATTTATTGATTATTCGAGGAAAGTTTTCACGTCTCGCTATGTTTTTTTTGTGTGCTAACAATGTTTACATAGCGTTGAAATCAATAATTATTCTTCAAACTCAGCGCGAGCGCTACTTGGTAAAAATTCAATTTAAACTTTACCATCATTCCATAGCCAAATTGTCAAGACAAATTACAGTGCCAACAAGTACGTGACAGTAATACGAAGTGGATTTTTGTTTCCTTAGCTTCTCATTCAATGTGGTACAATAGCGAATACATTTTCGCGCCCCCGCAATCCCAATTGTGTCCCATAGGACCCGGCATAGTGAGACTATGGCGAGCGAGCGGGCGAAAGCGGATGGGACTTTTCTGCGCCGGAAATCTGTCCAGCAGTGAGCAAACCTTGTAAAACGTGTAAAAGGAAAGAACCAGGGAAGTCGCGCCGGAAGAAGCTGTATGCTCTCTTTTATAGTGCACTTGGAAGTACACGAAATCAGATTGGGTGACGACCCTATGAAAAAATTGACAATGCAAATTTCCGCTGATAATAGCGAGACCCGAAATTCCAAACGAAGTGGTTTCACACGCTCGAGTGCTTGGGTCAGCGATTAAGACCCTCCTCGATGCAATAAAATGCGCCACAATGTAGGGAACATTACGAGTTCCAAGAAAACGCGACAATTAAAAACAAGTATAATGTTCGGCAGCGATAAGATCGAGAATACCATATCGATGCACGACGTCGCATCATATTCCATAGACGGGGCATTCATCGTGGCGATGGTGATCGCCATCATTTACTACCATTGGAGGAGAAACACGAAACGACTGCGCGAACTGGAAGGGGCGCAGCGGAGGACTCGATAGTGTGAATGCTGTATAATCAAAATAATGCGAACGCTGTATAATCAAACGCACATTTTGTGCTGACATGGAGAAACAAGAAACACCCAAGTGACCTAAGCAATGTAAAATTTAAGGAAATACAGTTCAGTCTAAAACCGACCGTGAAGGAGTTAGTACTTAGTCCGAAAGCCGTGTTGGGCCACTATGGCCCAATACTAACATCTTAATTTTAACGAACAACATTTGGTGACCCCGACGTGATCGCACTTCGAGCGATCACGGACTCGCGAAAGTAATCGATTCTGATAAGTGAAGTGACATTCTCTCCGCGCGCGAAAAAGTGATGCCATTGCATGGCTGTATAATCGGAAAGTGAAGTGACATTGTCTCAGCGCACGGAAGATGTTGCGCCATTAAGTGGCTGAAACCAAGAAAATGAATCTCCCATTCGCGGGAAGTATGGTGTGCCACTGCGTGGCTAAAAATTAACAAAGTGAACTTCCTACTCGCGGGAAGTATGCTGCGCCACTGCATAGTTATTACAATGCGCCACTGTGTGGCTGAAAATTGACAACGTGAATTTCCCATTCGCAGGAATCATAACATGACACTGCGTGACTGTGTGATCAATAAGTAAACTTCGCCCGTGAGCGAAGCACGGTGTGCAACTGCGTGGAAGATGTGTGATAAACACGAATTATTGTGACTGATGTGAAAAATTTGTAAAGATGAATTCTCGACATTCCAACGACCTACTGTATTCCATGTGCTACATGTATATGAGGGATACGGAGGAGAATTTGAAACAGGACCCGCGTCGTACGCGGGAAGAAGCTGCAGCGATAAAACTGATAATATCGCACATGTTCAACTTGGCGGCAGGAGCCGCGGTTATAAACAGATACGAAAGCAGATTTACCACTGAACTAAATAGATCGGCTGAAGCCATAGCCGACTATTTAGACTGGAGCATAATCAATGACCCAGCTAAGTATTTGAGTCAATCAAACAAGTAAAGCGGTTAGTAATTATCAAATCAAATAAACATGACGACAAACGAGGACGATGCCGTTGAAAGCTGGAAAAAGCAGCTAACGGCACTGGAGCAAAGCATTGCTCCGATTATCAAAGACGCATGCAAATTAGCAGAAGACGACGACGAAGTCGAAACATTACTAGTGCAACAAGAAGTACTAACAAGCTTGTACGATCAAGCTTGTGCAGTGATACTGAAAATTGAGGGCCAAACGGGGCCCTCCAAGAGACGGGATGCTCTCCTCCCCGCATATATCAAGTCCAGAGCCAGTTTGGCAAAGAGAATACGGCATGCGCAATCACAGACGAATGAACCGAGTCAGGATGAAGGTTCAAGGCAAGTACTGGATCAAACAATGATCACCGGCAATAGCAAGGCCGATTATTTACCCCGATTGGAGCTCCCGAAGTTCCGTGGGTCAGCCACCGAGTGGCTATCGTTTAAAGCCCGCTTTGAGAAGCGGATTGCGACCCTAAACGAGGATGCAAGCAAATACGCTTTCCTGGCGAAATGTTTAGAATACGAGCCCGCTCGTAACTCCTGCGAAGCACTCGAGAATTCAGGAGTGCCTTTCACTGAAGCCTGGGCCAAACTGGAAGCAAGATTCTACAAGAAACGAATCGCATATGAAGGTTACTTTTACACTCTGCTGAAAATTAAAAGGATACATAAGGCATCGCAAAGAGCGATACTAGGACTGATCGACGCTGTCGATACACTATTGTCCGCCACTCGACAAATAGCAAATGAACAACCTGGCGAACCAGATTGCATCGCCAATGGGTTACTAATATGCTTAGTGAAAGAACGATTGGATGAATCAACACTTTCTAAGATTGAAGAAAAGTTGGACCTCCAGCGCATTTATGTTTGGAGCGAATTCAAAATAGAATTAGAGCGGCTGGCTAACCAGATGACTTGCAAAGTGGCTGCCGAAACGGCACACTCTAGTCATCGACCCCAGCCGAAAGTCGTAGCAGCAATCGAAGGCAAAGCTGAGACCACCAAAGACAAAAGGGAAGCACAGCGGTGCTACGTTTGTCACAATGAAGGACACACAGCATTTACGTGTCCTAAATTCACGAAAATGAGCATCCCAGAACGATGGGAAACTATCAAAGCAGGGAGGCACTGCTTTAATTGCCTCATACCTGGGCACTCAACGAAGGAGTGCAAATCACAACGGAAATGCCAAATATGCAGCACGAAGCATCATACACTACTTCATCGTGGAGACTCTCCCAAGGGGGACGAGATCCAACAATTGCATCCCGAGAAGGATGTCAATCAAGCACAAGCAAGTTCAACGAAATGACTAGCTCAGGAAGAATACGTCTTTCTGGGCACAGCCATAATTCATGTTAAGGGTGAGCAGAAATGGCACCCTCTTCGATGTCTACTTGATTCAGGGAGTCAAGTAGAAACAATCACAGAAAAGGCTGCTCGAAGCCTAGGAATTCCGCAACACTCGGTAAACGTAACCATTAAAGGAGTTAGCGGACAAGCACATGTTAAAAGGGGTATCAAAACTGTGATAGCCTCTCACGCAAGCAACTACAATGAAAGTTTAGAATTGATCATAGTGCCAAAGATATTGGACGATCAACCAAGCACAGCTATTGATGAAAAGGGTATACGGATACCAGAACAATTGCACCTTGCCGATCCCCAGTTTTACAGATCGAATGAAATCGACATTCTCCTCGGAGCGAGAATATTTTTCAAAATTCTAATGCCAGGCCGGCTTAGCGTAGCCAACGGTCTTACGTATCAAGAGTCCAGCTTGGGCTGGATTGCATGTGGGACGCTACGTCACAGCAGCCCATCAACCACTGTATTGTCTGCTACAAGGTGTAGCAGAAATGAATTCGAATTCCCACAGGACGAAATGGCCAAACTCATAGAGAAGTTTTGGCGTCTTGAAGAAGCGTGCTTTCAAGACTGGGAACCAAAGCAACATGACGAATGCGAGGCGGAAAGTCACTTCCGCACAACGTTAGAGATCGCTCCCGACGGGAGATACATTACACGAATGCCCCTACGGGGGGAGCCGTCATCGTTAGGCGACTCTTATCAACAAGCATATAGAAGATTCACATCGCTTGAGCAAAGGCTCAAGCGGAATGCAGACCTGTACAAAGAGTACAGGGCTTTCATGAATGAATATGAAACACTGGGACATATGGTACCAGTCACCACAGAAGACTTTCACAAAGTAAAGTATTTCATCCCTCACTCGTGTGTGGTGAAACCAGATTCAACATCCACCAAGGTTAGGGTGGTGTTCGACGCAAGTGCAAAGACGTCAACCGGAGTATCCCTGAACGATATACAAATCGTGGGACCAACCATTCAAAAGGACTTATTTGATCTGCTAATTGATTTCAAGACGCACAACGACGTGCTAGTAGCAGATATTGCAAAGATGTACAGACAAATTCACATCGCATACACAGACACTTGGTTACAATGTATTTTGTGGCGCGACAGCCCCAATGATCAATTGAAAGCGTATAGACTGACGACTGTCACATATGGTGAAGCGTCTTCATCATTCTTGGCCTGTAGGGCACTACACGAAGCAGCTGAAGATTATCGGTCGGTAAATCCGAGAATTGCCGACACCATTCAACGATCGTTCTATGTTGACAATCTAATGATTGGAGCGTCCAACGCAGATGAACTGACGGAGACGAAACGAGAAATAGAGCATGCATTGTCACTTCATGGATTTCCACTTCGAAAGTGGGCATCAAACAACGCAAGCGTACTGGAAGGAATTCCAGAGAAAGACTTGGAACCATTGATCCAAGTTGGTGACCAAGAGGTCATAAAGACATTGGGGATAGCCTGGAACCCCAAAACAGACGTGTTCCAGTTCATCAGTACGAAAAACATAGGTGAAACATACGAAGCGCTCACAAAGCGACAGATGGTCTCGAAGATTTTGAGACTGTATGACCCAATCGGATTGATACAACCTGTAATCATTACAGCTAAAATATTGATGCAAGAATTGTGGACTTATAACGTCAGCTGGGACGATGATGTTCCAGATCAAGCACTAAGCTCATGGAAGAAGTTCGAAGCTTCATTAGTGGAGCTCAGCAAGATAGAAATACCTCGGATGTCGACTCCGAGTCATACGATCGCACTAGATTTACACGGATTCAGTGACGCCTCCGAAAAGGCTTATGGATGCGTCATTTACTTACATGCAATCAACTTAAAAGGAGAAGAGAGTACGAATCTCTTATGTTCGAAATCGAGAGTGGCGCCTTTGAAGAAGGTCACTCTGCCCCGTCTGGAACTCTTGGCGGCGGCACTTCTAGCAGAACTAACTGCTAAAATAAAGAGCATTCTGGCCGGTCGAATCTCGTCGGAATATTACTACAGTGATTCACAAGTAGCGCTAAGTTGGATCAAATCTTCAAATACACGTTGGGGAACCTTCATTAGAAATAGAGTGCAGAAGATACACTCCACCACGAATCCAGAGCATTGGAAATATATATCTACGAAAGAAAATCCGGCTGATATGGTTTCGAGAGGAATTCCAGTCAGAAAATTACGCGAAGCAAAACTAGAATTTTGGTTACACGGACCGGAATGTATACGAAGAAGACAATATTATCTGCAGAGCGGCTACGAATACACTGCTGCTGCAGAACAGGAAGAGATTAAAGAACCAATAACACGATTGGTAGCAGCAACAGGAAAGGCATGCGAAGACTTAATCGCAAAATACCCGCACCATCACACTCATGACAAAACAGTAAGACACTTTGCATGGCTGTGTAGAGCCATAAACAATATGAAGAAGGTCAATAAAGACACAGGCATCAGAAACGAAAAGAGATCGGGCCCACTCACCACCACTGAATTGAATGAAGGACTAACACTCGTAGTCCGAATTATGCAAGCCACTATTTATCCAAATGAAGTAGCGGAATTACGAAAAACTGGGAAGGTGCCTACGAAAGGACCTTTCCAGCATCTCAACGCAATCGTCAGAAATGGAGTCATACATGTCACAGGGAGACTCCACAATGCAGAAATGCCCATCTCACAAAAGAATCCAATATTGATTCCCAAATCGCACCCATTTTCGAGGGTAATAATTCAAAAAATACATGAGGATAGATTTCACGCCGGAACAGATCTGGTAATAAACGAATTTCGACAAAGATTTTGGATGAGGGATCTCCGAAGGACCGTACAAGGAGTCATTCAACGATGCATCTTATGTGCCAAAGCGCGGCCCAGACGTTTACAGCAACGAATGGGACAACTGCCCTCGCCCAGGGTAAATGAATCAGTAGCGTTCACTCACACGGGAGTGGACTTATGTGGGCCATTCGAAGTATATCTCAATCAAAAATCGAAATGCAAGACCACAGCATATGCTTGCATCTTCATATGTTTTGCGACCAAAGCAGTTCACCTAGAAGTCGTCGAAGATCAGTCGACGGCAGCGTTCATATCAGCACTTCTCCGTTTCACATCAGTGAGGGGAATACCCGAGGTTATTTACTCCGACAATGGGCGGAACTTTGTCGGGGCCAGCAGAGAACTCAATCGTTTACGAAGAATATATAACAATGAAGTTTTTCAAAACAAATTAGTTGATATTGCGGCAACTCACAGAATAAGATTTTCATTCATTCCACCCCGAAGCCCCAGCTTTGGAGGACTTTGGGAAGCGAACATAAAGGTAGCCAAGCGGCTCTTTAGTGCAGCGGCCAGAGGAGCACAGCTAAACATCATGGAATTGCAGACACTGTTCTACCAAGTGGCCGCAATAATGAATTCGCGACCACTCACACCTGTTTACACGACGCCAGATTCACCGACCGCGATCACACCCGGTCATTTTTTGATAGCACGCCCAATGCTAGCCGTGCCCATCCCTACGCAGAGTGAGGATGGAAGCAATCTCACAACCAGATGGAAACGAGTACAATCGCAGCTCGAACAATTTTGGAGAAGATGGAGAGACGAGTATCTCCACCAGTTACGTGATTATGCAAAATGGACCAAGCAACAAGCCAACGTTAAGGTAGGCCAAATCGTATTGATCGGAGACGATCACCTTCCCGTAGCAAGGTGGCCTATGGGAATTGTCACACAAATACACCCTGGAGATGATGGAGTAGTCCGAGTGGCAGTAGTGCGAACCGCTACCGGAATTTACAAACGCAACGTGCGAACACTTGCTCCTCTACCAGTCGAGGAGCACACCATTCAACCCATTATAGAAGAGTATGACAACACAGCTGATAACGAACAGCAATCTCAAGCCGAAGCAATCGAACTAGAAGACGATCCCCCTCCCCAAGCACCCCAAATGATTTGGGACGGTAGACTACGCCCTCGTCCCAAAGGGGGGAGAAAATGGAAGTACACGAAATCAGATTGGGTGACGACCCTATGAAAAAATTGACAATGCAAATTTCCGCTGATAATAGCGAGACCCGAAATTCCAAACGAAGTGGTTTCACACGCTCGAGTGCTTGGGTCAGCGATTAAGACCCTCCTCGATGCAATAAAATGCGCCACAATGTAGGGAACATTACGAGTTCCAAGAAAACGCGACAATTAAAAACAAGTATAATGTTCGGCAGCGATAAGATCGAGAATACCATATCGATGCACGACGTCGCATCATATTCCATAGACGGGGCATTCATCGTGGCGATGGTGATCGCCATCATTTACTACCATTGGAGGAGAAACACGAAACGACTGCGCGAACTGGAAGGGGCGCAGCGGAGGATCCGACTCGATAGTGTGAATGCTGTATAATCAAAATAATGCGAACGCTGTATAATCAAACGCACATTTTGTGCTGACATGGAGAAACAAGAAACACCCAAGTGACCTAAGCAATGTAAAATTTAAGGAAATACAGTTCAGTCTAAAACCGACCGTGAAGGAGTTAGTACTTAGTCCGAAAGCCGTGTTGGGCCACTATGGCCCAATACTAACATCTTAATTTTAACGAACAACAGCACTCATTAACCTTCACACTACCCCCGATAAGCCAGCGGAAAGAAAAGCCCAGAGAGGGAAGGAGATGCCTGCAGACAGGCAACAGATTCTTATCCCCCGATGTCGGTTTACGAATTCAAACTTAACAGTTTTCTTTCGCTGCCTCCACTCACTTAGCTGCGAATAATTAAGTTTGACATAAATTTCATAATTGGATAAAAATGCAAATTTTCGACGCGGTGGTGTCAGAAAGATGACGTGAATGCTAAAATGGACACTGCAGCGAAGTGGAAAAGTAGCAACGGGAAAAGAAATGAGCCAGTTTCCCTTGAATAGTTCCTATGGGGTGGAGTTTGGCGATGATCAAGATTAATTTCCGCGGAATGTGATTCGAATGGTTAACCGAAATAAGCACGAAGTTTGAAAAGCTTCAAGTAGTATGTAAATCATTAAATCACAGATTACGAGCAGATGCTTTTCCTTGTAGGGTAAAAGGGGGGAATTTGGACCCCTTCAGCATATCGCCTAATATTTCCAAACCAATGCGGTCTGAACAACAAATAGCACATTGCACACTGAGCTACACTTGTTTCCTCTCAATCAATAACATTTAATCATTATATAAAGCTTCAATCTACCAAATATATCATAAAATAGAACAGATGATTTTTCGACATTAAAATTTTATGCGGGGTGATTTGGTCCAGTGTGTGTTTCATCGAAAAAAACATACTTATGTTTATGTAAAGTATTTTGGGATAATGTTACAATCAGTAACAGTGCTCTGGGATCGATACCAGGTGTCTTGGCCAGATTCCAAACCAGAAAAATTGGATTGAATCCATCTCGAATTCTACATGGATCCTTTCACTGTTGCTCGAGTATTTACAAACACTTTCGATGCATGGTCACAAAAAATCCGTTCTTGATGACCTGCGTTGCTCTTTCAAGCTCCTTTCTCTTCCAACGTTGTCTGTCCATCCTTTTTTGAAATTCAGCGTCATCTGGAATCAATTAGACCAAGGAAAAACCTCAAACCTGTAGGACCAATTCACCCCACACAACATACAAAAATTAAAATGCGATTAATTTCCTTTATTATTACCAAATTTACAGTTTCGCTGCATCAAAATGTTCCTCTTCTGTAGGCGAACAGAACTTTACTGCTTCTTCTTCTTCTTCTTGAATGGCGTTAACGTTCCCTGTGGAACTTTTGCCGTCTCAACGTATGTATTAACTAGCGTCATTTATTTATACTTATTTGAGATTTCTTAAGCCAAATAACACGCCTTGAATGTATTCCGAGGGACAAGCTCTAGAATACGCGTGACCACAGTGCAAGTCGAAGGAAATTTCTCTGACGAAAAATCCACCGACCAGAACGGGAATCGAACCCGAACACCCGGCATGATAATGTGAGACGCTAACCACTCGGCCACGGGTGCACTTTACGCACAATACACGAAAAGTTTGTTTAATCAGCGGAAAAAACATTAGAATCCCGAATGAAAAACTCACATTTTCTGACAATCAAAGTGCTTGATGTGTTCATTCTACCGTTCCCCTCTACATGTTAAATTTTACCAAAGTTTTTTTACAATAAAAGGAGATAATATTATAAAAAATCCAAGTTGAGCCGTACTTTTCAGATGAAGGGGTGGTCCAAATCACCCCGTATGACCAACTCACCCCGTGTTATCCTACATATTGGAAGGTTCTTATCAATATGTTCATCATCGAAATTCCCAATCGAAAAATATTAAACCCGTTTTTTTTTCTTTTTATCATTAAGGGACCCATTTCTATTTTAGGGTGGTCCGATAATATATATCTTTTCTCCTTCCCGAAAATAACTTTCTTTTACGCAGAACTACGTCTTTCATTAAGGGTGCCTAATCAGAAAACAGGTCACGTTTTTATGAAATAAAGTTGACGTAATAACTATTTTTGCCGCGAACGGATTTTAACGATTTACGTACCAAACGGATCGGAAATTACCTAAGATTTGTTTCTATGCTATATATTACAATCCTCTGGTGTCTAAACGATTTAAATTGATGAAAACTAGAAGCATTTCCATTTTCCCATACATTTGTTCTGCTCATTTGTGAACTTCCCTACCCATGCCGTCAAAAACGAGCAACTAATCGGCGATGAACGAAGGGGAATGATTCAAAGTCTCCGTGAACAAAGAAAAGAAGAAAAAGAACGAAGGCAAATATTTGCCTAGAGCATAAATATTGGATCTCGCTGGGGCAAACTTTCAGTACCGTTCTAGATACGAATATTTAATTCGATATTTAAACGTAGAAGCAATGTAGAACGTTTTAAAGTTTTTTTGTGAACAAAAGAATATCATTAGGACGGAGTGCGCAGTAGAATTTACGATCCGCAGCTGTACTGGAAAGAATTAAGAACAATCACGGCAAATTCAGCTTTCTCGGATGTTGACGTTAAACAAAATACAACCAATATTCGATACAATATCCGGTTATCCATATTCGTGGAGCTTCACGTTCTCCAAATCGGACAGAATCAAACGCTGAAGCAGATTCTATGGGGTAAAATACGCACTCGAAAATTATACATCAAGGTTCTAACGTAGAATGCTTATTTATGGACAACGAAGCCTCCATAAAATAGGTGCATTTTAGGACTAAAGCTCGTTTAGCCCATGGACCGATAAGGTGTTCTCTGTTGCTATTTGTTTTTGTTCCCAAATTTGCAGATAGTACAAGGGATATGCGAATATTGATCAAACCGAAATTTTTGTTACAAAAAATACAATATTCTTCCGGAAAATCGATCAGCTTAAACTCGACGAAACTATTGATCCCATCAATCGCTCGAGATCCCACGATGAATCATTATGTATCGATGTGTTGGACGAAATAAACAACTCAGTTGCACAACAAGAATCTGACAAGCTCATTAACGGAATCCGACGTGTGCAAATTTCATCGAAGTAGCAATCTAGGACCAAGATTTCAAGTGCAGTATCCGTAACTCTTGCTCATGCTGTTGGTAATAGTAACCTGTCGCAGTCTATCTACTCCTTTTATCACATCTCACCCAATAACAGACATCATACTGGCGATAATATTATCCGGCCGAACTGCCTTCAGTTTACGCAGTGAATTCGTTGTTATGTCTTCAATGCGGGTCCGGGTCTCAGGAAGCGGTAATTTGAGTTTAAGAAATGAAAAAAGTCACACCCATGTTTCGTTGCCAGTAATAATGCGTTGGATGAACGTGGGATCAATTTGATCGTTCAAGCATGTCTGCAGCCACTTGATTGCGATGAAATTTTCGAAGAAAATTGTGCTCTTTTGGCACTAGAAGTGCTGCGACTTTTCTCATGCTCTTAGAAAATGTTTAGCGGGAAGATTCAAAACTAAAAATTCCCGGCATATATTTAACAGAATGTACATTGCCTAAAATATTTATATTGATCGTTAAAACGATATATTCTGGAATACCTGGCTGTAGTACGGTGTCGATAATGTATCTTATAAAAAAATGACAGCGTTATCAGTTGATTTGCAGCAGCCATGGGAAACCAGGCAAGCAACTAAGTTCGTTGCTTCGTTCATACTACCAGTAGTGTTGCCACACGTACAGATTTATCTGGAGAGGTACAGATTTTTTCGTTATTTTTGGTACAGATTCTGTACGGTACAGGGTACATATTTTCGTCAAAAAGTACAGATTGGTACAGATTTTTTCCTTTTGCAAATTTCCTACATTTGAACAAAACAACATTAACGTACATGACGACTTTTACGCCGCTATATCGCTTGGTGCTGCTGATCATAAAAGCATTTACAATGCAATAATTGATCAGTTTTATAAAGACTCGTTGTGTTAGAGGCGTTTCCAGGGTCCTACAATAGCAACATACAAGATCTGAAGAATGAATTCCGCACCCTAAAGGTAAAATTATTCCGTACGGAAATCACAGTTTTTGAAAACCAGCATGTGCAGGATTGGTGGACAAAGATTGGATTTCTAAAAACGGTTCGCTCGCAATTTCTGCGTTTCGGTGCCTTGTTTGTAACGTTCTCATTATGCCTTACTCGTCGGCAACTGTCGAGCTATATTTTTCTGAATTTAATCAGAAAAAAATAAGCTTCAAAATCGGCTCAAAACATCGTGCCGCCACAAAAATTTCAATAAATTATAGTGTACAATTTAGATTCAGAAAAACTATGTTAATGCATCATCAAACACACGAATGACTTGCACATGTAAATAATACTACATTTACAGTAAAAAAAGTAGTAAAAAAATATGTTCATTCTACTACAACAGATTTTTTCTACAACAAATTTTTTCGATGGCACAGATTTTTGGAAGAAAAAGTACAGATGAGAAAGATTTTTAACTCCTCTGGTACAGATGAAAATGTGGCAACACTGATTGGCAGCTCAACCCCCAAGCGAAGAAGTTGGACATGATGAGATACTTCATGTCCGACGGACAACTTCCCTCCCTTCTGAGGAAATACGAGAGTAAATGGACATTTTTAGGAGGAAGCGTCAGACGAAACCGACCATGTCTGAGCAGCAGGCATTCACCCAGAAGGAGCTAATAAACAAACATCCTTCCAGCACAATGGAAGACTTTACGCTGGACGGCAACGACTGGCAGAAGAACAGATTCTATACGAATATATCTCTCATATCAAATTCTCGAGAAACATGAAAGAAATGCCTAAGTCGCTGTTCTTCCCTTCGGAGATTGCGCAGTGAGCGGGATATACAGTACGAAGTGCAGAAGTTGCCGCCTTAATCACGAAATATCACGCGAACAAGAGTCTGGTCTGGACCTGGCCTCGGTCCATTTTCTTCATCATCATTCGAAATAAGTCCATTTTGTTAATGCAAATTTTACCATCAAAACGAGTTGAGAGCACGTTGAATTGGTTAATTGAACTGATTGAGAACAAAGGATAACCTACGCATTATAAACTTATTGTATTTCATGCGAAATCAATGTTACTTTTGTCAAGGATTAAATGAAACCTAGTTGATTATGAAGTTATGAAACACGGGCTTTGTGACGTGGGACTACATCTAACCACAGTATATGGGGGTGAAATGAAAACCTATTCACAGAACTTGCAGAAAAAAAATGAAAGATTTCGAATATTTATAACTCGAACATTTCTTAATAGATCGGAAAGATGTTTGTATCAATTGATAGGAAACATTTCTATTGAATAATTGAAACAATTGAATAACTGTAAAATGTCAAGCGTTGTCTAAACGCCCTAGCTGCCAAGGTTTGATTGACCCGACTTACGGTTTCTCCAACACAGACTTCAAAATCAATGTACCTGTGGGAATCCGCTTTGCAAATATACATGCAAGTAGAGTGTTTTTTTATTCCCACCGAGCTGTTCCCACCTAACACGGACTTCTAAATCAATGTGCCTGGGGAATCCGCTTTACCAATACATGCAAGTCGGTGGTATGGATTTCAAAACAAAGATGTCTGGGGGAATCCACTTTGCAAATATATTCAAGCTGCGAGTATTTTTGTACTCATTTGTCTTTGTGCAGACCGGGAGTTGTATCCCTAACACGTACTTCTGAACTGAGAAGCCTGGGAAAATCGCCATTCCAGATACTAGAGGTGACTGAACTTCGAGAGCTACGAACTATGTAATGTAAAATACAATGATCGTTTGACAATTCTTCCGTTCACATATTTTGGTAGTCCTAGGCGTCATATCAAATGTAAAAGGACGGCCATCAAATTTATTTGTAACGAAAAACATAATCCATTACAATGCATGAAACGATTTTACATGGTAACGGTTCAAACTTTTTACTTACAAAGCAAATATGTTGAAATCAATTGAATTCGAAAATTGTTTCATTCAATCGATAAATTAATCAATACAATACAAATGCTTACTAAGACAACGGTAGTCCCACGTCAACCTTGCGGTTATATTATAGATATTCCTGCGGCCGAACAGGAATCCAGGTAAGTATAGATTGGAAGAGAGAGGTTGGTTTGGGTTTTGTTACTCACGCACAATGCCCGCGCTCAGCAGCCGGTCTCATCGGTCCAGGTACGATGAGCGGGGGTCAGGCTCTACCAGACCTCACTGTACTGGCCTCCAAAACGTTCAACCGACTCACCTGTGTGCGTGTGGAGCAGCGATAACGATGGGGGCTCGCTAACCACCGGCATATCCTATAGGTACCTTCTCCGTCGGTATTATAGCGAGGAGGGTGGATGTCGCCCGTCGTGGACGGTTCTCGGGAGCAGCAACTTCTCCATCCTCTATTTTCTCTCGCACTTCACTATTAGAATTTCTTTTCTTGAATCTATCACGATTCGATTCCTTCGACGGTCCGTGCGCTCAGAAGGAGTCGAATTCCTTCAACCTTCCTTTACAGCTCAATTGTTTCTTTTCCACTTCCTTCCAATCCCTCTTTTCATTCTCTCTATCTCTCTCTCTCTCTCTCTCTTTCTCTCTCTCTCGTCGTTTTTCCCTTCCGTTGTTCTGCAGTTATTTGGAGACCGGAAATATCCCAACCGGTTCCAAGATTTTTGCTGTTAATCTTAACAACTATTTCATTTTCATTTCTTTGACAGCATGCATTGCTTCAACATAGGTAGGCATTTATAGCAGTTAAGTTAGTGTTGGTTAATTATTGTTGGTTTTATTTTTTTTTGTTCCATTCGGTTCTTATTAAATTTTGAATAATTTTATTTTATGTTTAAATCGTAACATTCTGTTAGTCAAAACAATGAAGTAGCCCTTTAAAAAGAAATCCAATGGCGTTAAATCGACAGGTCCATTTCACAATATTACACATTCACCAAACTTACTTTCCAATAAATCCATTGCATAATGGTCCAGGATATGCATTTAAGTGGAAATTAGCATTTAGAGCTGGACAGTCATTCTCTAGACAAAAACTGTCTTCGACAAAGTTGTTACATATAATAGAGCGCTCATTTTCATGTTGTCAAAAATAAGATGACCAAAATTGTCGAAAAAATAAAAAAAATTTTACTTTCTTATCTTTATAGATAGAGGCAAACATAGTTCGACAATGTTGTAGTCCCAGTTATTTGAGACATCTTTTTAGAACAAAGCTTTTTTCTATCTCTTGAAATAATCGATATAGCGCCTTTTTTCTAAGTTACGTTAGGGGCACCATGAAAAGAACTGTTTTTTTGCTCTAACTTTTATATTTCAAATTCTACATACAAACTGTCTTCGGAAGACTTTTAAAGCTTACTTATACAAACATTTTTCGATGTAGAACTTGTCAATATTTGAATTTCACTCAAACTCACTCAATAACTATTTCTTCCCAAAAACACGCTCTTTTCAATTGTTTGTCTTTTTTTCTGGGGCAAACTTAATAATAGTTTATTCAGGCATTTGAAAGAGCATACTTCACTCTACATAACGTGTGATTTTCAAAGCTATGATATTTTTTGTGTTTGAGTAAATTAAAATTGAAACCATGAAATTTTGATTAAAAAAACATCAAAATGCATTAGGGTAACCATGAAAAAACGTTTTTTTTTTTGCTTTAACTTTTATATTTCAAATTCTATATCAAAACTGTTTTCGTACGACTTTTAGAGATTATCAATACCAACATTTTGCGATGCAGAACTTATCAATATCTTAATCCTACTCAGTTACCCAAAATCTCATGATTTCAATTTCAATTTACTCAAACATAAAAAAATAACATAGTTTTGAAAACCGTATAGAGTGAAGCTTTTTCTTTCAAATTCCGTGAACAAACATTTTTTATGTTTGCCTCAGAAAGAATGACAAACAAATGAAAAAGCGTGTTTTTTGTAAAGAAATATCAATAACCTTGAGTAAAGTTGAGATATTGACAAGTTCTGTATCGAAAAATGTTTGTATTAGAAAGTTCTAGAAGTCTTTCGAAGACAGTTTGTATGCAGAATTTGAAATATAAAAGTTAGAGCAAAAAAACAGTTTTTTTCATGGTGACCCTAACGCAATTTAGAAAAAAGGCGCTATTTCGGTTATTTCAAGAGATAGAAAAAAAATTAGTTCTACAAAGATGTCTCAAATTACTGGGACTACAACATTGTCGAACTATGTTTACCTTTTTCTATAAAGATAAGAAAGTTAGATTATTTATTTTATCAACAATTTTGATCACCCTATTTTTGATAACATAAAAATCAGCGGACTATTGTATATAACAACTTGGTCGAAGACATTTTGTGTCTAGAGAATAGCTGTCGAGCTCTAAATGCTAATTCCACAATGTGGTTTGGGAGTGCCCAACTCTTGAGCATGCCGTGCAATTGACTAATTTGGGTTATTTCGGGTGGTTCCACCGTTAAAAAAATAGTGTCTACCAGAAACACACTTTAGCGGTACCGTTTTAACGGGGTAGATTTCGTCGAGAATAACCTCAACCTCAATTTCAACCAGTTGTTAAACGCAAGTTGAACAATAGTGATAAGGTGACAAGGGATGTTGCAGAGATGAAGAGATGGTAAAATAAAATGGCCCGTCAGGTTGACCAACGAAGGGTCTAAAAAAGTTATTCGAAAAAGAGTTCGAGTTTTCATCAAAACCAAATCGAATATTTTTCAAGATATTTTGTCAAATAGTGAAATAAACACATTCATTTTGAGTACACAACATCTATCATATCAATTCCGATGTAGTGAAAATCTCTTGCGTTCAGAACCTTCGAGTACTTGTGTCACGCATACAGGCTAGAATAAGTTAATGGCTAAGATTTGATGAATCAAGCCAGTGAATTTTTCCCGTATACGAACATGTGTCTTTTTCCCATTAAAATCGAGTTTTTCCACTAGACGTTTGTCTTTTAATGCAAACTGTCTTTTGTTGAACTTATTTCATCAGGTTTTGGATAATCGATAAATCAGTGGTAAAAAATTTAGTTCACTGTCTGGTACTTTTGTGGGATACAGTGTGTGTGCAGGTGATGTGCGGTATGGATATATTCCCGACGGAGTAGGGTACGGCCATTGCATGGTATGCATTGGAGTCCTGTGATGCGGACTGGTTGACTGGCGTCTGCGATTGGATTGCTTTCCCAACGAAGCCGTCATGTCGTTACGTGACGATGTCAAATAAATGTATCGAAATCGAAATTGTGAGAACTTCATGTAGAACGAATCAGTGGCATGTTTTCGGTGTCACGGCACTATGACACAACTATTTCATCGTAACTTCCTCTCTCCCCCGGTCAGGTGTCTTTTTTGTTGCACAAGTAGCCCATAGAATGGAAATATCGATGATCATTCTGGGGCAAACGTTGAACTGTTTGTAGGATGCCCCAATGTGAACAATAAAATATAAATACAGTGCCGAACGAATCATGCAGCGAACAACGGGTCGGTTAGTGCGGTTTTCGGACTGACGGAACAGGGAGGCGTAAAAACAGGGTCGTGTTGAAAATCCGAAAATTAAATAATAGTAAAATCAGGCGCTCGATAAGTGTGCGATGGTGGGCACAAACCGCAGGCGACATTTCCTGGTTCCGCTCATCGGTCGATATTGGCCTATAACTGGCCGATTGAATGTTGTCACTACCAGCATGGCATGCACAATCGGAGCAGCGGTCAAAGGTGACATACCGCCGTTTGTAGATTTTAATTATTGAAGATAAATACAGAATGTTCGACACGTTGGTAAACATGCCGTCATGTCAACGAGGGCATATCGTGGATGGTTGATATTCACATACAGAAGTAAACGTCTAAGTTAATACGGAGATTTACGATTTTGCTGTGGAATTTCATAACCCAAATTCCCAAGACCCCAATTCTTCTGTTTAAGAATTTAAAATGAAATTATTTCGTCGAGATTTTCCCGCCGCTGTCAATTTCATTATCCGAAATAACTTAATTAGCGCAACTCATTATCATCCTCGCACTTAATTTCACACGACACAACAATTAATATTCCAAATATCAAACGCCTACCGCCTTCGCTATCTGTTACTGTTGTTTCCAACATGACAGAAGCATTCTCGCGATGTCATTATGCCCATCTTGGAGTATCCCTCCAGGATTCCTTTCGGCATTGACGCGATTCATAGTCTCTCCCACTCCATTCTTCAACGTTTATCCGACGGTTCGCCCCACCAAGTGGATCACATAATGGCATTTATTAGGTTCTAAAACAATTTTTGCGCCAGAGATATTTATCTCGTGCATATTTGACGTGCTTTTGACCCGCATGAATATTCTGCGGCCAAGATGGACTGGTTTCCACTTCGAGGAGAAAGTAATCATGGGCCTTGTCAGGGTTCATTTCGAGAGAGCTTGAAGTGAAAACGATGGGCACAGTAAAAATGGGTGGATCATATCTATGATATAACCGCAAGGTTGACGTGGGACTACCTTAGCTTAGCAATCATTTGTTTGTATTGATTAAATTTTTGATTGAAAGAAAACATTTCCGAATTCAATTGAATTCAAAATATTTGATTTGTGAGTGACGATTTAATAAATGCCATGTAAACTCAGTTCATGCATTGTGATAGAATATGTTCTTCGTTACAAGTAAATGACATTCCTATTACGTTTGGTGTGATGGCTAGGACAAACTATGTGAACGGAAGAATTATCAAACGATTTTTTTACATTTTCCTCTAAAGTTTGCATCTCTCAAGTCTACGTACTTCTCGAACCGCGAATTTACTTGATTTGATGAACTTCAGGCACTCAGTTTCGATTTTGACATGTACGTCGAACGCTTATTGTTTAGTCAATAAGCAACAAATGGTTATCAACATTTTGCCTAATCATCAAATGGAATGCGTAGAAATTCAGTGAGCAGAAGATGCGATCGATGCAATCTTGAATAACCGAGCCAAAGCGTTGTGTTCGGATCCGCTTTTGTAAACCCGGTTAGGAAAACACTTTTAGGAGTGCAAAGAAAACATGCGGGTGCAGAAATACCCTCGGCTTGCATGAATCAACATCTCCAACTTCTACTTTTTATACTATAGAGGCTTTAAACTTGAAAGTTCATTCGCCTCTAGTATCTGCACGATTTTCTCAGGTTCCTAAGTTTAGAAGATCGTGTTAAGGAAACATATTCTAGTCTGCACAAAGGCAAGCAAGCACAAAAGTACTCGCAGTTTGCAAAGCCGATTTCCCCAGACACCTTGGTTTTGAAGCCTGTGTTAGGCAAACACATTCCAGTCGGAACAAAAATACTCCCTACCTGCATGAATTCGTAATTCCAATTTTCTCAGACACCTTGGTTCTGAAGTCTGTTTTGGGGAAACACATT
The DNA here is from genome assembly GCF_029784135.1 of Toxorhynchites rutilus septentrionalis. Classification (NCBI taxonomy): domain Eukaryota; kingdom Metazoa; phylum Arthropoda; class Insecta; order Diptera; family Culicidae; genus Toxorhynchites; species Toxorhynchites rutilus. The sequence continues at coordinate 117,782,325 of NC_073744.1, forward strand.
TCCGCCGGAACGAATACGCCCCCGACTTGCATGTATTTGCAATGCCAATTTCCCCACGCTCCTTGGATTAAAAGTCTGTGTTAGGGAAACACATTTAAATCGGAACGAAAACGCCCCCGACTTACATATATTTGCAATGCCAATTTCCCCAGACTCCTTGGTTCTGAAGTCTATGTTAGGGAAACACATTTTCGCCGGAACAAAACTACCACGGCCTTTCATGTATTTGCAATGCCGAAGTCTGTGTTAGGGAACACATTTCGGTGAGAACAAAAGTCTCCATACCTTCATGTAGGGGTAGTGGCGGCAAATTAGTCATGGGGGACAAAGTGGTCACCAGCTTGTTTGGTAGTATAACTATGGACTGTAGATGCCCTATTGATAGTCTCCTTATGTGTTTATGACTTTTGAGTCACTCTGTACTTCAGTAGAGCTGTGGCATGTCAAAATACAAATAAAAACAGAAATTATTCTCTCGATAGCCATTCGGCCGTAGTTCTGTGCGCATGGTATCTAAGGTATTTCTCGTGAAATTTAGTTTATTCAATCTGATATGATGGACAAATCGTCAGTTTGGACGACTTTTCACATATTCTAGGAGATGTGAACAGATATTTTGTTTAATCTCAGCGATTTATTAGCATAGACATTATTTTCATGTTTGAGGGCAAAGTGGTGAATAACAATTTACAATGTTCTGTTTACTAATTCTTATATACCTCATCACATTCTGCTCATGAAGAAGATACTTTTGTGGCTTTGACCCTGGATAAATATGCCAATCCAACTAAACCAAGCCTCATTATGCGGAACGTTATGTGTTTCTTACTACGCTTTTGTATGCAAGAGAAAATTTGAATTGAGACTCTAGGTGAATAGACCAAGCTTATTTCATGCATGTACCTACTGAAACAAATATGATTTGAACAAATCTGGACGAAAAAAACGCATGAATCTATCCCATTTAGCTTGATATGGGCGGGTGACCACTTTGCCCCCACTAGGTAACCACTTTACCTCCAAGAAAAAAAAAGGTTCGGTTTTTCAGCTTTTTTTCTAATGATGAAAAGTGTACAATTTTGAATTTTTATAGTAAAAGTCGTTTGCTATCTAGCGTAAAAATATTGCCTATCAATTGATGCAAACATCTTTTCGATCCAGTAATAAATGTTCGAGTCATAAGCATAAGAAATCTTTCAATTTTTTCTGCATGTTCTGTGTTTAGGTTTTCATTTTACCCCCCAAATACTCCGGTTAGACGTAGTCACACGTCAAAAGTGTGGGAGAGGATGTAGAATGAATTTGCTTTTCATTTCGATAGCAGTGTCTTCTGCTTGCGAGGAAAAACGTATAATGGATACGCGCTTTTTAACACTCACTCCGATCGGAGTAATATAAAATGATTTCTGCCGCCTGGATGGGACGGTTGTGATCGCAAATGTGACGGATCTTTCGGGAAACTTTGATAACACCGCGTACAATTTCAGGTCTAGAGTAACACAAAGGACACATTTACCCTTATCCTCAGAACTTCCGACAATTGGTAGGTGCGCGCTCGATTTCCGCCATCCACTTACATGGATGCTGCGTTATAAAATCTGAATTTTATGGAAATTTCTCAAATTAAATTTAATGTTATGCCAGCGTGCTGCCCGGTTCTTTTTATGGTGAGAATAAATTTATAGTCCTCGGCGTCTCGTTCTATTCGCTAACGCACTTGCGAATATCCGGCTGCCCGCAAACCTTATCATCCGTGCTCGGGACTCGATCTGTTTGCAGCTTTACCCCGTCCGGAATCATCCGAATGACTGTTGCTCTCTCCCCGTCGTGAGGTTGGGGGTGAAATTTGTGCGAATAAATGAACTAAAAAGCAGATTGTATTTAAGTGGTAGCAAATCGGTCTCCCTTTCTGCGTGTGTCTGAGAAGAAAAAGGCCACCACAAGACGAATGCGAGTGGTTTCTTCTTTCGATTTGCCCTTTCACCGCCGACAAAAGTGTTGTTAGTGACTTTCATTTTTTTCTCTTTTATGACTCTTTTGAAATTGATCCCCGAGAAAACGATGAAAGGAGGGAAATCATGTTGCTCAGTATTCAACTTCTTTAAAGATGCTTCCACAGAACTAACGGAAAAACCATTTGTTGATTTTCCCACATTCACTTAACCAGCGTTACTCTATCCGTACGTTTGCTTGAAAGTCTTTTTTTTATGGGATCGTTTCGTTGGTACAAAACACGTGTATCTGTAGGTACACCCGATAGCCGAATCAGAAAGCGTATAATTTATGACCGTGACGTTGGGACTTTTTTTGTCCCTTCAATAGTTGTCCCTTTAACTTTTTAAGTACACTTGAAGTGACTGTTCATTTTTTGGACCATCAAGAGCTATTTGCAATGACAAATGTGCTGCACATGATAACGGACCCATGAAGAGTCAATGTTGAAGCTATGTAATTACTACTACAAAGCATCGAACGAATGGTGATAATTCAGATATGGGGTTCTTACGAGTTTCTGTGCAAAGAAGAGTTTCTGCGATTTCAATCGGATATATCTCAGAATTGGTCTGATCTAGAATAAAACGGGCTTAAAAGCAAATGTTCTACCACTCTTCTACTCTTCTCCAGTTTCGCTTTATTTATTTATTTATTTGTTTAATACATCTATAGGTTGACATAGAACCCTAATGATACAATCTACTCTAATTTAACTTAATCTAATTGGGATTGACGTTGATTGAGACGATTTTTTATTGTATTTCTGGATAAATGGAAGTCTATGAGTTCAAACTGACGGTCAAATATTCGAGCCATGCTGGCCACGGGCTCATGATGTAATTAGTGCGCGCAGCTGGTAGTCGGAGAAAGGCGTAATTTCGCAAATTCCTTCTCCTTCGTTGAAGTTAACAGTTCAGTTCGGCTGAAAAGTTCATAGGGTTGACGTCTAGTTGGCGCCTCTTGAAAAAATCTACTTGACTATCACAAAGCACGTGTCAAAATTTGACAGCAAATACAGTGCAAACCAAAGCATGGCTTGACAAGCGTTATCCGGACTCTGCTCCAGCTATTGCAACTGTAGAATATTAACGAAATGACCGAATTACCGAAACTGAGGCCTATTATGGGGAAAACCGGAAGAGTACTATAAAAATGGTATCGAAAAGTTGCAAGATCGCTATAATCGCAGTATCACCCTCAAAGACAATTATGTTAAATGATAAAATTGAATTTTGCAAAAACAAATAGTTTTGCTGTGTTACCTTATAAACTTTACTGCCAAGCTGTTAACTTAGCAATTCAGAACAGTGGATGGTGGCTTGGATGGTGGCTAGCCGTATCACGTCGTTCACAAAGTCGATCCAACCCCAGAAGCTTTAACTATTACCACTAATTGTAGCATACACAAAAAATGCTGGATAAAGGGTATCTCTAACGGTTTGCTGTATGTCATATATCACAAAACAATTCTGCGTAATATGTCTTAGAAATCCCTTGAACATTCGCTACATGACAAATTTTCAATTTCGCAGGGCGACCCCCTTATATTGGGTTGGGGGAAAAGAAATGTCGTATATTGTCAATATATGGCAACACTTAAACATATCTTGTGATGTACTTATCGCATCGGATCATACTCTACGGCTATTTAAAGACGACAATCTGTGCTACCATCTGTGTGTCGTTTTGACAGTGTTGTGATTGTCCTTTTCAGTCTCAAGTTATAGCGCGTCAAAGATGGGTTCCACCAAGCAAGAAATTCGCCATATGTTACGTTTTTACTACCTGCGAGGTAAAAATGCAACGAAGGCGGACAAAAAAATTCGTGTAGTTTATGGACCCGATACTGTAACGATTCGCACAGCACAGTGTTGGTTTGATCGATTTCGTTCTGGTGTAGTGACTGTCGAAGATACACCCCGTACTGGTAGGCCAATCGTCGTGGAAACCGATAAAATTGTTGAAATCATTCAAGTAGACCGGCATGTGAACACACGCTTGATTGGCCAGGAACTGGGTATAGACCATAAAACCTGGGTATAGACCAAAAAAAAAAGCTGGATGTATGGGTGCCACACGAGTTGACGCAAAAAAATTTTTTAGACCGAATCGATGCACTGCTGAAACGGAACTAACTCGACCCATTTTTGAAGAATATGGTGACTGGTAATGAAAAGTGGATCACGTATGACAACCTTAAGTCAAAAAAGTCGTGGTCGAAGCGCGATGAGCCGGATTGACGGCCAGGATGGTTTTGCTGTGTGTTTGGTGAGATTGGAAGGGAATCATCAACTATGAGCTGCTCAACTATGGCCAGACCCTCAACTCGGTTCTCTACTGTGAGCAGCTTGACCGTTTGAAGCAGGCGATTGACCAGAAGCGGCCAGAAATGATCAATAGGAATGGTGTTGTTTTCCACCAGGACAACGCTCGGCCTCACACATCTTTGATGATTCGCCAGAAGCTACGGGAGCTCGGATGGAATGTCCTATTGCACCCACCGTATAGCCCGGACCTGGCTCCAAGTGATTATCATCTCTTCCGGTCCATGCAAAACGCTCTTGGTGATACTAAGTTGGCCTCAAAAGAGGCTTGCGAAAACTGGCTGTCTGAGTTTTTTTCAAATAAGGAGGGTGATGGGGGTTCATAAGGGGGGGATAATGTAGTTGCCCTTTCAATGGCAACAAGTTTGCGAACAAAACGGCGCATATTTGACTTGAATTGGATAATTTTAAGTATGTTAAATAAAGCGTCAAATTTCGATCAGAAATACGACATTTCTTTTTCCCCAACCCTATATAAAGATTGATATTTCGCTGTTACTCTAGTTGCTCCTTCTGGTCGGTACAAAAAAGTGGTATTTATCACGTTTGGATATATTTTGGCATTTCGCAATTATTCAATAATTTTATTTATTGAGATAGATGCGTAGAAATGTTTCTAATCAACCAATTGATGCAAACCTCTTTTCGATCTATTAAAGAAATGCCTTTTTGGAGTATTTTAAAAAAATCTACTGTAGTTATGCAAATATTTCAAGAAGTATTGATTTTTACAAGTAATTTCTCAATAAAATCATTTAAAAGGTTCAAATAGAGTGCTTCTTGAGTGCTTCTACTACAGTCAGGCTCCAGATAGCGAGCAGAGAACAGTATATGTTAAGGCTGAGAGTTATTTTTTTCAATTGGCTTCCAGTTACTTTACTGCTATGTTAATCGGAAAATTTAATAATATAATGTCGTAGTGCTACGTTCACAATGCGGTCGTGTTTTGGATTCCAGATTTCAAAATTTTATATTTCCGTACATCTGAGAATCCCATTACAAGTTGAACATTCACAACCTCACACTTTTGATTCATAAAAATGAATCATTGTTTCTCACGTCAACTGGCATTAGTCACCCTTCTTATTTCTTATATGTGCAATCCCTTCGATATATCGTAGCATTAAAGCATTGTAGCATAAACCATGGAAAACAAACAATATAGACACGCACCCGTCTATGTTTCCTGAATCGTTGCAGGATGATTGTAGGGAAAGTTGAGAAGGGAAAACCGTAAAGGATTACAAACACTTTTAACTCTCGATTCCTTTTTTTCTAGCTAACTGATGGTAACCGATGAAGGTTTAGAGAAAGGACTGATAGCTTTGATCGCGAATACATGTTCGAAGCATTGTGTCAGCTAGCAGCCATCAGTATTCACGAAGAAAATCAGTTTGACTTCAAAGAATATTCAGGATTTATCGTATGATTTGATCGAACATGAATTCTTGAAGTTTTGAATCAATTAAAGCAATTCATTCTATCGAAAACGATGAGAAATGAAAACTGAAAACTTTTCTTGTAATTAATTTACCGAATTCAACAATGATACTGATTCCACGATTTCTAATTTCAGAAAGGTCATTCATCATATGCTGCAGTAACGGTTCCCGATCAATATATATCGTCTGGCTAAAATGCCTGGAATAAGTCCGTAGCCTATTGTTTTTAGTCTTATTCTCGAGTATCTTCAGGCGTCAGGCGTCGAGTAAAAGTGAGTCTTTTCTCAAGAAAACGAAACATTATTCAATCCGCAAAACTTATTCTTTTGTCTCCCCTGGTTGATGAACCGTGAACAGACTCGAAAAAAGGGGTGAAGACTTCGCTAGTCGGGGAAACAGAACTGAAGATGTCAAACTTTTTAATTTTGTGTCCTGTGGAACGCAAGTGAAAATGTAATTAAGCGAATATATTCCGGCGAACATGTTGCTCGTGACAAAACTCTCGCTAGCTAACGTGACAACTGAAATGCCAAATAATGTTGCTATACCTATCGGAATAGGGATCGCGCTTGAAGATAATGTGAGATGTGGAATTTTCCAATGTGTCAATGTATATCTTGCAAGGTATCATGGAGCTTCCACTTCCAGAATTATCCGACGTTTATTTCAATATCTCATATCGTGGTAACGACAAATCGGAATTGTATCTCCTTTTTTCATAACGTGCTGTCAAAGAGAATTAATGCTTTGTATCGAGCCCTCAATAAATTCTGAAAGTTTTAACTTGGTAAACATTCCTCCATGTGGGCGGCACAAGCGAATCGTTTTACCTAGTCGTTATTCAATTTGCGAAAGGACATCTAATCTCTTCACTGTCTTGTCCTGTTAAAATATGAAATGCGCCGCATACGAAGCGAAACGAAACTAAACAATACCTACACCTCAAGATAGAGAGCGTAATAAAAGTTTACAAGCAGATTATTCAATTTGTAATCGAGCTTATACACTTTTCTACCAGCAGAACAAGAAAAATGAAGAACAACTTGTCGGGGCGAAAATTCTTGTTTCGTGAGCGCTTTTCGGTGCTTCACGTCACGCTTAGTTTCGGAGCCGTCAACTTTGGATGCTCACAGGCGAGTTCCGTTCCTATGTTGTCGCTGTTTTCCTTGCCCTTCTCGAAAGTCGAGCCGGAAAGTTTGAGTTTGCCCTCTGTGAAGTTTTTAAATTTGATTCATTGGGTGCCCGAAGCCTGCGGAAGTGCCGGAAATAGCACTTTTCTTGTCAAGTACGCTTTTTCCTTACATCGCACCAAAAGTGGATGGTAAGAGTGAAACGCTTGTTTGCGAAATTCAGCTTGTTGAACTATGGGTAATGTCAAGTATTTTTCATTTTTTTTGGGTTTTGTTATCTTTGGATTTTTGTTCAATCTTCGTTCGTTGAGCAACTTCGTCGTCTCATCGTAGTGTTACTTGCACCATTTTTGCAAACACTTGGTAGAGATTCCGATGCCCAGAACTACGATTTGATTTTATTTTAAGGGGCGAAGTATACCAACGGAAATTCGGAAAAACTTTTTTTGGACGTATAAACTTTACATCTAGAACGAAAATCGAGCCCGAATCATGATATGTGCGATAAGCTATAAAGCCGCTAGCCAATCAGTTCTACTTATTAAACATTTCAAATTAAAGGATAATTGATTCAATATATTGATCTATATGCAGCTACAATCTTAACCTGTCTTTAAGGATGTCTTGTTAACCTCGACATACCCGATACTTTTCTTTGGTTCTAATACATCTTCTATACCTGGCTTTATAATAACGTTTTTTTTGTAAGTTGAATTTGTCATATTCATATTCATATTCATCTAGTATATAAATGGCGATTTTTTTTTACTTAAGTATCTCTTCGGTTAACCGATTCCATCCACCTGTAATTTGACTACGGGAGATGGAATGAAGAATAAATGTGTCTACGAGTATTAAGGTTGGACTATCCCACGCTCCAATCCTTGTTCCACATTAGACCCTAAAAACGAGGTTCACCACATTAAATAACCGACACTTCAGGTCCATCATAACTTAGGGTATGAACGTGTTCATCGGAGCTAGCAATAAGATCTGCCACAACCCAGAAAAAATCTCGTTATAGCCATCTACACAACACCTAAGCTTACGAGTATTCAGGATAAGCTACACTTACCTTCCAGTTTCCACTTCAGACTTGAAATCAAGTTAGGGTAACACGGGGTGATTTGGTCATATGGGATGATTTGGGCCACCCCTTTATCTCAAAAATTACGGCTCAACTTGAATTTTTTATAATGTCATTTCCTTCTGTTGTTGAACCGTATGTACCTAAAGTAAAAAAAAAACTTTGGGGAAACTTCACCAGTAGAGGGAAACGGTAGCAAAAACACAGCAAGCACTTTGATCGTCAAAAAATGTGAGTTTTCCGATAGTGGTTTTAAGGTTTTTCCCGCTAATTAAACAAACTTTTCGTGTATTGTGCAGTAAAGTTCTGTTCGCCTACAGAAGAGAAACAATTTTATGTAGCGAAAATGTAAGTTTGATAACAATAAATGAAATTATTTGCATTTTAATTTTTGCGTGTTGTGTGGGGTGACATGGACACGTTTCGGTGGGGTGAATTGGTCCTACAGGTTTGAGGCTTTTCTTTGGTCTAATTGATTCCAGATGCGGCTGAATTACAAAAATAGGATGGACAGACAACGTTGAAAGAAGGAGGAGCTTGTCAGAGCAACGCAGGCCATCGATAACGGATTTTCTTCGACCAAACATCGAGAGTGTTTGAAAATGCTCGACCAACAGTAAAAAGATTCATGCAGAATTCGAGATGGTGTCAATCCAACTTTTCTGGTCTGGAATCTGGCCAAGACACTTGGTATCGATTCCAAAACATTGTTACTAATTGTAACACTATCCCAAAATACTTTACATAAACATAAGTATGTTTTTTTCGATGAAACACACACTGGACCAAATCACCCCATAGACGGTCCAAATCACCCCGCATCAAATTTTAATGTCCAAAAATCATCTCTTTTATTTTTTGATATATTTGGTAGATTAAAGCTTTATATATTGATTAAACATTATTTATTGAGAGAAAACAAGTGTAGCTATGTGACATTTTTTATTTAGACCGTATTGGTTTGGAAATATTAGGCGATTTGCTTAGGTGGTCCAAATTCCCCCCTTACCCCTACTCAAAACTTCTCTCCTGAAAATTCAGTTCTAATTGGTATATGTTCTTAATTTTCTATGCCACTCAACACTGATATGTATTTATATGTATTGTTAGCACTCTGTGAGTTGATTTCGTCAGGCGCGCAAAAGTTTTCAAAATGGTGACGAAAGAACAATGCGTGCGCGAAACAATTTTGCACAAGTATTTCGAGAATGAGTATCCTGGCTGTAATCGCTGGAAATCGCTGGAAATCGCGAATTCCATGGTATCTGGTATCACAAAACGTCTGACTGTTGATCGGAAGCAAAGGTTCGGAAAAAAGCCGCCGGGTTAACGAGAACGCTCACAAACGCTTGGTTGGGGCCTTAGAACGTAAAGTCTTGTCCAGTTAGAATCCGTACGCGTTGCACATTTTACAGCGGCACAGTCAGTGGCCGCTGCAAGAAAGTTTTTACAGCGGTTTGTTTACAAATGTTTCCTCTTCTGGTGGTAAAAGTTTCAAATTTTTTGTGCCGTAAGTCCGGAGTTATTCCACATGGAAGACAGAAGAAGAAAATTAATCTTGCACATCCACGTTGACAATCCAACGTGGTCGGGTGCGAAGATCGCGAAACAGTTGGATATCGCTAAAACTACCGTATGTGATGTGCTCAGACGATTCCGCGAGCGGAACAGCGTGGACCGGGCGGTTCAAAAGAAGCGTCGAAGCGGAACCTACGATCGTCAGCTGAATTGGAAGGTGTTGAGAACCGTCAGAGCAAACCCTGGACTGTCCGAACATGATATCGCTCAGAAATACGGTGCCGCTCGTAGTACCGTTCGACGAATCATTCACCGAGCTGGACTTCATTCCTACAAAGCAATCAAGCAACCAAATAGGACGATGAAGCAGAGTCTAGTGACGAAAACTCGCGCTCGTAAGTTGTATTATCAGGTACTAACGAAGTACCATGGATGCCTGCTCCAGGATGACGAAACTTATGTAAAAATGGACTTCGGCCAACTTCCGGGACAAAAATTTTATCTTTCCACGGCACGAGGCGATGTCCCCGCCAAATTCAAGTTCATGTTCATGGACAAATTTGCCAAGAAGATGATGATCTGGCAGGGTATATGCACCTGTGGTGCGAAGACGCCGGTTTTCATCACTACAAAGACCATGGATTCGAAATTGTACAAGGAAGAGTGCCTGAAGGAGCGTGTGTTGCCTTTCATAAAGGCACACAATGGTCCCGTTAAGTTTTGGCCTGACTTAGCGAGTTGCCACTATAGCCGGGAGGTTCTCCAGTGGTACCGCGACAACGGGGTGGATTTTATCGAGAAGGAGTTCAACCCACCAAACTGCCCCCAATTCCGCCCAATTGAAAAATATTGGGCGATTATGAAGCGGAAGCTAAAGAAGACCGGAAAAATGGCTCGGGACGCTGCAGGGATGACCAGATTCTGGAAAAAACTGGCCACAGAGGTCGACACTGCCGCTGTGCAACGTTTGATGGGAGGAATCACCAGAAAAGTGAGAAGTTTCATCAGAAATGAAGAAAAATAATTTTAAGGACATTTTTTTGTAAAAGTGCAAGAATATATCTTTCTTTTGGTTGATCACTCTTTTTTGTATGTCATTCTATCTCCGAGATATAAATGATTTCTTCCGTACGGATTCTAACTGGACAAGACTTTAATACGAAAACCTTAGTTCGAGATGTGGCTTGAAAGTTGCATGTGAGCAAGACTACGTACGTTTAAGGTTTAGAAGTCCTCAAACCATGAGGAGAAACAGAATACGGTTGCAAAAAACCGTGCCCGCAAGTTTGTACGACCAGACGAAACTAACGCGCACGTTCGTGGGTCCAATCGCAAAACTGTTCATTGATTGATCTTCTAGTCTGCCCTTTAAAATTACCTTTTGCTATAAAATTCCTAGTACTTCTACCAAAACTCGTCATTATAATATCAGATTATTTTCAGACACAATTCTCGTTCAAGATTATTCAACCACTTGCAAATAACATGTTTCTCCGTTACATGGAATGAATATTTAATACAGAGAATTTCAATTGTCATGTCAAAATATGTTTGTCTGAAATATGTGTATTATTATTATGGGACCCCCTGTCTATTCCAGTGGTGTCATACCATCATAGAAACATTTCTTGTATCCCAAAACCCTCATATTCCAAATTTGGTTCCATTTGCTTGATTAGTTCTCGAGTTATGCAGACGTTTGTATTTTATTTGTATGGCAGTCCCCTTGCCCTTAGAGAGGGGGAGGTGTGTCGAACCACCATAGAAACATTTATTGCTCCCTAAAACCTCCATATACAAATTATGGGTTCAATTTGCTTGATTAGTTCTCGAGTTATGTAACCTACCTAAAATAATTAACTATATTTCCACTAAAACTTTGTCAATAAGAAAAAAAAATATTATTAGACACACGAAAATTGTGTCTAATAATATTTTTTTTACCCACTTGCAGAGAATGTGTTACTGTGTTCAATACAAAACATATTTCAAAGAGATAGCTAATTTCCATCAGTATTTTTGGTGTTTATTCCACCCGAAAATCCGTTCTATTTTTACCGAAACAGAACACGAAGCTCAATTACATCTATGTGAAATTGCCATGCATTATCACATCATCACAACTTGATTGGACTTGAGTCGAACGGATTACAAGATGAAAAATGCGATCCTTTCGAGTTATTCTGACTTCGTATTTCAGAATACAGGTGAGTAGTTGATCAGTAGACGGATCTGGAATTTCCGAGGCAATTACACTATCGATTTCCATAACAATCCATTGCGTTTTAGCCTGGCAATAGCAAAGGCTGTGCCGGCGTTGCTTTTGATAGCTTTTCGCAGGTGAATTTATTCGTCTTATGCTGTTTCTGTCGATTGTGTCGTAGGAACGCAGTCGTTCGCTCCCTACCTTCGCGTACATACCGACCATAAATTGTTCACACAGCTCACGACATCGTAGAATGACGTTGCCCTAGCTGTGTTAAATCATTGTTCGATAATAACAATCTATCGAGTTCTCTTGTTTGTTTCGTATCTTGTAACTATATCATAGAATCAATACACGTCTTCTCCAGCAGATAGTTTATCTGAATTGATGACAATAACGGGATTAACATGTTGCTATCCGAGCATGTGTCATCTGAAGGATTTAAAAAAATCATTCTGCTTATTCGATAAGGTTTCCAGTATCTCGTCGATATCCCTAGCTTTAGACGAATTGAGGTTACTTCAACATGTGTGGGTGAAAGTTCAATGAAGCGTACGTAATGCCATTTGTCATTTAACAATGTAAATAAATTCGTCCGGTTTGACAATTGAGCGTCGGTTAATTTTTTTTATTTGGATATTATGTTTACAAGAATACTAAAATCGCGAAATTAAAAAAATGGGACGGGGTTAAGAGAATAAAAATTTGGTTTCTTATGTTTTTTTTCTGAAACCAAATTTTAAAAAAATGCCCAAAAAATATTCAATGTATTCCAAAAAATGGATTCTTTACATAGTGTCACCCTAATTGGTATAAAATATACGGTAATCGGTATCCTAGCGGTACGATATATAGTTTACGACATATTCTCAAGCCTAACAAACGTTTTGTGCATAATTTCATTGAAATCGGTTAAGCCGTTTCAGAGGAGTTCGGCCATGAACATCGGGACACGATATATATATATATATATATATATATATATATATATATATATATATATATATATATATATATATATATATATATATATATATATATATATATATATATATATATATAATATGTAGAGAGAGAGAGAGATTTTATTGAATTGTTCAATGGCCAAAAAGCTTCAGTGTTGCCTTTTTTCAAAAATTCATAACTTTTGAGCTACTAGACCGATTCAGATGATCGACATATTCAATTAGAACCAATCAGCCGAATCTTTTTAAATAAAATATTAGACTTAGAACGGAACGGTTTTGGAATCAATTCAAGCTCGACACATGTCTATGTATCTGGCAGCGAAATGAAAATGTCGATTTGGCAAATTGGAAGCTACGACATTTCGGAAAGGCAGCTTTTGCTAGAGATACCGTGACTTCGTAGACATCTGAAGGCCCCTGAATTTAATTCTAATGATGTAATTAATGAGATTGCATCAAATGACTCATCAGAGTTGAAATTAATTAAAAATTTGCGGTCAACGATGGGTCAGACCTGTTTAACACGTTGAAATCCGTACCATTATTGGTGCGCATTCGATTGAGCCAACAACAAGAGAGCGAAAGCTCACTTAACGGGAAGCACTTGTACAATATCAGTGTCGATCTTAGTTTCCAAAAATATTTATTGGATTCACATTTCGACATCCACAAATAAACCATATTTTATTTATTTTCTTAATTAGTAACTGTCAGTCCCAGTAACCATCCCGTGAAGGTTTTGTGATTTCTTGTTTGTCCTATCTAATATCATAATGAAAACATTTCTTGTTTAGATAAGTTTGATTTTTCATTCGAAACTGAAACTGCCTGAAAACAACAGCTGCTGGAGTTTTGTGTTGCAGTTGAAAACTGTAGCGCTCTGTATTTGACGTAAATTGAACATTTCTGCTGCGATCTATCGGTACTAGTCTGGACATTTCCTGAAGACCATTACGAGCCGTCGTAACGACGATTCAATTATTAGTCAATCCGCCAGACATAGGTTTATGACAAGTCATCAAAATCGACCTTGTACGATGGATCCCGAGTTTTTTTTGGTCATCAGAGAGCGCCCTAAATTGTTTGGTATTATTTCCTCCAGAACTTGAATCATACCGAATCCCTTTTGGATGCGCTGGAATTGCTCAACATGAGAAAGGGTGAACTAGCCAAGAGCCTGACCATGCAACCATGAATAGGTTTAACGACTTATCCTGGCACCTCCATTATGTTGTTAGCTACATTTTTCATTCAATTGTTAAATGGATTATCCACGAATGTATATCCTTTCATTATCAAATTAGAATCAATTGAAAAATCGTGTCCCAACGTTAGCACATTGCATTAGCATAGTAAAGACAGACTTTGCAATAGATGGTTACTTTTCAAAGACATCCAACATTATAAAATATGCTGTTCGGTTTTTGAACAGCTGGCCGTTAACGGGTGATTAACGCAATCGATGGATCGAGAGCAACACCGAAGCAGATTTGTTATCTTCCCACACTAATTCATTTCCTGGTCACCCGATTCTCGTTTCATAATTCTGATCAATCGAGTTTTTGGGGATTTACTAACTTTGCTCTTAACTTCCATATAATGTTATTTTTTTTAATCATAAATGTTTTTCAACACATGAAGCTTCAATTAATCACTGCTATCCAACCGCCCATCAAAGAAACATCCGTCCTTAATGGCAGATGCTTTCACACCAATAACCACGAATCAATACCTTCAGCATTTATTTAAAAAAAAAAGCAAAAATCGACTACAAACGATTAATTTTCTTTCACACCCTCAGACGCGCCCAAATCGGCAAAGTGTACCAGTAAAAAAAAGTTCTGTTATGATACCATCATTTTACGCTACCACCCTTCGAATCAGTCTTATCCGCCTTCGCCTGCAAAAACTTTTGCTTCTGCTCCGCTGCCGAAACCGAAGCACGTTGTGTTATTAGAACCAATGCGCGCCCTATCTTCCCATCTCGGATCACACTCGGTAAACACGTCTCGGAAGTACCTAATCTCTGAACGACATCCATTCGCTTGTTCCGGAGTCATTGGCTGAACTCTTCCTTTGCATACTGCTACTCGGGCAAAAGCTGGCGGAGGTTTGGCGGCGGAATTCTCGCTGTAGTTCGAATTGAGTATACAAATGTAAACACCAGAAATGGATCAACAGCACTTCGAGGAGCCAGGGGACCCCTCTTTATAAAAACGAGAAAGATGAACTCGAGGAGTGGGTGAAATAGAGAAGGATTGCTATCCAATGTCGTTTTGTCTGGCTGGCGGAAGGCAACGGATTGGGGACCGGGGGAATAAATTTGAATAATTTTTAGCTTTATAAATCACTTGTACTTGACGTATCCATGCACGCCCATCTGAGGGCGAAATTTTCTTTGATGGAGATTCCTGCCTGCATTGCAAGTTCAAGTTGGGTGTTTATCAGCGGAGTGAATATTGCACAACAAGCAAGCAGAGCGTGATTCACATTCGGGGTGATCAGTAATACTTCGCGTAAGGGGTTTCAATTTAGATCTCCAAACTCAAACATCGCTGGTACCCATTCCCGATTTTGCACTCGCTTCAGTGAAATATTATTCAGTTGTATTGATTTAAGAAGATCCTTTGAAACCGAGAATGCTACAACTAACAAAAACCCAAAATGCGCTATTCAAATGCGCGCTTAAACATATCTCGATCATGAAGAATGCAGCGTAGAAACAGGGAACGTAATTCTAACACTAAATTATCGGATTCGAAAAACACGTAGAACTTTTTCATCATATAAAGATGATTTCTCGCCCTGGAATATGTAATGAAATAAAACAATATAAAAATGAATAAATGAAAACAAAACATGCACTGAGAAAATATTTTCGCAAATTCGTTCATTGATGAATTTTCTTATTTGACAATTGCCTATGAACATTTGTGAAATAAGAATATTAATTAGGGGAAATGAGAGGAATTTGGACTTCCCAAGCAAATCACCTAATATTTACAAACCAATACGGTCTTAATAAAAAAATGTCACATTGCACACTTGTTTTCTCTCAATCAATTATGTTTAATCATTATATCAAGCTTCAAATTACCAAATATATCATAAAATAAAAGAGATGATTTTTTTTATTTCATTTATTGTTATCAAACTACTGTTTGATAACAATGTACTGTTTCACTGCATCAAATTGTTCCTTTTCTGCAGGCGAACAGAACTTTACTGCACAATACACGAACAGTTTGTTTAATCAGCGGAAAACACATTAGAATTACGAATGAAAAACTTACATTTTCTGACAATCAGAGTGCTTGCTTTGCTCACGCTTCCGTTTCCCTCCACATGTTAAATTTTACCAATGTTTTTTTTTACATTAGGTACATACGGTTCAACAATAAAAGGAGATGGACATTATAAAAAATCCAGGTTGAGCCGTACTTTTCGAGACAAAGGGGTGGTTCAAATCACCCCGTATGACCAAATCACCCCAACTTACCCTATTTTGAAACTTTGAAACGGTAAAATCAGGCCTTAGATCTTTTTGAGTGTGCCAAGTGACACCGAAGCAATCATCGTATATGCTCATTGTTGGCGATTGTGGCGCATCCATTATTCGGATTTGAAAGTTTGTTCCTTGATAACATTGATTGTCATTTTGTGGTTAATGTCGGGGACATAACCGGAGAGACGTAAGACTACACCTGTCAATTCATATAACATATGGGAGTACCGAGTAGTTTTTCAGTATCTTCAAACAAATTTCCACCTTCAGTGTAATACCGAAGAACACTGCTATCAACGCAATAATATTTCTTCTTTAAGCCTTCTACATATCCGGCTTAAATATTCTGCACTTTGATGCCACTTTGAATCCGGAAACAATGCTCGAATTTGTGAAAATTTTATGATCGATCGTGAAAAGTCACCAATAACCACGAAAACACTCTTGAATTCACAAATGCTCCTTCCCGGCAGAAAAATTATTAAAATAAATGAATAGTAAATTCCAAATTGGCTCTCAATGTTTCCTGCAATCTCAATTGTTCCTGCAATTCCTGCAAGCCATCAAACAGAACAAACTGCCACAAATAGGGACCGTTGGGCTGTACTTTATGGTTTTTACGCTCGTTACGAATAAGAGTGAATAAATTTACCAATCTGTTAATTTTTATAATAAATACATTAAATCGTCTCTTTTGAAATAATATTCGATTCTATTACGTTTAGTGTCCCCTTGTCATTCACACAATCGCCTTTTTTGTCTGCTCAACTTATTCAATTGAGTTTTAATTATGAGTACACGGTGAATCTTGCAATCCTTCGATCGAATGGCTCGAAGCACTCGTCCACTAAAACGAATGTATACTCTGTCTCGATAGATTTCACTCAACAAAACCATATCGTTCGCTTCGCATTCAGCTATAAAACGATCCCAGAACATGTGTGCGTGAAACTCTTGATTTATTCTTCAGGGCTCGATAACTGTCATTGAATGTAGCTCGGGGCTTACAACCATTCCACGAACAGTAAATGGTTGGTTGTAAGCGGCGAGGACAGTTCCTCGTCCATCAGCAATTCTGCCAACGGCCATGAGTTAATAATTGATTCAATCTTGGTTTCGTTTCTCAACAGTTCATAAATAGGAAGCGTGTGATTTGAAGGTGTTTCAGTGCTTTTTCATCGACTGACTAAAATGTAGAGAAGCGATTCTTATATACATAAAAGTCTGACAGGCTTTAATACTGATACCCATAATTGACGAGACGGTGCTTACGTTTTATTCATTTTTTATATTGTTTATTTTTTTATTTGCTTGTGTGTCCCGTTTGCAATCCTGAACTATTTGGTTGGGCTACATATAACGAAACAAGCACTGCCAACTAGAGGAGCAGTGCAAGATACGCAACATGATGAAGTAGGCCAACGTTTTATCTTTGAGAAACATTAAACATATCATTAACAGAGAAACATTAACATATATATAAACAAACTTTGAGAAACATTAAACATATTGAGACTCGTTCGAGAACTCGCGAGCTGATCGGACAAGTTTGAGAATCGATCCGATAACGGTGTTTTTTTGACGTCTTTCATTTCTATACCGGGGTGTAAAATCAAAGTTTCGAAAACGAAAGCGTTACGCCGGAGACCGAGATTTTGAGCGTTAATAGCTCCTAAACAACTGAACGAAATGGTATGATAAACACTTCATTCGAAAGATAAAATGTCTACGCGTTATATACTTGTTACTTTTTGATCCAAAAACTTGTTTCAATAGTCTTAAAATTGCTTTCAAAACAGGCTATTGAAATCACCAATCGGTATATAAGCGAGCGGCGCTCGGATATCCACTCAGTTCTAATTGAACAGCGATTGGAGCATGTTGTCGCTGTTGCGGTGAAGCTCTTTATTTATCATGAAAGCGCGGATGAACGCCACCAAGAGCCTGTTTGTGCACCCTAGGCCAGAAGGGAATATATCAGGAGGAGAGTGATGCCACAAACGGTTCCCTGGGAAGACATCGCTACACACACATACACGCGCGGCTATTAACAGGTGGTTATCGAGTTGGCATTAACCACTGGTGGGCTTCCAGTATCGAGGAAAATGTGGAAATATCTAATCGTTACTGAAAATAATCTCCCAGTTCCTTTGGGAATTTTCAAAATATATTCATGTGAAAGAGTTTAGTTGAATGTTTTCTATCCATGTTACACTGTGACCAAATATGTTTCAATCAAGTGCTATTAACAGGTGGTTATCGAGTTGGCATTAACCACTGGTGGGCTTCCAGTATCGAGGAAAATGTGGAAATAACTAATCGTTACTGAAAATAATCTGCCAGTTCCTTTGGGAATTTTCAAAATATATTCATGTGAAAGAGTTTAATTGAATGTTTTCTATCCATGTTACACTGTGACCAAATATGTTTCAATCAAGTGCTATTAACAGGTGGTTATCCAGTTGGCATTAACCACTGGTGGGCTTCCAGTATCGAGGAAAATGTGGAAATATCTAATCGTTACTGAAAATAATTGCTTTTTTCATCAGCGCTTGCGAGTGAAGCGAGCTCAATAAGAAGTGGTGCACGATCGAGACGCTGAGGATCCAGTTCAGATCAACACACATTCATCACACGCTACACAGCAGCGGCAAGTAGAAGTTTATTTTTCTATTGTTCCATTTATCATTCCTTCAACCTCCTGTGTACGATTTACACCATTTTTTTTTTATTAATTCGTTTATTTTTACAGGCTCAGTTACTTAAGTTTAAAGGAGCCGAATTCTTAAATATATTTTTAAAACTATATATATATAAACAATTTTCTTACATCTATGGTTAGTAAGGTGGAAAACCGATTACTCGCGGTGTACTCGAGTTTAGAAGGGTGACATATTTTTAGGAGAAGGATGGGATATAAGGAAATTTTAACAATGTTGATGAGCACTCAATTCTTAAATCTATTCGTATATCTATAGTTTATTTACATTTCAACTTATTCTACTATTTATAGCAAGGGGACGAATTACCCGCAAAGGAAGGAAAGGAGGGTATAAGGATGTAGAGACAATCACACACGAAGATCTATAGCTTTAAGGAAAACATATATATGGGACATGTAATCAAGGTCTAACCGAGCCAACACATCTCTCACCGGCACATTGGGCTGTCTTCCTCGGGCCCGAAGGGAGTTTTCTAAATTCGGTCTGGCGACCAGATACACCTCGCACGACCAAACAACGTGCTCAATGTCGTGATAACCTTGGCCACAAACGCAGAGATTGCTGCTGGCAAGATTGAAACGGAAGAGTAGTGCATCTAACGAACAGTGATTGGACATGAGTCGGGAGAAGGTGCGAATAAAGTCCCGACTCAAGTCCAGACTTTTGAACCACGGTTTGAGGCTAACCTTTGGGATAATCGAGTGAAACCACCGGCCCAATTCATCTTCATTCCACTTGCGTTGCCAGTTAGCGATGGTATTTTTGCGAACTAAAGAATAAAATTCATTGAAGGCGATTTGGCGCTGATATATATCGCCTTCAATTGCACCTACCTTTGCCAATGAGTCAGCCCTCTCATTACCCGGAATTGAGCAATGTGAAGGGACCCAGACAAAGGTAATGACATAACAGCGTCTGGATAAAGCACTCAAAATTTCTCGTATTCTCTCAAGGAAGTACGGCGAGTGCTTTTCCGGCCTCACTGAACGGATAGCTTCGACAGAGCTAAGACTATCCGTTACAATGTAATAGTGTTCAACAGGTCGTGAGGCGACGCTGTCCAGCGCCCAGTATATCGCTGCCAATTCAGCAATATATACCGAGCAAGGATTCTGAAGACTGTGTGAGGTGCTAAAAAATACGTTGAACACTCCAAATCCTGTGGACTCATTCATAGAGGACCCATCAGTAAAGTATATATTATCACAATTGATACGCCCATACTTTGCATTGAAGATTGTAGGAACGAACCCCAATCTAAGATAATCTGGATTTTCATGGATTTTCTCCTTCATGAACAGATCGAAATGTACAGAGGAATTGATGTAGTCAGGAAAACAAACACGGTTGGGAATATACGAAGAAGGAACAACCTGCACAGAGGTGAATTCATGATATGAATTCATGAATCCAGAATGAAAATTTAGCTCGATCAATTGCTCAAAATTTCCGATCACCAATGGATTCATAACCTTACACCGGATGAGGAACCGAAGAGATAATAAATTGAAGCGATCTTTTAGTGGGAGTACGCCTGCCAAAACCTCGAGACTCATGGTATGCGTTGAGGGCATACATCCCAACGCAATACGGAGACAAAGATACTGAATTCGCTCGAGTTTAATGAGGTGTGTTTTGGCAGCTGATTGAAAACAGAAACTGCCATACTCCATCACTGAGAGGATAGTTGTTCGATACAACATTATAAGATCTTCGGGATGGGCTCCCCACCAGGTGCCGGTAATTGTACGGAGAAAGTTTATTCTTTGTTGACATTTTTTACTCAGATACCTAATATGGGCCCCCCAAGTACATTTGGAGTCGAACCAGACCCCAAGATACTTGAATGACATAGCATGAGTGATCGGTTTACCCAAAAGTTGAAGCTTTGGTTTTTCTGGTCTATGCTTCCTAGAAAAAACCACCATCTCTGTTTTCTCCGTGGAGAATTCGATCCCTAGCCCAATGGCCCAGGTTGAAAAATTGTTCAAAGTATCTTGTAAGGGTCCTTGCAGGTCGGATTCGTTTGATCCTACGACAGACACCACTCCATCATCTGCAAGTTGTCTTAGGCTGCAATTTTGTGTAAGGCAATTGTCGATGTCGCTTACATAGAAGTTGTACAAAAGGGGGCTTAAACATGAGCCCTGGGGGAGGCCCATGTAAGAGACCCGACTTACTGCCGAATCTCCGTGAGAAAACAAAGCAAAACAAAGCGAAACAAAGCAAGTTATATAACATATTATTCAATAGAGGCGGCAAACCCCGAGAGTGTAATTTGTCTGACAAAACCTCTATTGATACAGAATCAAAGGCCCCCTTTATGTCCAAGAATACTGAAGCCATTTGTTTTTTTTCGGCGTAAGCCATTTGAATTTCTGAAGAAAGCAACGCAAGACAATCATTCGTCCCCTTGCCCCTGCGGAACCCATATTGTGTATCTGAGAGTAGGCCATTCGTTTCAACCCATCGATCAAGGCGAAACAAGATCATTTTCTCCAACAATTTCCGTATACAAGACAGCATTGCTATTGGGCGGTACGAATTGAAGTCGGACGCGGGTTTTCCGGGTTTTTGAATAGCTATAACTCGTACTTGTCTCCAATCATCTGGAACAATATTATGCTCCAGAAACCAATTGAATAAGTTCAACAAGCGATGTTTCGCCACATCAGGGAGATTTTTCAGCAAGTTGAACTTAATTCTATCCGATCCCGGAGCAGAATTGTTACATGAAAGGAGAGCAAGAGAGAATTCTACCATCGAAAACTCGGAATCAAGATCGCACCTATCTTGTGGTATATCTCGAACAATTTTTTGCACAGGAGCGGAATCAGGACAAACCTTCCGTGCAAAATTCAAAATCCATCGATGTGAATATTCTTCGCTTTCATTCGTTGAAGAGCGATTTCTCATGTTTCGAGCCACTTTCCATATTTTTTTCATTGACGTTTCTCGTGACAAACCTCCCACGAAATTTCGCCAATAAGCACGTTTTTTCCCTTTGATCAAGTTTTTAAATTGATTTTCAAGGTCCAAATACGTCTGAAAATTTTCAGGGGTTCCACGTTTCCGAAAAGCTTTAAATGCATTCGATTTTTCTACATAAAGCTTGGAACATATGCTATCCCACCATAGATTGGGAGGCCTTCGACGAATAGTGGAACCTGGGATGGGTTTCGTTTGAGCGCGAACCGCGCTGTCATAGATCAAACGAGAAAGGAAGTTATACTCCTCCAATGGAGGTAAACCATCTCTGGAATTGATGGCTAGAGCAATCGCGTCCGCATATTTTTTCCAGTCAATGTGTCTTGTGAGGTCATATGCCATGTTTATAGATTCAGAAGAATTCGACCCAATGGTGATGGAAATTTTGATTGGCAAGTGATCACTACCGTTGGGGTCCTGGATTACATTCCACTTGCAATCTAACGATAGTGAATTCGAGCAAAGCGAGAGGTCAAGAGCACTTGGGTTAGCAGGAGGTTTAGGTACACGTGTTGTTTCCCCAGTGTTCAAAAGTGTCATATTGAAGCTGTTACAAAGATCATATATCAACAGTGAACGATTGTCGTCGTACTGTTCCCCCCAGGCAGTTCCATGAGAGTTGAAGTCTCCCAAGATCAATCGTGGCTCAGGAAGGAGTGAGCACATGTCATCAAGTTGTTTGCGGCTAACCGCAGCTCTCGGAGGCCAATACAAGCTGACTATACAGAGGTCTTTGCCTCTGATGTTTGCATGACAAGCAACAGCTTCGATCCCTCCAATAGGTGGAAGGTCAATTCGAAAAAATGAGTGGCACTTATTGATCCCCAATAGTACCCCTCCGTATCTGTCATCGCGGTCCAAGCGTATAATATTAAAATCGTGGAAAGAGATATCATCTCGCGAAGAAAGCCAAGTTTCGGACAGAGCAAAAACATCACAATTGAAGTTATGAATTAAAAATTTGAATGTATCCAATTTAGGGATAAGACTACGACAATTCCACTGTAAAACAGTGATATCTCCGACCTCTCTATTTAAATTAGACATCAAGAGAGATAATCATTGCAAGGAGGGGCCATGTTTGCATCAATTGTTGCAAAATTGTCTTTAATACTGGAAGCATTGAGATGACAATGGTTCTGATGGAGTCGGAAACATTAAAACACTTGAAGATTTGATCCAAAAGGTCAGACAACTTTATAAATCCCGATTGGGAAGTTGAGCTGGACGGAAAAATAGGGACAGTTGGGGTTTTTGATGTCCCCTCGAGTGCTGGGTCGTTCGAAGGTGAACTATTCCCACGGAAGCCAGGAGGAACCTGATTTTGCTTGTTCGCTGCACTCGATTTTTTAGGCAAGCTAACTGGGGGTATCACCGGGGGGACTTGTTCTTGAACTTTGGGAGTGGTCACATTTATGCGCCGGGGATTCCCTTTGAAAATAAACGGTGTGCCCCCGCTAGCTGTGTCCGCTTCCATTTCATCAACTGGCAACGTGGAAAAGGTATTGTGTGTTGAGATTGGTTGTTGTTGTTGTTGGGCCAGTGGAGAAGCGACCTTTAAAATTTCCGCAAAAGTGCGCTTCGAGCGTTCCTTTAAAGAGCGCTTCTGTTTCTCCCAGCGACTCTTGTAAGTTTCACAAGCTGAGAGCGCGTGTGGGGATCCTCCGCAATATGGACACTTATGCTCAGTCGCACTGCAGGATTTCCCCTCATGTTGCTCTCCGCAAGTGGCACAGCGCTCCTTGTTGGCACAATAATCTGAAGTGTGACCAACTGACTTGCATTTGTTGCAAGTCATGGGCTTTGGCACGAAGAGTCGCACAGGTAGTCTCAATTTGTCCACCATAACGTAGTCAGGGAGGGCGGCACCAGCAAAGGTGACTCGAAACGAGTCTGACGGCGTAAATTTAGTTTGGTCCCCATCATGGGAGAGTTTCCCGAGTTGGCGACAGTCCAAGATCTTTACTTCCATTGAGGGAAGCTTCTTGAACTTGCCTTTTCCTTCTTTTTTTATTTGTTCGCTCGTCAGACCCGTTTCAGTTATCACCCCCTCAATTTCTACGTTATGGGAGGGTATAAATGTTCTATATTCGAGAGTGAAGTGTTGGTCAGCAACAATCTCGTTTGCGTGTTTCCGTTCATTCACGACAACCCGCAATTTGTTCGGTCTAACCCTGCGAATTTCAGATACAGAAGAGTATCTGGCCAGATCTTTCATGATCTGAATCACGTTAAGGCTTTTTCCTTTTGGTTTTGGCCGGAGGAAAACAACCCACGGGCCAGTTCCAGGTGCATCTTCTGGATAAACTCTGACACGTGGAGCGGAAACAACAGAGGGAGAAGACGAGGACGAGGACGAGGATTGGGTTGGATCGGAAACATCAGAAGGGGGAAGCGAAATCGATGATGGGAGAGGGGGAGTGGAAGTAACAGTGGGTTCAGAAGGGAGGCTTGCTATTTTCTTAGAGGGGGGCTTGGAAGGATGAGCAGATTCGTCCCCAGAAGAATTATCTTCTTTTTGAGGGACTCGTTTATGTTTTTTCCCAGATCTTAAATGGGATTCATTATCGGAGATCTCCATCTCTGGAGATCCTCCACTATCCTCCATTTTACAAAAAATTATGTCTTATTTCTAATATATTATTGATTTTAACAATAATCTCGAGAAAAAAAAATAACAAAACAAAAAAATGGGTGGATTATATCTATGATATAACCGCAAGGTTTACGTGGGACTGCCTTAGCTTAGCTTGAAACAATTTCCGAATTCAATTGAATTCAATATATTTGCTTTGTGAGTAAAGAGATTGAATAAATGCCATGTTTCATGCATTGTGATAGATTATGTTCTTCATTACAAATAAATTTAATTACAGTCCTTTTACGTTTGCTGTATATTTGGACAAAATATGTGAACGGAAGAATTATCAAACGATTATTTTATTTTACATTTCCCTCTGAAGTTTACATCTCTCAAGTGTACGTACTTCTCGAACCGCGAATTTGCCTGATTTGATGAACTTCAGACACTCAGTTTCGATTTTGACATGTACGTCGAACGCATATTGTTTAATTAATAGGCGTTATCGCAGCAAATGGTTATCAACATTTTGCCTAATCATCAAATGGCATTCGTAGAGATTCAGTGAGCAGAAGAAATGAAGGCATATCCTTCAATACAATCTTGAATAACCTAGCCAAAGCGTTGTGTTCGTACCCGCTTTTGTTTTCCTAACACACTTTTCGGAGTGCAAAAAAAAAACATACGGGTGCAGAAGTACCCTCGCCTTGCATGAATCAACAATATTCTAGTCCGCACAAAGATAAGCGAGTACAAAAGTACTCGCAGTTTGCATTTATTTGCAAAGCCCATTTCCCCAGACACCTTGGTTTTGAAGTCTGTGTTGGAGAAACACCCGACTTGCATGTATTTGAAATGCCAATTTCCCCACGCTTCATGGATCAGAAGTCTGTGTTAGAGAAACACATTTCAGTCGGATCAAAAATACCCCCGACTTTCATGTATTTGCAATGCCGATTTCTCCAACACTGCTTGGTTTTGAAGTCTATGTTAGGGAACACATTTTGCGTGAGAACAAAAGTCCCCATACCTCTATGTATTTGCAATGCCGATTTCCCCAAGGCTGCTTGATTATGATGGCTGTGTTGGGGAAACCGTAAATCGGGCCAATCAAAACGAGGCAGTTAGGGCGTTTAGATAACGCTAACATTTTACAGTTATTCAATTGTTTATCTAATGAAAAATAACATTGTGTTAATTGCGATAGATGCGTAGAAATATTCCCTATCAATTGATGCAAACATCTTTCCGATACAGTAAGAAATATTCGAGTTATAAGCATTCGGAATCTTTCATTTTTTCCTGCATGTTCTGTGTTTAGGTTTTCATTTTACCCCCCATATTCTCCGGTTAGACGTAGTCCCACGTCAAAAATAAATTATGATAATAATATTAAACAATGAACAAATGAGTTGAATAATAATATTATTATTAAATATGTGTATCTTAATATAAAAGTTGTTCCGATACTGCGCTCTACTGCCCTAACCAGGGAGAGACAGAGGCTACGCGCTATGGATCAACACAATAGCGCAAGAATAGCTCACACGGTCACGTGATGATAATTCCCGTTAACGACAGCCACACGATGGCGATCCCGTTATGCCGATGTTCAACAGCCAATTGAATGTTTCTGATGCTGACTCACCTCCTGAAGAGCAGGAGGATGAAGCAGACGTTGAGGAGGAAAATTCTGTGTATGAAGTAGAAAGTTCTGAAGATGAGGAAATTGATGAAAAACATGATTTTCGTCTAAAGGAATACCCGGAGGGATTCAAAGGTCCATTCATTGTATACTTATACGAAAATCAAAACCTCTTAATGTCATTCGCATCTCAAACGAACTAACCCAGAAATTTTCCAAAGTTACTGAAATTACTCGGATGGGGCCAGACAAATTACGAGTTGTCGTCTCTTGCAGGACCCAAGCGAATGCAATAACGCGCTGTGATCTCTTTGCGATTGAGTATCGCGTATACGTACCCTGGTGCAACGTTGAAATAGACGGTGTAATAAACGAAAAGGGTTTGACTCGAAAAGAGATACTCGATGGTGTCGGTCGCTTCAAGAACTCCTCACTTAAAAGTGTGAAGATTCTTGAATGCGATCGACTGAAGTCTGTGTCACATAAAAATGACAAACGAGTTCTCAATTGGACAAACTCTTTTCGTGTGACATTTGAGGGTTCCGCTCTTCCAAACTACGTTGCAATAGGTGCTCTTCGTTTACCTGTTCGGTTGTTTGTACCCCGGGTAATGAAATGCAACTCGGTCACACGGCCGCCTATTGTTGCAATAAACAACGTTACGCAGATTGTGGAGAGAGTCATGATGGGACTTCTTGCGCAAAAGAGCGCAAGTGTCTTCATTGCGACGGGGCCCCCCATGATCTTTCTCAATGCCCGGTGTACATACAACGAGGGGAAAAACTCAAGCGTTCCTTAAAGGAACGTTCCAAGCGGACTTATGCAGAAATGCTTAAGAGTTCCGCTTCAACGACTCAGGACAATCCCTACTCCATTCTGCAGAACGACGAGCCTGTTGCTGACGCTCCCAATGCAGGAAGTTCCGGTACATCGCAGGGTGCCATTAGGAAAAGAAAAATTACTTCTTTTCCATCACTCCCCGGAAAGAAGACCGAAACTTCCCAAGTTGGAATGAAACCTCGTATCGAACGTGCTGAGAAAAGACCGAAGTAAGTACCTCCTGGTTTAAGCGGTTCTTCTACGAACCAGGAGTCCTCAGCACTTCCCGGAGCAGAGCCCAACACGTCTGTTCATTTTTCGCGGTCGAGGCAACAGCCACAATCTGGTTTGCTTGCGCTTTCTGACCTGGTGGACAATATTTTAAATGCTTTAAATATAAATGACCCTCTTAAAAGCATAGTATTATGTTTTCTTCCGATTGGGAGAACATTTTTGAAAGAAAAATGTGGTTTTTTAGCAGCGTTCATTTCCCTCGATGCCTGATTCAGTGCAAGAGGTCAAGGATTTGACCACTGTAATACAGTGGAATTGCAGAAGCATCATCCCTAAACAAGATCAATTTAAATTTTTAATTCATAGTTCTAACTGTGATGTATTTTCCCTCTGTGAAACATGGCTTTCTTCAGCCAACGAACTGAATTTCCACGATTTCAACATTATTCGCCTCGATCGAAATGACTCGTTTGGTGGCGTACTATTGGGGATCAAAAAATGTCACTCCTTCTATAGAGTCACTCTCCCATCGATGACAGGCATTGAAGTTGTCGCTTGCCAGGCACAAATCAATGGCAAAGACCTCTGCATTGCTTCGATATATATTCCTCCAAGAACTATGGTTGGCCGCCATCAGTTTTTTGATATCATCGAGGCACTGCCGGAGCCGCGGCTAATCTTAGGTGACCTCAACTCCCATGGAACAGCATGGGGTTCACTCTACGATGACAACCGTGCCACTTTGATTTATGATCTGCGCGACAACTTCAAATTGACAGTTTTGGGGAAGCAACTAGAATAGCCTACCCTCCTGCACGGGCAAGCATGCTAGACATATCACTTTGCTCTTCTTCGTTATCCCTGGATTGCACGTGGAAGGTAATCCAAGATCCCCACGGTAGTGACCACCTGCCAATAATTTTATCGATCGCCAATGAATCAGGTTCTCGTAATCAGTCGATATTGCGTATGACCTCACGAAAAATATTGACTGGAGAAAATTTGCAGAAATAATATCTGAAGCACTTGTTTCAATGCATGAACTTCCTCCACTCGAAGAGTATAACTTTATATCGAGTTTGATTTACGAAAGCGCAATTCAAGCTCAAAAGAAACGTGTTGCTGCTACCACTTTCCGACGTCGTTCTCCATCACTTTGGTGGGACAAGGAGTGTTCAAAGGTCTACCTTGAAAAATCATCCGCTTTAAAAAAAATTCCGGAAAACTGGACTAGTGGAATGGTTTCGAAAGTACCAAGCTCTAGAAGCCAAACTAAAAGGTCTGATTAAAGCAAAAAAGCGTGGATATTGGCGAAAGTTCGTCAATGGTTTGTCAAGGGAGACCGCTATGAGCACTCTTTGGAATACGGCTAGGAGAATGCGTGGCTGGAACCATACAAATGAAAGTGAGGAATACTCTGACCGTTGGATTTTCAAATTTGCAAGAAAGGTTTGTCCCGATTCCGTTCCTGCACAAAGCGTCGTACGCGACATTCCGCTCCAATACGACTATGAGAATTTTTCGATGGTAGAATTCTCAATTGCCCTCCTCTCATGTAACAATTCAGTTCCGGGGTCGGACAAGATTAAATTCAACTTGTTGAAGAATCTTCCCGACTTGGCGAAACAGCGTTTGCTGAACTTGTTCAACAAGTTTCTGGAGCTGAATATTGTCCCACATGACTGGAGGCAAGTGAGAGTGATAGCCATACGAAAACCCAACAAGCCGGCTTGCGATCACAACTCGTATAGGCCGATTGCAATTTTATCCTGTATTCGTAAATTTTTAGAGAAAATGATTCTACTTCGTTTGGACAAGTGGGTTGAAGCGAACAATTTGCTGTCAAATATGCAGTTTGCCTTACGCCGAGGTAAAGGGACGAACGATTGTCTCGCGCTGCTATCTTCTGAAATCCAAATCGCATTTGCTAGCAAAGAACAAATGGCTTCCGTTTTCCTCGATATCAAAGGGGCATTTGATTCAATTTCCATAGAAATTCTCTCAGAGAAACTTCATAATCGTGGACTTTCACCAATTCTCAATAATTTCCTGTACAATTTACTGTCAGAAAAGCACATGTTTTCCAATCATGGCAGCTTGAAATCTTCTCGATGCAGTTTTATGGGCCTACCACAAGGCTCCTGCCTAAGCCCCCTCTTGTACAGTTTTTACGTCAATGATATAGATGAATGTCTCACTAGAGACTGCACGCTGAGACAACTTGCAGACGATGGAGTTATTTCCATCACGGGTACTAATCCCGTCGTTCTGCAAAAGTCGTTGCAAGATACCCTGAACAATCTGTTCACGTGGGCCCTCAAGCTGGGTATCGAATTCTCTACGGAGAAAACTGAAATGGTCGTTTTCCTAGGAAGCACGAACCCGCTCAATTCCAACTTCACCTATCCGGCAAAACGATCAAGCACTCGATGTTTTTCAAATACCTTGGAGTATATTTTAACTCTAAATGTACCTGGGGAATACACATTGCGTATTTGAAACAGAAATGCCAGCAAAGAATCAATTTTCTCCAAACAATAACCGGAACATGGTGGGGTCCATCCAGGAGACCTCATTCAGTTATACAAAACAACGATATTATCAGTGTTAGAATATGGCAGTTTTTGCTTCCGATCAGCTGCCAGGATTCATATTCTCAAGCTGGAGAGAATACAATATCGTTGCCTGCGTATAGCCATGGGGTGTATGCATTCGACACATACGATGAGTCTCGAAGTTTTGGCAGGAGTACCCCCGCTTACTCTTCGGTTCACAGAATTATCCTACAGATTTCTCATCCGTTGCAAGATCATGAATCCATTGGTGATTGATAACTTCGAAAATCTACTACAACTGACTCCTCAGTCAAGTTTTATGTCTTTATACCATGAGTACCTTACCCACGACGTGCACCCTTCACCAGGTATCTCCAACCAAGTTTGCTTCCCATACTTTTGCAATTCCTCTGTCATTTTTGATCTGTCCATGCGACAAAAAAATCCATGGAATCCCAGATCATCTACGCTCAGATTCTATTCCGCCGATATTTTCGGCAGAATATGAAGGCATAGTTAGATCTGATAAAATGTTCTTTACTGACGGTTCATTCATAAATGGGTCCACTGGCTTCGGCATCTTCAATGAAAATTCCAGTGCCTCTTTCAAACTCAAAGATCCTTGTTCCGTGTATGTCGCTGAACTGGGTGCGATATACTACGCACTGGGGATCACTGAAACATTGCCCATCGACCACTATTTTATTTTTTCAGACAGTCTCAGCTCAATAGAGGCAATCCGCTCAATGAAGGTTGACAAACGCTCATCTTATTTCCTAACAAGAATAAGACAACTATTGAGTGTTTTGGTCGAAAAATTATTCAAGATTACCTTAGCATGGGTTCCCTCTCATTGCTCGATTCCAGGGAATGAGAAAGTGGACTCGTTAGCTAAGGTGGGCGCTTTAGAAGGCACTCTTTTTGAAAGGCAACAAAGGCAACAGTACACGCTCGTAAGTTGGTAGCGCATGTGAAGTGGAGATGAGTTCGGTCGTTGGTTACACACGATTATCCCTAAGGTCTCGACGAGTGCATGGTTCAAGGGATTGAATGTAGGTCGTGATTTCATTCGCGTGATATCTCGGTTTATGTCCAATCACTACAACCTAAACGCGCAACTCTATCACATAGTCGCGGCAATACATACACATACTCTTTACAGATACACGGGCCAAAGATTGTGCAGTCCATTGATCATTCAACAAGAGCCAAAGGTTGTACCGCTCATAACAACTCTACACGAACTGATGATTGCGCCGGCTAGTGACCATTCTATCCTGGATTCCTCGAGTCGAGAAAGACGCACCACGCTAGATATGAGGTACAGACTAGGGAGGCGTTGCTGATTAAGGGTCAGCTGCATCCCAATAGGAAGTATCCCGTGTCGGGCACACGTACAGAGCATTGGAGACAGCAACATCCCAATTACGAAAACACTTGTAATACTAACCTCGAGCCAACCGTGAGCAATCGAATACATATTACTAACATAGATAATAAGAAAAATTGTCAAAGTATTAAACTCCCGGCCCCGTGAGGCTAACGCCATATGAGCCTTGATAAAAATATATATTTTGGAAAATAAAAAATATCGAAGACCGCGCTGCAACACAATCGAAGTACTTTCTCAGTGTCTCATTCGACAGGTTTCAACTGTTCTTGTCTGGTTCTACTTTTCCCAGTACTTGCTTCGAGCTCGACATTCCATGAGATTGTGCATCGGAGAACCGAATTTCAAATCAAGATTTAGGAGAAAATTGAAAACGTTATCTGAATAAGCACTAGTTATAACATAAATTCTTCGAAACGATTTTTGACTTTTATTTACCAACCTTTGAGAGAGATGAGTTTAAAAAATACATAAATATACAGTAATTCCATGCCAACCCGATATAGTGGTTCTCATATTTTCGTGAAAAGTTTTATTTTTTATTAGGGTGATTATTTCTATTTTATGGTGGTTCAAAAAATCAACTTTTTCCCCTTTTTTCCGAAAATCATTTTTTTCAAAAATATCTTTAGAACTAAAATATTACACTTGCAAAAAAACGGATTTTGTTTTCACAATTATTGATTGTATTTGTTTTTCATAGCTTTCATGGTCTCGGAACCAGGCGCTATATTTTTTATATTTTATTCTTGAAAGCTATTGCTATGCTATGAAAGTTATTTTTATGATAGTTTTTTTTTAGTTATGATTTTTCAAAATATGATGCCCTCGGTCTCCTAATCCATTGAACTATGAAAAACAATTACAACCAATAATTACGAAACCAAAATTCTGTTTTTTTTTCCAAGCGTAATATTTTTCTAAATAAGAATAGTTCATTGGTCTTAATATGATATGCCGAACATCTGAACCGGTCCAGTAGTTCAAAAGTTAAAAATTTTTGTGATGGAAAAAGGGATAAAAAATTATTTTTCGGACCACCAGTTAATTTTGAAAAAATCATAACTCAAGAACAGTTTTAGGATATGTTATGTAAAAAAACCTCAGCTTTTATAGAAACACATAAAAATATAGTGCCCTTGGTCCCGAGACCATGCAAAATATTAAAAAACGAATACAATCAATAACTATGAATACACATCCCATTTTTTGCAAGTGTAATTTTTTTTTAAATTCTAATCGTTCCTGTACTTCAATAGTTACTAATATTTTAAAAAAATCATTTTTGGAAAAAAAGGGAAAAAGTTGATTTTTCAGACCACCCTAAAATGTAAATGGTCACCTCAATGAAAAAATGAAAACGTAAAGAACAAAATTATCACTTTTCATGGAAATTCGAGAACCACTATATCGGTTTGGCATGGAATGGCTGTATATTAATTTTGACGTAGGATTACGTCTTTCGGGAACATATTGGGGTACAAATTGAAAAACGAATATCGATCGCATCGTGAAAAATGTCCAATTTCAAACGCGTATTGCTCAGTCATATCATGACGGATTGATGAGATTTTTACATCAAAACATTGCGGCACTCTATAACAATGAATAAAATAATATATCATGTAATTAACTATCGAACAATTGAAAAATCTCAACCCCTATCCAAACGGTACTGATTGGTCGAAATTGACGTCATTTCTTTTCCGCCTGCTTCGCTTCTTTCGTTCCTCGATAAGTCAAATATTTGCATGGCGAGCGAGTGGGGGCGCCTATTTCTCACATACCAACTGATATAAAAGGACGGTAGCATTTTTGGATTTCTGTAAGAGACGAATGAACTCTCAGAGTTTAAAGTCTCTCTAATTCAATACCTTCCTTCCTTTCTTGGATTTCTCATTCTCGTTCAACGCTCAGATCGGCAAACTGGGCTTCTAGTGTGCAGTGCTCTACAAATCAACCAACACCATACGGTGCGGCAAAGGAGAGGAAGCCATCGGCAACCAACGATGGATGCGGTGCGGCAAAGGGAGCAAAGAAGAGGAAGCAACGGAGAGCATCGAATTAAATGTAGTGTGCATTGCTGGTGCGCTCCTCTTCACATCAACAATTGGTTGCGGCAAAGGAGGCAGAGGAGCGAAGTGCATTGCATCGCATCGAATCACACCCGCTATCCGTCGTTTAGCTCGTCGTGGTGGTGCCAATCAAACCCTCGCAAATCGACGCACAGAAGCCGATGGCGCCAAAGTCAAGGAAAGCATCAGCGAATCCGTAAAAGCTACCGCTCCCAAAACTAAACTGCTGCATCCGACTGAAACGCAGCAGATTCCGTACAACCCATTGAACCATTCCAGTCCTTCTCAGGACTATCAATTTGTTTTGAAAAAAAGAGTTTATTTTACTGTTTTCCACTTACCACAAAAACTATATAAAACCGATCAAAAATACTGTTTATTGACGTAGGATTACGTCTTTCGGGAACATATTGGGGTACAAATCGAAAATTGAAAATCGAGCACATCGTGAAAATTGTCCAATTTCAAACGCTTATTGCTCAGTCATTTCATGATGGATTGATGATATTTTTGCGTCAATCGATTTCGGCACTCCATAACAATTTTTTATATTGAAGAAAATAATATATGTCATTAAACTAACTATCAAACAATTCAAAAATCTCAACCCATATCCTAACGGAAATACCCTGATTGGTCGAAATTGACGACACATGCGGCGGGTCCCTAAAAGAGACATCAAAACCGAGCTGCCTGGGGGAAATTGGCATTGCAAATACATGAAAGTTGGAGGCATTTTCATATTGCAAGTAAGGTGAGTGATACGATTCATTCTAGCAAATTAAATTTGAATTTGGAACTTTAATGTTGGTTGCCTCGTGAAATTTCATATCAATGTCCGATCGTATATTGTGAAAAATTTAGCACAAGTGTAAGCGAAAAATTATGTATGGTAGCAGTTGTGTTAAAAATGACTTCACATATGAAACGATTTATTTCAATTTTCATAAATAAATAACAAGCGCTCGAGAACGGGTCGTTTGGTTTAAGCTGTCTGTTTTGTTGTGTTCATTTTCACTCAAGAAAAGTTTTTACGGCGAGAAAAATTGGAAAAGTGAAGAAACATTAGAAAAAGTGATTTTCCATATACTCTACATATAGTATTAGTTGTTGTTAGTCCAATTGAAATTCGCATTGGGTGAATAAACACTTAGAAAGTAAAAAATTATAAAAGAAAATTACCTTTTCCATTTCAGATATGTTTTCTCTATATTATAGTAACATGTTTTTACTGATGAGAAAAATTGATAATTGTGTTCGGTATTGGTAATTATCTTATATTACATTGGTGAGTTCGTTTTTCTTTATTTCATCCATACATAACACAGGAGGCATCTCGTCTAGGATCACAGAGGGCGATTTTCATCATATCTCGTTCCACTTCGGTATCTTTTATATGATACGCACTATTCAACGACTGTTTACCATCCTTCTGTCATCATCACTCGGTAAACACTGGTGGAGTGAACGAACAATACCCAACAACTAGACAAAACGGCCCTTTTCAGAGCGACCAAATCATCAAAGGATTGGACGATGTAATTCTTCAAACATATCCAAAATCAACAGATAGCCTAACGGAATCCTACGTCAACTATGCGGTCGTGTCTCGGACACAACCCTCCTGTGACTTTTTTTTTTGATTTTTTAAATGGATAATAAAATATATGTTTGAAGAGCTATGGGTACACCT
Source organism: Toxorhynchites rutilus septentrionalis (assembly GCF_029784135.1). NCBI lineage: Eukaryota > Metazoa > Arthropoda > Insecta > Diptera > Culicidae > Toxorhynchites > Toxorhynchites rutilus. The sequence continues at coordinate 117,817,203 of NC_073744.1, forward strand.
AGGTTTCATTTTGTAATTTATGAGAAATCAGCATTTGAAAAACATATATTTTGACAGACAGACATTTTTTTATTCGGAACCTACGTTTTTTATACTTAGTTTTCTTTGAGCAAACAATGAGGGTGACAACCCACAAAATTTGGTGAGGATTGGTCCACAAAAAGAGCAGTATCAACTGTCTCAAGAAATTGTTATCACATAACGAAAAACATACGATCCATTCGAGCGTGACGTGACAACATGTTGACTCGCTACAAAAACTTTTTTTGTGTAGATCACACAAATTTGAACGATGTTGTAGTAAAATTGAGAAAATTTCCTATAATAATCATCAGTTGAAGTATATATGATAGTTAGATTGGCTTGTTGTCAGTCAAATAGTTTTGTTACGTAACATCTCCTGACTTCTTGCTGTTTCGGACTGAGAAACATTAATGATTAATTTAATTAATTACGGTTCCATTTCAAAACATACAAATAAACTTTGTTGTATGATTATATAGAGAATAGATGAAAGTAGATTCCAGAATGTAGATTATAATCTCATTTGGACTTCCGGTTTGCTAATGATAGTATTGAATGACAAAACAAAATAAGGAAAACCCATATGATGCTGGTAGCATATATTCATTAGTGCGCGAAGATGATTAAAAATAGAAAATGAAGATTTATAGTGAGCAGATAGGATTTGAGTGAGAGGGAAATGATAGAGTGGGAAGATCGACGCCTTAGAATGACGCGTGTGGAGCAAAAAAGTGCACACACGCAAACGTCAACGGTCAATTGTCAAAGTCAACGTCATCTTGAATACGCAAATATAAACGCCCTTGTACAGGCTGAAGGATGGACTTTTGGAAGGGAAAGGGGAGGTCTCAGAGAAAAGTGAGAACTATTTAAATAATAACATAAAAAATTGTATAAAATTACTACAATACGGTGAAATTCTTATTTAATACAACTTATTGATTTTGTGACGTGACAACGCTTTGTGGAGGGGGCCTCCGTAGCCACATTGGTTGCGCGTTCGCTTAGTAAGCGATCGATCGTGAGTTCGAAACTCAGGGCCCTCATTGACCATCTTTGTGTTGTTACAGAATAACTACGTCCACGCAACAATCATCAGCGATGGAGATCGATCCACGGTCGAAATATGATCGATTCATCCATACAACTGCTCTGCTCTGCAAGACACATCGGGCTGCTGTTCTATAAATAACTCAACAATGATCAATCAACAGTCTCCGCTGTCCGGTCTAACTGGATAATGGAAGAACAGATAGAAAACTCTTACGCCTAAATGGCTGCTACTGTGTAAATGTGTACCATATGGAATGGTATAGAAGGGAATACTCTAACGCCGAAAAATGGCAACTGTGTAATGTGCTAATTATAGATATGATAAATATGTGACATGTACACGATTAAAATTCGGCTCTGTTACAACTAAAATGCCAATGAGCCTAAAATAAATAAAAAGGGACAAAAAAACTCGTTGTGGAGACTGTTTTATCGCACAGAGCGTGCTGTCACGTCACACAATGCATGCCGGTTTTTGCAAAATACTTGCGAGTTTTTTTTTTTTTAAAACTGAGTATACAGGAATCTACGTTCTTGTTTCGTTGACAAATCATAGAACAAAGTTTATTTGTATATTTTGAATCGGAACTGAAAATACAACATTAATGTTCAAAAGTCGTAAACCGTAAAAAGACAGGTGTTGTCGCGTCACAAAAGTATTGGGCTGACAACGAGTAAATACAACTGTAAAATAATCTCCAGCTAAAGATTATTGTAGGATATGTTCTCAATGTTTACTTTGACATCGTTTACTATTTCGTGTGATTTATACATGAAAAAGAAAAAAAACTGTTTTTAGTGAGTCAAAACGTTGTCACGTCACGCTGGGATGGGTCTATTCCATAGTATTTAAACTATAAGTTGTGACAATAAATACTGATCAAAAGTGAAAACGGGAACCAAAACCGACAATCAAACATGATTCCGCGTGAGGATTTTATTTTTGTAGCTTCGATATTAAGGGTGATACCAGAGTGAACGCGACATGCGATGCGATGCGACACTACGTGATTTTTGACAAGCCGCGCGTTGTCGCGACAAGTGAATGTCAGTTTTATATTTTGTTTACATCATGGCGGAAGAAGATGTGGAAGCACTAATCGGAGCTATATTTCAAAGAAGTGCACTTTAGAATCAGCAAACTCGACACTACAGGAAACGGGTTCTTGTTAGTAAGTGTTGGAAAGAAGTTTCGGATGAATTAGGAATCACTGGTAAGTGAGACAAATGAAATTGATTGAATATATATTGAAAGGATTTTTCGAATTTCAGAGTATGCTGCTAAAAAAAATGGAAAAATTCACGGGATACTTTTGGTCGTGAACTGCGAAAGCTGCCGCAGTCGAGATCTAGTGATCCCGGTGATGACAGCATTTCCACTAACTGGCCATACTTCAGTAGTCTGCTATTACTGAAGCAACAAATGAAGCCCAGAATCCCGTTGCAAGAAACCTAGAAAGCACAGAAAAATGGATTGTGAAATAATGGCGGAAAAATACGTGAAGGGGAAAGAGATTCAAAATCGAACATAAAGATTATTTATGAATATTTTCTTACCTCAGTGTGATCCCAGTGTGTTTCGCAGGCTCAATTGGAGTTTTAATAAAGTTGGTCCACTTTTTCATGAGAACAACTTCAATATGTCCTAAAATATATTCGAAAGTTTCGATGCTCATCCGGGTATAGTTGCGAAATTTGTTCGGATTTTTAACCAGGTCTTGATATAAATGATGGTATTCTCCGTATTCTCCTCTTTTCCTATTGATTGAATGGATTCTGAAGTCTTTTTTGTTTCCGAAATAAAATTACGTACGCTTTCGGACATTAAAAATTCTTCGTCAGAATCCAATGAGGTACATATAGAGATGGAGCAGTATATCTGTATATCTGTATTGGCAAGCAAAATATCGTGTCGTAATTATTTGCATTCAATATGGAATGTATATGGAAGAAACAAAACAATGTTGAAAATAATCACGGTTGCATTATAATTTGAGTCAAAATTACCATGAAATCATTCAACTGGTTGTTTTTTTAATAGATGACAAATATTACGTGGCTTATTTCGATTATTCATGTGGTAAAAAGGTCTAGAGAACAGTCGTATGCTTAGTTCTCGAAAGCAGTAACATTTTCGGTGAAATTTTGATTAATTGGCGATTATTATCTCACAACATACACACCGACACTGAGAGCCTTCGAAACATCAACTTCATAACGGTAGAATATTGAAACTTCGTTTGTTTCTATGAACGTGGGGGAGTGAAAAAGGCACATGGAAATATCACTTTTATCCGTCTTTTTCGACGTCATTTCACAAATATTCACTTCACACTATCACATTAGCCTCATAATCAGCGGGGGCTCTACAAAAATGTTCGTTTTTAATTGATAAATTACTTCCTGAAAATAGCATTTTTACATAGATGCGGTGGGCAATCAAAGATAAACACAACGACTGACGCCACTATTTGCGAAATAGTTATGACAGCGCATGCTATGTCGCTCGAAACTCGACCATCTTCATTACCTTTTTTCCAGGACATTGGTCAGAATCCATTTCGAAACTTGAACACAAAATGAAAATAAAACCTCTTGCTTACATCTGTCGCGTATGTCTGTCGCATTCAATCGCGTCCACTCTGGCCACTATGTCGCTTTAAAAATCGCGTTCTTTTCGCGTCGCATCGCATCGCGTGTCGCGTTCACTCTAGCCTCACCCTAAGCCTTTTGGGTGGTTAAATTTCAAAATTTAATATTTCGGTTTGTGAGTTAACAGCAATATTAGGTATGTATGGGAAAGTAAATTCATTTGTGAGTGGGAAATTTGAGTTATTGAAATAATTGTACTGGTGGGGTGAAACGGACAGTGAGATGGACTGTGAAAAGTCTGTTTATTCTATTCTAAAGGAATGCCCTGCGTCTATAACCGGAAATCAAATCGCCAAAGATGGAATATCTAGAAGCTGACTGGAACCAAAAGCAAAATAGTTGAGGGTTTGTCCGTTTATACTGCTGAAAACCACAATATCACTTCTAGGTGGTTTATTTCGATTTTTTCGTCATTCAATGGACGTTCGCGATAAGTTCAGACCTTGGTTATTCCTCTCAGGAGCGATAAACTTCTACGCTTCGTATATTATAAACCTTTCCATATTCCCCCCACTACATGTCCATATTACCCACATCGAATAAAAAAACATGTATTTCCCTGCATATATAAGTGTCAAATAGTAAATCTAAAAATACTGAAATGTTTGTCAGTATACACGGCTATGTTATAAACTTAGAAATGAAGAACATAGTATATGACGTTCTCATAAACGCTATTGCTTGTCATTGATTCTAACAAACTCATTAAATTATGCTATCCTTATGAAATAATTTATTTCGTTAATGTAGAAGTAAAATGTATTTCGCATAACGAGGTTGGCCTAACAAGCTTCTTGAGCTTGTGGGCGATGCACAATTTCATTATCCTCATTTATGCCCAGTTCCCATTTGCCACGTGGCAAGCCTCGAGTAGTGGGGGCGGACAGACCACAATCTACAGACAAACGAAGTGCAAGAAAGTACCACGCTTTACAAGTCTCCGAGAAGATGCTTTCCGGAGCACCTTTTCAAAGCCAATGTCTCGCTTTTCTATTTATTGTCCCCATTATCCCGCCACCAAGTGCTTCCACTTTCTCTGACTGAAGCTGGATTATGTGTGGATTCTCGAAACGAGTATTTGAGAGTCAGAGAGTGTGAACTACTTGAAGATGGGAGGTTCACAATGTGTCGTCAGCTCAGGGCTGCCTGTATACCTATCCCCAGCCTCTAAATGCTCTTCACGGCAATCTAGTAAATCAGGTAAATGCAGTGGGGGTCGGATGAAGAAATTCACTAGGAGCCTCACTGAAATACATAGCTGAATACTTATGAATATATATTTTTTATTTGTGATTCTTTTACCGATTTCGTAAAATATGATGTAAATAAATTCACATCGATTGAAACAATAAGAAATAAGGGGCTAAATTCCTCCGAGGAATGATTCAATATCGTGCACGTGCCTCAAGTCTCTGATCAGAGGAAATGTTTCATAAGTGTTTCGTTTTATTGCGATTATTAAATTTATTAAATTAAAATAACACAATTTCCACCATCACCATTAGCAGCTTCACTGCCGTCTCGACCAAAACATCATCATTGTCGTCATCTGACAACGATATTAACTCACCTACGCACAGATCTCCGTTTATCGTGACTGCTGTTGCGAGTTACGATGAAGTACATGACACATACGCAGCCAGGTTAGAGAAGCCACCGCCGAAACCGAGTTAGAGTGTGGCTTTTAAATTTATCTCCTAATTGGAGTGTTAAGCAGCCTCTTAATCCCGACTCCTGGAGCGGAGGGTGGCTCAGTTAGCGCTGAGGTGTTCTCAAATGTTGCTCCGTTCGCGCTTTTGATGACGATGATATGTTGACGATGTTGTCAGTCTGTGTTTGCCAAAGCCATCGTGTTCTGCGGTTGAGGTTGTACAAGAGGACTTGTACGTGTCACTTCCCCCAATACGATTGCTGGAAAGCGTTTGTGATGAACTGTGGATATACAACTGTTTTGTACATTAAAGCATCACAAGAAAACTTTGAGTCGTATTATAGATTTTTTAAGTGCTTGAGTGAATCGTTAACCGAATGCATTGAGTGGATTAACAATGTGATTTTTGGCCACGATAATGTCGTAATTAGAAACGGCGTTCTTGCATAGTGTCGTCTAATGATTGCCGCCCGGCAATACTATTCGAAAGGGTAATATAGTTCACTTCCATTCTGCATGTAAACCAGTATCTGCCATCAATGACAACAACCAACAATTTAGGGCTTTTAGGCACGTGAGAAGGTGAATGATGAAAGCAGCCACAAGAATTAACCACCACTCCGCCGGTGTCGGTTAGATTGAAATACAGGATTTGGTTACGGTTTCTGTTTCATTTCGTGCACGTCTCTGCTAAAATTGTACAAGAAAACGGAAATTCGAGTCGTTCTTTTTCCTTCTGAGAGTTTCCGAAATTTGAAACGCAGTGGAAGATGGCACAGAGTTGCATGAGCATGAACGAGGATATTCGTTAGTATTAATATGGATTGTACGAGCAAAGTTAAAAGCTTCCGGAAAACTAATGGGCTTGGAAGGGACTTGAAATAGACATGTTCGAAGTGCATGCGAATATTAAAAGTATTGAAAAAAATCTTAAATCGAGATTGGTACTCTATCCGATGAGAAGATTTGTTTTCGGATTTATTTTTCATAAATGATTTGAGAAAAAAACAGGACCGAAAATAGTCACCCATACTCCAGAACCCGATCGGCGAATTTGGAGGAAAATTTCTATGATATCCGGAAAAGTTGCCCTGGATTTCCTGCAGCCATTATATCATTTCCGAAGCTGAAACTGAGAGTGATACGGATTTGCCGACCGAGTATCAGGACGCGTGTCAACCGATCGTTCTGGTTCGATGCTCAATGCCTTGTATGCAGGGCTTGATAATTTCGAAACTAAAAGAAGACTAAAAGACTTTTTTACTTATTCCTTTCTCTTCAGAGAATTTCAATTGTGTGTATACACAACGCAAACTAAAACATCTTTTCTTCAATTTCGTTTTCGTTCTACCGTTATTTCCTTTGAATATGAAAGCAAATGCTTTCACTTAACAATTGAAACTACACTAATCAATATCATTTGAATGGGATATATGCCACTTTGAGTTTCACGTGTGAACGGGCGGTTACTGCTTTCGATTGAAAGTTTCATTCGATTTCATTTCTCCAAATTGTATTGTCCCGAATCGTCTTTCGGAACAAGTGGAATTAATCCTATGGAAAGGTAGTCTGGACTGACTAGTGCATCAACAGTAGTGAGCCTGTGACATGTTAGCTTTGCAAGTATCATGGAGCGGTATAATAAATTTGTCTAAATAAGTTTATATCTATTGTATTTTAGCTTAATTTATATATCTATTCATTGCAGTGTAAAGATAATCTATTTAGATTCAAAACCTAATCAAAACATAGGGGAAATTATGGTTCGGTAATTCGGATTTTAGCTTCCTGAAGCTCTCTGTAGCTCTCCGTAGCTCTCCTCCTGCTGCAGTGCATGAATTAAGCTATCAGAACCGGCCGAATCGCTAGGTTTTTCATTAGAGATGTTGATGATGCTGCTCCCGATTTCCTTTGACGGAATATCCCTCTCGGGATAGTCTTGTTTATTCCCATTAGAAAGCTGGACCGATTCCGCGGATGTTACGGATGTTTTTACTGGATTCAACTTTTGCTTGATGTCAATCAAGACCTTTCAGCGAACCATAGCCATAGGGTTGTCTGAAAACGGAAATATTATAAATATACCCTCGACAAAAAAATTAGAGGAACAGAGCGCGAAGTCGGAAATCTTGAGTGATTTTTGACATGCTGTATCTTCGTGAAAAATCAACACATATCGATGGAAGACGCATAATTTTGAAGCTACAACTTTCAGGTATTATAATATTTTACGTACATATTTTTATCTTGGTGTGTATAGGTGTGGTGGGTAACAATATCGGGAAGAAATGAAAAATCGATTTTCTTTATTCAAGAATATTCTGGACCAACACAATTTTTTGCCAACCAACTCAACAGCAAATCCAATTAACCTCATCAATAAGCTTTTTTTGGTTCCAAGAACGTTCCTGTAGGACCTTCCCACACAGAGATATTTCAGTTTGAATGAAAAATTACCGCTTCGTCTTTGATGATAAATAATTCAATAAACAACCGCAAATCGGAAGGCAATTTTGAAAACTCCAATAAATTCTGCACAAGGATACTATGTTACTTTGACGAAAAAAAAATATTTTAATTTTTTGCATTTTTTTTGCATTAGCCGTTTTTTCTAGCTGATTTTTCAAAGTTTGGAGTAAATTAGAGGAGCATTTAATCGCAATCGTACCAGAAGTACAAAATCCTGCGCGACTCTCAGAACGAACGATTCGTTACTTTCGTCAGACTTCAAAACCATGGAGCCAGGGGAAATTGGCATAGCAAATTAGATGCAAGCAGCGGGTACTTTTGTACTCGTTTGCGTTTCTGCAAATTGGAAGGTTTCCCTTGCACAGACTTCAAAATCATTAAGCCTGGGGAAATCGGCACTGCAAAATAGATGTGAACGGCGGGTACTTTTGTGATCGTTTGCGTTTCTGAAAATTGGAATTTTTCCCTTACACAGATTTCAAAACCATGGAGCCAGGGGAAATTGGCATAGTAAATTAGATGCAAGCAGCAAGTACTATTGTACTCGGATTGACTATGGATTTGATATGGTATGATACGGTGTAGTGTATATGATCAAAGTGGATATTATATTTCATATCGAAGAAATCACATTTATTAAAACAGCGTTATAAAATTATTTGTTTACGAATGCTGCAATCGATCGTCGTTATTGGGAAGTTGGAATTGTTGGGAAGGGGGTCTTATTTTCGCTGTATAATTCCGAGGAGGAATCCATTCCTTCTCAAGCGTTAATAATCTTGCTCCGGATCAACGATGATTCTAATTGTCGAGGCTTGGGGAGTGGGTACTATTTCCGCTGGGCATTTCCGAGGAGGAATCGATTCCCCCTTTGAATGTTTTTCCGGCTAAACGTAGTGGTATGATAATCATTTTATTCGGAAGATGAAACGTCTAAGATTTATATGCTTGTTACTTGTTGATTGCTAAGTCAACGTGAGTCCTATGTCCATCTTGCGGTAATATCGAATATAAAACCCACTTCTAGTTTTATTAATAAAATGTTGCCTTTCATTCCGGTGGAGAAACGATAGCTACGTTAGATCAATCTACCGGAAAATAACAAACTGTTTTCTCGTGTATTGCATCGAAACTTGTTTGAGTGATGTCTCCGGAATCTGCGGAATTCTATTCTAAAAGGTTTCAGAGCTGTGGGTTCATTTAATAGACCAAAAACAATGTAGAGATTGCTGAAAATATGATCAACTTTGACTTTCTCCAAACTTATTGTCATATGTTAGGAGCAACGTCATTATTGCGTACAAATGGCTGTTTTGCCAAAATGTTTTTTTTGACGTAGGATTACGTCTTTCGGGAATATATTGGGGTACAAATTGAAAATCGAAAATCGAGTACATCGTGAATATTGTCCAATTTCAAATGCTTATTGCTCAGTCATTTCATGATGGATTGATGAAATTCTTGCGTCAATCGATTTCGGCACTTCATAACAATTTTTTATATTGAATAAAATTGTATATGTCATGAAACAAACTATCGGACAATTGAAAATTCTCATCCTCTATCCTAACGAAAATATCCACTTCTGATTGGTCGAAATTGACGACACATACGGCGGATCCCTAACAGAGACATCAAAACCAAGCTGCCTGGGGGAAATCGGCATTGCAAATACATAAAAGTAGGGGAGCTTTTGCTCCCACCGAAATGTGTTCCCTAACAGAAACATCAAAATCAAGCTGCCTGGGGGAAATCGACATTGCAAATACATGAAAGTAGAGGGAACTTTTGTTCCTACCGAAATGTGTTCCCTAACAGAGACATCTAAACCAAGCTGCCTGGGGAAAATCGACATTGCAAATATATGCAAGTCGGGGGTTGTTTCGTGAAATTTTATATCAATAACCGATCGTTTATTGTGAGAAATTTAGCACAAGTGTAAGTGTAAAATTGTATATGGGCGCAGTTGTGTTGAAAATGACTTGATATATGAAACGATTCATTTTAATTTCCTAAAATTAAAAACCAAGTTGTGCCCGAGAACAGTTCGTTTGGTTTAAGCTGTCTGTTTTGTTGTGTTCATATTCACCCAAAGGAAGTTTATACGGAGAGAAAAATTGCAAAAGTGAAAAAATATTACAAAAAGTGATTTCCCATATGCTCTACACATAGTATTAGGTGTTGTTAGTCCAATCAAAATTCGCATTGGGTTGAATAAACACTCAGAAATTAAAAATTTAAAACAAAACAATTACCTTTTCCATTTCAAATATGTTTTCTCTATATTAAAGTAACGTGTTTTTACTGATGAGAAAAAATAATAATAGTGTTCGGTATTGGTAATTATCATATATTACATTGGTGAGTTTTTTCTTCTTTATTTCATCCATACATATCACAGGAGGCATCTCGTCTAGGATCACAGAGGGCGATTTTCATCATATCTCTTTCCACTTCGGTATATTTTATCTGATACGCACCATCCAACGACTGTCTATCCTTCTGTCATCATCACTCGGTAAACACTGGTGGAGTTAACATACAATATCCAACAACCAAACAAAACGGTCCTTTTCAGGACCACCAAATCATTATCAAAGAGTTTAACGATGTAATCCTTCAAACATATCCAAAATCAACAGATAGTCTAACGGAATCCTACGTCAACTATGCGGTCGTGTCTCGGACACAACTCTCCCGTGACTTTTTTTCAATAATTCTCAAAAATTTCCGAACAAACATGCCATGTTCTTATGTTTAGCGTATGTATAGCACGGTAAAGAATGCGAATCAGTAAAAAAGTGGATTTTGGCCATGTTGGTGCTCATATCAACCATGCATATTTAGGCAGTATAGTTTCTGTATAAAATTATGTATTGCGCATTTCAATACATTTGAATCAAAAGCAAAACCATATGAAATTATACAGATTTCGTTATATGATGATCTTATAAATTACAACGATAAGCAATTAACTTCAATTGACTGCTAGGACCCAATAGAAAGAACCCGAAACGAAAAAAATGGGATGGACGCTCCCTGCCTCCAGTAATAAAATAAATATCAATGCAATACCGTTAATTTACCAACACTATGAGTTCTGAAAGTTATTGTGTTTTAGTTTAGTTTTTCGGGTTTATCTCAGTTCTAGATGTTTTGTGGATAGTCTTGTTTTCATTTATGTATTGATTGTTTAATATTGTTTTCAGTCAAAGAGATTCTCTGTGATAATTTTCATTAGAATGGATGCAGTGTTTTTGGCAACTTATGTAATTTAAGGAAGAGGAGCAAAAAAGGAAGAGATAGACATTGAGAAAAAAAAATATTCTCACGGTCTCAATCAGATTCAATGGCTCAGTCGGATGATGAGTATGGAGCATGTTATGTTCGCCTCCGTTGTCATAAATGATGCTTTTCCGCTCCATTTAAGATTCACAAAAATCTTTCGTTTGACCAAGGAGTCCTTCAATTACGTTCTACATCAAGTTGAGAACGAAATTCCGGTTCCAATCTGAAAGCACGAGGAAAACTAGCCGCCGTTCTTCGTTTCGAACTGGCCAATATTTTCATATCACCATGGCTCAACTAACATTTCCAAAAGTTCGGGAGGAAATGTAAAAATGATTCCGCAACAGAATCCTTTGTTACAATCGAAAAGGATTCCATAGTTTTAATGTTTTATTGGTTAAAAAATGGGTGGGTTATACCTATGATATAACCGCAAGGTTGACGTAGGCAAAGTAATCATTTATTTGTATTGATTAAATTATTGATTTAATGAGCGTTGTGTACCCGTTTTAAGTCCGTGTTAGTAAAACACATTCCGGAAAGTTCGATCGCATCTAGTATCTTTAACGACGATCTACCCAGATTCAACAAAGAAGTTTGCTTGTTTTGACATTAAAATACTATGAAAAAAATATTCATTATCATTATTTTTTTACAAATTAAAACTGCCTTGAACCGTTCCAATCTGAAGTAATATATCTTTACTCCCTTGTTTTTTGTTTAGTTCAATTCGCGTCCCATTGCAGTAGACGTGGTAAAAATCGTCGACTGACGATTTTCATACATAAATAGATTTTCGAAGATTCTAGCAGTTTTCATTATGAAAAAAAATGAAATTCTCCGTATATTCATCGGACAACACGAATTGTGAAATTCGACTAACACAAAATAAAAACGAGACGGCAAGACATCTAGCTCTTGATCGTCTCATTCCTTTCCTAGATGACATAAATCCAACGACGAACACAAGAGAGCACGTAAAGAAAAAGATAAATAGTCTTCGGACAAATTTCAGGAAAGAACTGAAAAAAAGAATTCCACATATAAGAGGTTGAGGGTAAGTGCATACGAACTCTACACACCTTCTTCGTGAATCTTTTTGGCATTGTCCTTCCTTGAGAGGTTCGTGAAAATGATTAAAAAAAAAAGCCGGCAAGAAGAAACCTGCTCATTTGCTTCTTCTTGCGGGCTGTTTTGTTGTTAAATATATATTATCATTTCATTGCCATTTGATATGACAATAAGTGAAAATATATTTTAATATAATCTTAAAATAGGATTAAAAATAATCTAAAAACTTTACTATTTTAGGAACTGGAGCAGGTCAAAATATACGTGAACATTTTCGACAGACATCTATGAACAATCTGGCTTCAGCGAATTCGATACTCTCCCCACCATTACCTCAAATACATCAAACTAGAAAGAATAGATCGCAAGGTCTGATAGCGACATCCCGACAATGGACCAATTTACATTAGATTCCAGACAAAGTGCCATCGCAGAGAAAGCAATAAATGGAATTCTTTTTGAAGTAAACATGAGATCTCTGCATCGAAATTCCATTCAAATTAATTCGCAGCATTCAAGCACTTCAAAATAGAGTAAAGACAGTGGAGAAATCAATGATCATGATGATCATAATTATAGGAAATTTTAGAAATACATATTGAATTACATAAACAATAGTAAACCGTAAAAAAAGACACGTGAGCAATGTCGGGAACATATCAGGAGAGACATTGGACTACACCAAGGGCTATTCATTTGAATATACTGTTTTTTTTATCATTTGTTCGATTTTTAGCACATAAGTATCCGTAAGTATTGGGTGTTTTACAATGTTGATTTTTCCAGGCATCTTGGTTTTGAAGTCCGTGTTAGGGAAACACATTATTAAGACGCAATGCTTCACTTGTATTCAAATTGGGCCAATCAAAACGAGGAATTTAGCGTATTTAGATGATGGTTGATATTTCAAAATTATTTAATTGCTACTCTCAAAAAAAAATTCGACGGGTTGTATCCGAGACACGACCGCATAGGTCGTAGGACTACGCAATCTTTTTTTTGACGTAGGATTACGTCTTTCGGGACATATTGGGGTACAAATCGAAAATTGAAAATCGAGCACATCGTGAAAATTGTCCAATTTCAAATGCTTATTGCTCAGTCATTTCATGATGGATTGATGATATTTTTGCGTCAATCGATTTCGGCACTCCATAACAAATTTTATATTGAAGAAAATAATATATGTCATTAAACTAACTATCAAACAATTCAAAAATCTCAACCCATATCCTAACGGAAATACCCTGATTGGTCGAAATTGACGACACATGCGGCGGGTCCCTAAAAGAGACATCAAAACCGAGCTGCCTGGGGGAAATTGGCATTGCAAATACATGAAAGTTGGAGGCATTTTCATATTGCAAGTAAGGTGAGTGATACGATTCATTCTAGCAAATTAAATTTGAATTTGGAACTTTAATGTTGGTTGCCTCGTGAAATTTCATATCAATGTCCGATCGTATATTGTGAAAAATTTAGCACAAGTGTAAGCGAAAAATTATGTATGGTAGCAGTTGTGTTAAAAATGACTTCACATATGAAACGATTTATTTCAATTTTCATGAATAAATACCAAGCGCTCGAGAACGGGTCGTTTGGTTTAAGCTGTCTGTTTTGTTGTGTTCATTTTCACTCAAGAAAAGTTTATACGGCGAGAAAAATTGGAAAAGTGAAGAAACATTAGAAAAAGTGATTTTCCATATACTCTACATATAGTATTAGTTGTTGTTAGTCCAATTGAAATTCGCATTGGGTGAATAAACACTTAGAAAGTAAAAAATTATAAAAGAAAATTACCTTTTCCATTTCAGATATGTTTTCTCTATATTATAGTAACATGTTTTTACTGATGAGAAAAATTGATAATTGTGTTCGGTATTGGTAATTATCTTATATTACATTGGTGAGTTCGTTTTTCTTTATTTCATCCATACATAACACAGGAGGCATCTCGTCTAGGATCACAGAGGGCGATTTTCATCATATCTCGTTCCACTTCGGTATCTTTTATCTGATACGCACTATTCAACGACTGTTTACCATCCTTCTGTCATCATCACTCGGTAAACACTGGTGGAGTGAACGAACAATACCCAACAACTAGACAAAACGGCCCTTTTCAGAGCGACCAAATCATTATCAAAGGATTGGACGATGTAATTCTTCAAACATATCCAAAATCAACAGATAGCCTAACGGAATCCTACGTCAACTATGCGGTCGTGTCTCGGACACAACCCTCCTGTGACTTTTTTTTAATTTGTTGGTTTATCAATTCGGATGTTATTTGGCGAGTATGTCGAAGTTTCATAAATAACTCTTTAGTAAAAAGTTCCGGGACCCTGAAAAGATTTAATGGCTTGCGTGGTTTTGTAGAATCATTTCAAGAAGCAACGATTCTTTATTGCCTTTGCGAGAACAATACACTAATTGGTCATATGCCGCAATTCGTTTCTTTATATCAATGCACGCATTGCACTGAGTATTTAAGAGGCAGGCAGTCTTCCGTGCATCGCCATTCAACAAGCATCAAACACGCGTCTAACAGATGCACACAGTTGCAGCGATAAAAATAAGACATCGCGAGAATGACCGTTTATGAAAAATCGTTTACACCTTTCGTTTACTCGAATATTGCAAGGATATCGTTATCGGATTCGACGAAACGTTAAATAAGATTTCTCAATAGAAACATATAGATGTTAGCGTCCGTTACTGGAATGAAACGAAGGGCACGGTGGAAACCAGGTACATTGGCTCAGCTTTTCTAAGCTCAACGCGTGCACAGGAAAATGAAGAAATGTTTCGAAGATAAACCTAGTTTGTTGAAGAAAGCGGGTCAACTCCGCATGGACGGTCCCCATGTTAACTGGAATGTTATGAAGCAGTTGAATGAAGAAATGCGCGGAATCCGAGCCAGCCAAAACACCGAGCTCACGAATATAGGTAACTATGGTTTGCATGTTGTTCACAATTCGTTCAAAGAAGGAATGAAAAAGACTGGCTGGAAAATAGATGAATTCCTTCAGTGCTTATACAGTCTGTTTAACACTCCTATATTCGCGCATTGGTCTGTCAGACCGAGAAATCAATAATTCGTTCATTTCTCAGAAAATATCAACACTACGACTTTGCGATTCTCTCTAGCTTCGTTATTCGTCGTTCTTCATCGTTTAGTGTATCGTATGTGTTGGTACAAATGGGACGTGTGCCACTTTTTTAACACTTTCGGTCTGACACACCGACGCGAGTATAGGAGTAACTATTTTGGACAAGTGTCTTTTTTCATATTCTAGAATATTGTTGAATGAAATGTATAAATTAATGTTAGTGGCGTGGAATATTTATTAAATATAATGCATAAGATCATTACCGGACTATTCTTATTTGATTTCAGTCCCTTTTGTAACTGGATTGAACGGATCCATATATTAACTATTCGTCGATATATTCGTCGTTAGATTCACGTTCAAAAGCAAAATATAAATGTTCGACTTTCGTATAGTTATTCGCTAAATATAATGGTCATACTTATACACACTTGTGGAAGAATTGTAAACAGTAAACTATAAACTAATCGGTAGCTCATGGTAATTTTTAACAGTTACAGTTTCGGGGATATATTTTTTATAATGGACAATATCGACAAGAAAACAAGAAAAAAAGGAAGTTCCTAGAAATCCTTTTATATCGTCTTTTTATGCCCCATCTAAAAAAGGCATTAATTCTTAGTTTACTAAGAAAATAGAGACGAAGAATATTAGAAATATGCAAATGTTATATTCCAGAACCTTTATCATCTGGTAATTATCTAGAAGGTCGTTATACATTCTTCTCTCCGACAAAAGACCCGAAAAACACGCAACAACTGCATGAAATGTAAAAAATATGTTTGTTTCGAGCATGCAGTTATGCTATGTTCTGATTCTTACTCCAATGAAACCACAATCGATTAATACGTTTTTATGATATTTTATAGTTAAAGGGTGTGTCACATCAAATTGCATCACGGAAAAAACACTGTAGAAATTCGCCCAGTAGACCGATCCTTTTGAAAATTTTAGACAGTAAAATAAAAACTATTAAACAACTTTTGGCATTTTCTTTTTATTCATACTTCGAGCCCAAGCCCGTATGCTCGCACCTTCCTCTTTACCCCGTCCATAAGGTTCTGTACAACGTCAGGTTGTAGTTTTTTTTGAACAGGAATCCATTTTTTTTAACAGAAATCCAGGTCCTCCTCCGATTTGACAACTTTTGGGTTCTTCCGGAGGGCCTGCTTCATAATCGCCCAATATTTCTCTATTGGGCGAAGCTCCGGCGCGTTGTGCGGGTTCATTTCCTTTGGCACGAAGGTGACCCCGTTGGCTTCGTATCACTCCAACACGTCCTTTGAATAGTGGCACGAAGCGAGATCCGGCCAGAAGATGGTCGGGCCCTCGTGCTGTTTCAATAGTGGTAGTAAGCGCTTCTGTAGGCACTCCTTAAGGTAAACCTGCCCGTTTACCGTGCCGGTCATCACGAAGGGGACGCTCCGCTTTCCGCAAGAGCAGATCGCTTGCCACACCATGTACTTTTTGGCAAACTTGGATAGTTTCTGCTTGCGAATCTCCTCCGGAACGCTGAATTTGTCCTCTGCGGAGAAGAACAACAGGCCCGGCAGCTGACGAAAGTCCGCTTTGACGTAGGTTTCGTCGTCCATTACCAGGCAATGCGGCTTCGTCAGCATTTCGGTGTACAGCTTCCGGGCTCGCGTCTTCCCCACCATGTTTTGCCTTTCGTCGCGGTTAGGAGCCTTCTGAACCTTGTATGTACACAGGCCCTCCCGCTGCTTGGTCCGCTGGACGAATGAACTTGACAAATTCAGTTTATTGGCGACATCCCGGACCGAACTTCTCGGATCACGTCTAAACTGCTTAACTACGCGCTTGTGATCTTTTTCACTGACGGAGCATCCATTTTTGCCGTTCTTCATCTTCCGGTCGATGGTTAGGTTCTCGAAGTATCGTTTTAGTACTCTGCTGACCGTGGATTGGACGATTCCCAGCATCTTACCGATGTCCCGATGTGACAACTCCGGATTCTCGAAATGAGTGCACAGGATTAATTCACGACGCTCTTTTTCGTTCGACGACATTTTTCCAAATTTACGAAAAATTGACAGTGAAGCATGGTCAAAGTGATCTATACACTCTTATCTGATTATAAGCGAAAGCTGAAGGTATAATTCCAGAAAATTTAATTTCTACAGCGTTTTTTCCGTGATGCAATTTGATGTGACACACCCTTTATTTATTCTTCCATGAGTTATTATAAGTTGCTTACTTTTAATTAATAACAGTGAAAAATTCAAATTTCATTATTTGTGTTGTAGTATCAAAAATTACTCTATTTTGAGGAGGCCGAATTAGATGACTATTAAAACATAATAAAGACGAAGAAAACGTATGTTTTGGAGTTTTTTCATTCAATCATACCCTCTTCTTTAAATAAATGCCAATAAAGCCTGAAAAATACACAATGGCAACATTACAGAGAAGTTCAATTTTCGGTCTGTGACACCGTGCGCGAGTATACGTGTTATGATTTTGCACACGAGTACAGGAGGGTTAGGAACGTTCCTTTAAGACGTGCGGAGTATTATTCAACTACTGGATCGGAGAAGTTCCCCCTGAAGTTTTGCGAAGTAAGATGAATCGAAAATCAGCCGGTGGCAGTTCTTACGATATATGTTATAATATATACCATTAGACGGCAAATTTATCCACCATATTTTTCGCCTGAGAAATCAACAGTGGAAATAATAAAAAAAGTGAGCAATTTATCAAATAAAAGAGGTATGTTTTGCGAGCGGGTGCGAAGGTAAATCATGTGTTATGCATTCTTCCTTCCAACTTCGCTCCCATGAATGTTGTATGTAACACAAAATTGCGTGCAATGATTCGTTCTATCTAACAAATCAGCAAGATTTCATGCATCACTCAAACTTCATGCGAGATTTCATCAAAGCTACGAGGAAAGTGTCACCCATACAGTGATCGTTCATTAATTAGGAGGAGGCAGCGATTATCATGCGAACATTTATTGAGATATTAACATTCTTCATGACTGATATTCATAATTCTCAATAATTCAATTCCTTCTATGACAGATTGAGCAGTAGAACCAATACGACATGATTGTGATAGTCTGCAAACGAACATTATTTCACAGAAAAAGCTACTGCTTTCGATGCCTAATAATAAGAATAAGACAATGGAAAGAAATCACAATACTATTATAATACTATATAATGTAATCAATGACGATATAATTTTTTACCGATTCACATATACTTCATCTACCATTCCAAACTATGATGTGTCCCACTGATATTCATTTATCATTTTCAATTAGACAGTTGAACAACCTGCCAGCTTATTGTCTTTCTTTGTTCGTTATAAACCGTTTGAAGGTTATGAGTACAAACAACGAACGGCCCATCTCAGGGCTACTATTTAGAGTTTCAAAAAAGTTAAACTAACTGATTTCTGAACAATGAAAAAAAAATACATTTAAAATAACCAAGTGTTCTGAACAATCACAGTCCTACGTCAAACTTCCGTCCGTGCCCCTAGGCTCAGATCTTCTACTTTTTTTAACATCAGCTGAGGCAGTTCAATCTTTTTTGACGAGCTTTCAGAGTGACGAGCCTATGGCACCTTTCCTTTTCTCCGAACTGACAAACCTTATCAAACCAGTAATGGATAAATTGCTCAAGCCTTCGCTTTCGAAAGGTAATCTGAAGTCCCTCATAAACGTTGATCTTTCTGATGATCCGTTTCTACCAGAATTATACACGTGATTTTTCATGACCACTCCACGCAGAAGCAGAATAGGAACTGATGCTCTTGGATACCTTGCGTCAGTGGAATACCTAGCCGATTGCTCAAACGTATGCGAATATTCCTTCGCTCGAACGCATTTTCAAGCGAACTTTTTCTTATAAACTCAACAACAGAAAAACTAAATAGATTGCCTAGCTGGCATCCGCTTGTATACAGATTTTTGTGATTTCAATAGCTTGCTTTCAAAGCAATTTTACAGCTATTGAAACATGTTTTGACGTAGGACTACGTCTAACCGGAATATATGGAGGGTAAAATGAAAACCTAAACACAGAACATGCAGGAAAAAAGGAAAGATTTCGAATGCTTATAGCTCGAACATGATAGTACTGGATAGGAGAGATGTTTGCATCACTTGATAGGGAATATTTCTACGCATCTATCGCAACTAACAAAATGTTGTTTTTCATTAGATAAACAATTGAATAACTGTAAAATATTAGGCGTTATCTAAACGCCCTAACTGCATCGTTTTGATTGGCCCGATTTACGGTTTCCCTAACACAGCCATCAAAACCAAGCAGCCTTGGGGAAATCGGCATTGCAAATACATGAAAGTAGGGGGACTTTTGTTCTCATCGAAAAATGTTCCCTAACACAGACTTTAAAACCAAGCAGCGAAATCGGCATTGCAAACACACGAAAGAGCCTAGAGGCGAGTGAACTGAAAAGTTTAAACTCTCTTAAAGCCAAAAAGAAGAAAAAGAACACACGAAAGTAGGGGGAGCTTTTGTTCCCACCGAAATGTGTTCCCTAATAGAGATTTCTAAACCAAGGTGCCTGGAGAAATCGGTATTTCAAATTCATGCAAGTCGGGGGTATTTTTGTTCTGACTGGAATGTGTTTCCCTAACACAGACTTCAAATCCATGAAGCGTGAGGAAATCGGCATTGCGAATTCATACAAATCGGGGGTATTTTTGTTCCGATTGAAATGTGTTTCCCTAACACAGACTTCAAAACCGAGGTTTCTGGGGAAATCGGCTCTGCAATTAAATGCAAACTGCGAGTACTTTTGTCCTCGCTTGCCTTTGTGCAGAGTGGAATATGTCTGTCCTAACATGATCTTCTAAACTTAGGAACCTGGGAAAATCGTGCAGCCACTAGAAGCGAATGAACTTCCCAGTTTCAAGCAAATTCGAGATTCGAGAAGTATGTACACTTTTAGGATGTAAACTTCAGAGGGAAATGTAAAATAAAATAATCGTTTGATAATTTTTTTTTTGTCTTTATTGGAAAGATTTTCAGCCTTAGGCTGGTTCATCAAACGTTTGATAATTCTTCCGTACATATATTTTGTTCTAGTCATCATACCAAACGTAAAAGGTCCGTCATTAAATTTACTTGTAACGAAGAACAATCAATCACAATAAATGAATTGACTTTACACGGCATTTGTTCATTTTTTTCACTCACAGAGCAAATATATTGAACTCAATTGAATTTGGAAACTGTTTCATTCAATCAAGAATTTAATCAATACAAACGAATGATTGCTAAGCTAATGTAGTTCCACGTGAACCTTGCGGTTATATCATAGATATAACCCACTCATTTTTTTTATCATACCATTTCGTTTAGTTATTTATGAGTTATTAACATGTTAAGCCCAGCGTCGGTCCTCTACCGGTCTTTCTACCGGTCACCGTAAGTCATATTAGTGTCGAAAACGTTTTTGGTTATAGGGTTACTTTGTTTTTATAAAAAAATATATATAAATTGTGATCTTCGTCACTGTCTATTCATATTAACCTTCTAGAATTTAAATCAATATCTTCCAAACTAAATTCATCGAGAAAATGAGAGCAAAACAACCGCTACTCCAATCGCCAATCTTTGCACATTAACCTTAATTAGAAAACCCGAATGGATTCCATTCATAGTGGAGGTACATGAACACGCGATTAAAGAACGCGAACAGTGCACTTTCGGTACATTTAATCTACATGCAATAAACCGATATATTATTTAGCCATTTCATTTTGTCTTGCATGGCGTTCGGAGTAGTTTTTCCACCGGTTTGGAGTCCGGAGGACGACTGATGAGTTCCTGAAATTTCGCACAAATACAGGAAGGACCAAATGAAGTAGAAACGCGCACCAAAAACCACTGTACCGGTATGGCGGAACGTGTTACGGAGCCACCGCTAGTAAGCGTTAGAATCCATTCCTAAGCCACGGAAGGGGAATTACAGGCAAGTCAAAACCCCGAGGAAAGTTCTCAGCTGAAAGTACCGCAGAACTATATTTACACACTGCTGGAAATGGGATATGTAACAACAGTTGGATGGTTCGCGACGAGGGGAAAGATAACTGAAATTCAACGAACGAAAAAAAAACCTCGGCGCAGAGTAAGCCTCTGCACTAAGTTTGCCTTTGTCTTATTGCATATCTATCCGTGGTACAATGTTGGCTAAAATAGATGCCTTTACGACAGGAGGCAGCAACAACGGATGCCAAGGATGGGTGGAAGCTATGGAAAACCATACTCTAAAATAGCAACCGGAAAATGAAATGTGAGTACGGAACGGAACGAATAAATGTTGCAATGTGGTAGGACCCACTTGGTGATTGTATCGCGGGGAAGCAGTCAACGCACCGTAATGAAAGGGTTGGGAAGAGAACTGCAGAAGCGTAAGCACCTATGACAAAGTGTTTCCTATTTAGGCTCATTGCGAATTTCAACACATTATCAATACGGTGCTGTTCGGAAAAATTTTTGATTTATGTTGGTTCAATTAAACTCAAGTGAACTGTTATTCATAAGTGTATGGCAAATTTCATCATATTTATTTGCACAACAACGAACGTAAAAAAATCAAGCGTTTTGTTTTTTCAAAACGCAAAAAGGGTTCACAAAACACCACCATAGCGATCCAATAACGATTGGAGTGGACCATAGATGGGTGGAGGTGGGAAGAAGGCGAAAAAGTCAATTTAAAAGCTTGAAGAAAGCAGTCGTCCTCGAAGCTTCAAAGTAAGGCGGCAAACACAGCAGCATCGTTCGTTAGAGTTTTGCGAAAAAGAGCACGTCCGGCAGTAGTGCAAAGGCTGTGTGTGAGCTGACTTTCAATCTTGTAGTGCATTTCTCGACAAATATTGTTCAAACAAAAATAAATATAGAGCTAGATGAAAAAGCATATTGTGATAAACAAACCAAAACGATGCAATTCACGATTCGCTGGAAAGTCAAACAAAATTTTTCATCCTAAATTATTCTGCCATTCTGACGTTCGTAGTTAGCTTTTCTTCAAAGCAATTTTGTTTTATTAAGAAAGGCTATCTTTCGTCAAATAAATTGCAGCTAGAGCGCTAGTGCCGCCACATTGAGCATTATCCCAACATGCGCGCCCGATGTGAGGACGAATATTGTGAATGGGAAACCAATAACTGCGATCACATGCGACGAAGCTCAAATCGAAACCATGATTGGATATTAGAAACGTGATGTATCTTCGTGACAGCCCTAGAGCAAACACCATTAAACAAAATAATGTGATAAAAGTGGCGAAAAGGCTGCGAATATATCACATGTGTATGCAGGGGCATACTGCAAAGTGAATGATAAGAGTAAATTTATAATAACGACGATAAGAAAAAAAACATAAAAATTCCCTAATTCATGTATGTGTATGAATCATACTGGTCATCATACATACCATTTCCAAACTTTTGGAACTTCGAAATTAAATTTTTATTTGGGTGACAATGACAACACAAGCGAAAGACAATAGAAAATTCTCGAAATGCGCTGCAATATGCTGGAGCAATTAGATATTTCATTTACACCCAGGGATGCGTTCGCTTAAAATTTATGCGCTATTACTCATCTTGTGCGTGTGACTGTGTGAATGCGACCATTCATTTGAGCAAGGAGAGAATGTTATATTGGAATGTTATTTCTTACACTGCAGCAGTGAATTCCACCGCAAATGTTTCCCGGATGCAAGGCTCTCTCTTTCCGAACATCGTAGTGTCACTTTTTTGGATTGTTATATTCAGAAAAACGAATTTCCCTAGTCTCAATTGTCTCAAATATATTTTTTGTCCCACTTGTTTATTTATTATTTAGACTCATTAGCATTTTAGCCGTAACAAAGCTGAATTTTAATCGTGTACATGTCACATGTTTATCATATCTATAAATAGCACATTACACAGTTGCCATTTTCGGCGTAAGAGTATTCCTTCTATACCATTGCGCATATGGTACACTACACAGTAGCAATTTAGGCGTGAGAGTATTCCTTCTGTTCTTCTATTATCCAGTTAGACCACCGGACAGCGAAGACAGTTGATATGATCATTGTTGTGTTATTATTAGGAACAGCAGTCCGATGTTTCTTGCAGAGCAGAGCAGTTGTATGGATGAATCGATCTTCATTCGACCGTGGATCGATCTCCATCGCTGATGATTGTTGTGTGAACGTAGTTATTCTGTAACAAACCCAAAGTTAATGAGGGCTCTGAGTTTTGAACTCACGATCGATCGCTTACTAAGCGAACGCGCAAACAACGTGGCTACGAAGACCCCCTCAAATATGTTGTCATCTACATAAATAAAAATGGAAAGCCAAATTTGTTGGTAAGCACAAACCCGAGGAAGTAATGGTCCGATTTGAGCCGTCTTTATTTTGTTGTATTGTTCTCTTCCCGTAGTTCAATATAGCGGAGAGAAAAATCGAAAAATTTTCGGAAAATTGAATTCCCATATGTTCTATAATTACATCATGATAAGCGTTGTTAGTCCATTTGATGTTTGCGCTAACGAAATTGATCTTTGTTCGAAAGTGGAAATGGATTTGCAGGCGAAATGACGCATTCCTAAATCTTCTATCTGTATAAACGAAAATAGATCTCCAAATGTGTTGGTAGGGTAAGACGGGGTAAGACCGCCCGGTGGGGTAAAACGGACCACTTCTAGTTTTATAAGAAATCCTTAGTATTGTGGAAAATATGCTACACAAGAAGCATTAATAGTATATTTTTGTCATTTAGAAACACCTTGCAACACTTGAGCGTACGAAATATCAAAATTGTAAACAAAACAAGGTTTTCGTCCATCGCGGTTGCAAGGGATCTAGTTTTCAAGGTAACCAAACTAAGGATTTCTCCAGCAAAAACTATATATATTCCGTTAGTTGCCAGTATTCCAGCCCTTCAGTAGATTGTTCCGGTTCTGCTTGCATGAAAAGGTATGTAAAATATAATATAACATGCGTGTAATGTGCAGAATAATAAAAAGGTGCTCCGGGGGGAAGACGGACCATTTTCGACGGGGTGAAAGCATCACACATTGTGATATTGAATGGGTTTCATATCAAATAAAATACTCTTTTTTTGCTCGTCTCTTTAGACACAAATGCCTCGAAAGTACATAAGGAAGTCGTCGCGGATGCAATGGACGTTGGATAAGCTGTGGATAACGGCATGTCCATCAAGACAGCTTCAGTCAGTTTTGGAATTCCTAGAACCACCATCAAATGAAAGCCAATAAATGACCGACGATGAAACTTGGATCCATTGATCCAGTTTTTACCACTACTCAAGAACAAGAACTGAAGCATTTGCTGCAGCTAGAGAATCGATTCTACGCTATCACAATGCGAGATGTCAAAGAACTGGCATTCGAGCAGGCTGAACGAAACAACATTTCGAATCGGAACTAGAAATACCTACTTTGGAGTCATTCAGACTTTACGTAAACAGATTTTGAGAGATTTTAGACCCACGTAGATTATCCTTATAGATTCCGAAAATTTGGTAAATTTTTCACGAAAATTTTCAAAACTCTGCCCATGGAATATGGATGGCCTTTTCAGAAGTTTGTGTGTAGTTTATGAACAACCTAACCTTCTTACCCCGCCAGTATTTTTTTTATCATTTCAAAAATTAATGAAAAAACGCTAATAAAGTTATACAACAAACAGTTACTCATTTTAATAGTCGATTATTATATACTCAATGATATACAGTACAACACATATGGGGAAATCCTAAAGGACGTTTAACTGAACAATTGTTATCTTAAGGGGGTGGTTTTACCCCGTCTTCCCCTAAGCCAAAACTCGAATAAGGAATGGTCCGACTTGAGCTCTTTCATTTTGTACTATTCTCTGTACGAAACATGTAATCCATGCATCGGAGGAACATGTTCTTTACAAGTGATTGAAGAATCTTGAACGACACTTGTATCTGAAAATGATTTTATATTATAATGCCGAAGTACTAGGAGGTTGATAGTAAAAGGAAATTGTAAAGGGTCTAAGAGTAATCAATCAATGGAAAGTTCTGCGATCGGACCCACGAACGATCGCTTAATAAGAAAAATTAAATGATTGAAAGTATTCATATAAAAAAAATCAACTTTGGACGGGACGAAGTTCGCCGGGTTAGCTAGTTTATTATATACACTATACTGATCTCTCATATTTTAATTTCTTTTCAAATAAAAAAACATCGGGAGAGAGAAGATTGAAACGGAGAAAAAAAAGAAATCACTAGGAGAAGGAGAAGGAGAAGGAGAAGGAGAAGGAGAAGGAGAAGGAGAAGGAGAAGGAGAAGGAGAAGGAGAAGGAGAAGGAGAAGGAGAAGGAGAAGGAGAAGGAAATCAAACTCATCTCATAAATTTAATTGTTGATTATAAGAATTTCCCAATAGTGTCCTTTATCTTCAGGAATCAAGGGACAAGGTTTCTTGACGATGTTTACTTACCTCACCTGCACAATTTCTCTTTCGGATGAATTGAAGCTGAGTGTTGATTGAATGGTAAATATAAAAATAAATAAATATAAAAATATGGATTTGGTGAAAAGCTGCATTCTTCTAGGTTCTCTATCGAAACGCATCTTATAACAAAACTCAAAACATCCTCGCGTAAACTGTATTTGCTTTACATCGGATAATTTCGGACGGCATTATCTTATTTGACACGGATGTTTTCGATTGCATTTTGGATTGGTGCCGTTCATAATTGTTACATCTGGTTCTCAACTGCGTTAGCCTGCTCGACGCATGCTACAAAGTTGGAAAATGTGTAGAACTTTTCTCCCTGATGTTTTCTCATGCTCCGCTCAACGGCGGCATTTTGGAGGAAATAATTGGAAACAGATTTTCGCATACTTTGATGGATGAACTCCAATCGGTTGTGGAAACAGCGATTCATATTTGCTGTTTCCACAACAAACTGGCGTTGATAACATAGCTTAAATAAAACTGCATTTTTTCAAAAATCAAGTCGATGGCAATGTTTTTCCATCAATTGAACACAATTTGTACAGATCAGATTTTCGTAATGTACGCGTATGCTGATCATGCATGCATTTTTGCTAAAAGTCTCGTACTGAAAATTGTTCCCTCTGGCACCTGCGTCACATCGCGAGATTACGGCAGTAACGGGTGTTAAATAAAAAATGAGATTTTTTTCAATACCTTTCAGTAACTCAAATAAAGAGCGTGAAATTTTCTTTCTCCAAGAAAATTGCTCTTTGGGCTCCCTAGAAACAGCAGGCGTGTTTGGTTTTGCTAGTTTGAATTTAGTCAAAGCAAAGATGGCGTCGAAACAGCACGTGCTCCGCAAACGCGTTGTACGGTTCTACGAAACGCATTTCCAGCAAGGAAAAAAGTTCACGGTGGCACATTTTGAGGAAGAAAATGTACATGTCAGTAAGGTATATCGTATCCTGGGTTCCCTGAACGTAGAGCGGAAGATCGGAAGTGGTCGTCTGGTGACGATAATGACGAAGCAGAGGAAGACATCGTTAAAGAAGCTGTTTGACAACAAGGACGCAACCAGCCTGCGTGACGCCGGTCGGAAATATGGCTGCTCCCACGTATTGATCCATCGGACCCTCAAGATGGAAGGAATCGTCTGCAGGAAGAAGACGAGGTCGCTGGAGTACACGGAGGAGCAGATTGAGACAGTTAAATCACAGTGTCGGTGGATGACCAAAAAATACCGCGGGACGTCTTTCGTTCTGGACGACGAAAGCTATTTTCCGCAGTCCAAAACGCATATTCCAGGAAATGATAATTACTACTCCAGCGACAAGTCATCCACACCGCCTGAAGTGAAATACAAGTTCAAGCACAAGTTTGAAAAATAGGTTATGTTGTACATCGCCATTTCCGTCCGGGGTATTTCAAAGCCTTGGTTTGAGCCGAGCGGTCTGGCAATCAACCAACAAATCTATCGAGTAGAGTGTCTCGATAAAATCCTGCTGCCGTTCCTGAACGAGCATCACGCGGTTGGGAAGTACGTCTTCTGGCCGGACAAGGCGTCTTCCCATTACGCCAAGAAGACGCTGGCGTATCTTGAGGAGAAAAAGATACCGTTCGTGCCGAAAGATCGTAACTCAACAAACTTGCCCCAGTGCCGCCCAATAGAGGATTTCTTTGGCTCACTCAGTGCCCTAGTGTATAAAAACAATTGGAGGGCCTAGGACACGAAGCAACTGACTATAAGAATCCGGAATTGTATCCGGAAAATGGACGTGCCGTACAACGTTCTTGTGAGAGCATCGCGACAAAGTTGCGTCGAACAGCAGACCACGGCCCTTACTCAAACATTCACTGACATTTTTTTGAAGAAAATACATTATGTTATTAATAAAAAATACTGAAATCGATGAAAAAAATATTTTTTTTATATGTGATTGAAAAAATTCTCATTTTTTATTTAACACCCGTTATACAAGACTATAGCATTTGTATAAAAATGTGTTTGTTGTACAAACTTTGAATTTTACTTAAAACAATTGGAACTAATAAGAAAGAATTACATTGTAATCATTTTTCTCAATTTGTCACTGAACACTAATTGTTTGACCCTGACGAATTTCTGATCAGTAATTGCGCATTGTAGGAGAAGTGGGGGCAAATTGGTCATGGGGGGCAAAATAGTCACCTGCTTGTTTGGTAGTATAACTATTGACTAGTGAAACTGTATTGATAGTTACCTTATGTTTGAATAATTTAATGATTTTTGAATCATCCTGTACTTCAGTAGAGCTGTCAAAATGTCAAAATGTGAATAAAAACAAAAAATACATGTACCTTCTATATCAAGCATGATTTGAGCAAATTTGAACGAAAAAAACGCATAAATCTATCCCATTTTGCTTGATATGTGCGAGTGGTCACTTTGTCCCCACTATGTGATCACTTTACCTCCAAGCAAAAAAAAAAGTTCGATATTTCACCTTTTCTTCTAATGTGGAAAAATGTACTATTTTGAATTTTTATAGTAAAAGCCGAATGCTATCTTGAACAACAATGGGTTGAACTATAATATTCTTCGAAAACCGGGAATTGAAGCGGTATGTGGACGCTGGAAATGGGCATGTTCCTTAGGGTGACCACAACGCCCCCACTTCCCCTACATGAAACGCACCAATTGTTATTAATTCATATTTAGCATATTTGTTTTACATTTTGCTCTGTAACTGTACCTACAAAGTGTTTAATCATTCTAAGACTCTGATTTAATCAACTTGTAGCACGATTTAGACCCTTCCAACGAAATGAAAACTGTGCGTTACTAGTGCAAACATAGAGATTCCGCCAATATCACGCATCGTGCATCGTACAAACAGAAAGAGTGGCAAGATGAATGATGGGAAATCCAATATTAAATTCTTGCTGTGAAGTAAACATCGCCTTCTGGTAGTCGTATGAATAACCAGAGGAGTGGAGTGAAGCACTGCCCCCCGAAAAACAAACATTGTGGAGTTACCACATCCCGTTCTAAAACGCCATCCCAAGGCAACCGGCTCGCAACGAATATAATCTACAACGGTTCTACGAGCAACAAAAAATTGGCTCCAAGAAATATCCGCATATATCCATTTGAATGGACGGAACGATGGCCTCAAGGGCTGGTTTGAATATTATCCACAAGATTGGCTAAACAAACTTCCTTTCTAATGAGCTGGGTGTCGGAATGAAAGGAATTTCATTTCAAGTAAATCATCACAAGCGAGATGCTGGCTGAAATTTTAATTTTAAGATGGATTGGTTGTGTCGGAAAGTTCTACATTTTTCCAATTCCAATAGCTCATTCTACATGACATAATTGAATATTTTGTGATTAACCATCGATGCTGAATTAATTCTTACATATTGCCATATGAGATGATTGAATATACATTCATTCGTTCTTGTCATTTACTAGCATCGAAAGTAACTTGATTTTTCCGATTCGCTCTCCAACTTCAACAACCAAACTCAGAAGAAAGCAGTTATAATCAGTACAAACAAAAAAAGAAAGCGGAGAGATTTTTTTAATCTTACCCAGTTCGCTTTTATTGCCATCAAGGGGATAATAAAAAATAAATTTGTTTTTTTCTTCTACTTTTCTGCAGTCACTCGGTCACAGCTCCTTTTGGCTGGTGGAAATGAAAGGAAAGCAAGCGGGAGCTAAGTGTAGAGTTAACGACATGAAGTGTGAAATGATCGAAATCAAGCGGCAGATATGGAAGGGATTGAGATTTTTCCCTTCCCGTCGCGAAGGAATGAGATCTCTCTGTTTACAGCTCAACGAACGTTCATAAGAAAATAATTACATTAACATATTTGTCAGGAAAAATGCTGTCTATTACGGGGAATGAAGCAGCAGCCATCCGATGTGGATTAAAATCGACTGCTGCCTCAATTTTCTCATTGTTTTATGAGCTCATAATACCGAGGAAGACATCATAAGACGATTACCGCGTTTGTAGCATCATTTGTATTGTGAATTCATGGCAGTTCTTGAACATAATTTGAATTCATACGCGGCATGTTGTTTCAAAGGTCGAATGTTCGACACATAAATGGGCTTTTCGCCTGGAAGAAAATTTATCAAACATTCTGTCCATAATTCAGCTCATAATACCGAGGAGGCTTTCTTATCGTGGTAAAATTTTCAGGCCTTCAAATATGTGTTATCACGCTAAATCATTTGAATAAATATAATATCACGTGGAATTACTGCTCTTGGCTCAGATCGTGAGAAGTGTGCGAAGGAAAATTCATCGTACAGGGTCTTTCAGATTAAACGCTCACACAAAAAATTGAATAGCTCCTTATAATTTTTTTTCGCTCCGTCGATGGTAACATTTGTTTATTTGTTCATTTGTTTAGCTATAACATTCATCTGTGAAGGCGATATTTATCAGCGTCAAATCGCCTTCAATGAATTTTATTCTTTAGTCCGCAAAAATACCATAGTTAACTGGCAACGCAAATGGAACGAAGATGAATTGGGCCGGTGGCTCCACTCGATTATCCCTAAGGTTAACCTCAAACCATGGTTCAAAAGTCTGGACTTGAGTCGGGACTTTATTCGCACCTTCTCACGACTCATGTCCAATCACTGTTCGTTAGATGCGCTACTCTTTCGTATTAATCTTGCCGACAACAATCTTTGTGTTTGTGGCCAAGGTTACCACGACATCGAGCACGTTGTTTGGTCGTGCGAGCTGTATCTTGTCGCCAGATCGAATTTAGTAGTCACCCTTCGGGCCCGAGGAAGGCAGCCCATGATGCCGGTGAGAGACGTGTTGGCTCGGTTAGACCTTGATTACATGTCCCAAATATATGTATTCCTTAAAGCTATCGATCTTCGTGTGTGATTGTCCTTATACCCTTAGTTTTTCCTTTTCCTTTTCCTTTGTGAGAGATCGGATCCCTTCTTAAGAATAAGATAAAATGTAAATACATATTAGATATAAGATAGGTTTAAGAATTGAGTGTGATGAGTGTGATTGAGAGTGTGAGTGTGATCATTGTCAACATATCCTCATAACCCCTCCTTTTCCTAAAGAAAATATGTCACCCTTCTAAACTCGAGTTGACCGCGAGTAATCGGTTTCCTATATTATTAACATTAGAATTAAGGAAAAATGTATATATACTAGTAACAATACAGTAAGGAGTTCGGCTCCTTTAAACCTATGTAATTGAGCCTGTAAAAATAAACGATTTAAATAAAAAAAAACATTCATCTGACAACATCGTCTTAATGAATAAAAACTTGTAAAATAGTCGAACAAAAACATGGAAACATAACATTAAACACATCGGGATTCCCAATTCGGTCTCTGAAGCGTAGTGATGATTCTCCAAAGTCATAAAACTGCTCTACGGATGAAAAGGTTCTGATCATTTCCGTGACCGGCTCATGTTGACCACACGATGAACGATGTGCAAGCGGTTGCAGCAGAAACGAGGATCGTAGGATTCTACTGGGAGCGCGAAAGTTCATCTTCTCGAGCAAGTTAGGCGCATCGATTTCACCACAAAGAACTTTGGCAACGAAGGTGGCTTGTTGAATACGCCTACGACGCTCAAGAGTATTCAAGTTCAGTAAGCGACATCTAGCTGTATACAACGGCAGATTCTGCGGGTCACGCCAAGGCAGATTCCTAAGCGCTCTACGGATGAACCATTTTTGAATCCGTTCAATCCTGACGATCCACATGTGTTCGTAAGGGCTCCATACTACAGATGCGGTTTCAAGAATTGACCGAACAAGCGAGCAGAAGAGAGATTTCAGGCAATAGGGATCAGTCCCTAGAGATTCTCGAAATAAACCCAAGCTGACGATTGGCCTTGGACATCAATGCTGATCGGTGTGCGTCGAATGTGAGCTTAGGGTCGAGAGTTGCACCCAAGTCGTTGACCTGACTGACTGACGTGTAGTTGGCTGTCTTTTTCGATGGAAACTCATGATGACACACTTATTTATGCTGATGATTAGTTTGTTCAGGCGACACCAACTCACGAACTGGTCAAGCAACCGACGGCAATCCTCGAGAGTTTTGATGGATAGATAGATTTTCAAGTCGTCTGCATATATCGACACACAGTCAGATGCTAAAATAAGCGACACATCGTTATAGAAGATCGCGAACAGCAGTGGTCCAAGATTTCTGCCCTGCGGAACACCCGAAGAAACAGCAAACGGAGATGAAGTGTGAGACAGGAGCTTGACGCGGAGCGTTCTTCCAGTCAGGTATGATCTCAGCCAGTTGATGAATTCGTCGGAAGCACCAAGAAGGGATAGTTTTCTCAGTAGGATGCGATGGTCAATTCGATCGAAAGCGGCTTTTATGTCGGTGTAGATAGCATCAACTTGAGCGCCTTCCTCTAGACGGTTGATACAAAAAAAGCTGGAACGTCATCTGGGACAGGAATTGTTGAACGTTTCAATTTTTTTACGCCCTTCTCAACCATCTGTGGGGGTAACTATGAATGGTCGCAAGTCTATTAAACTCTCTGGAACGTTAGCTGCAGCTCTCTCGGCTTCTGATGGGGTGGCTGCATCAGTGACAAACACCGATGCAAAGTGTTTTGAAAATAAATCGCACATTTCAGAAACAGAGGACGATTCCTGAGCACCCGAGAACACCTTAGACGGAATATCTGCTGTTTTTCGCTTGGAATTGACAAACTTCCAGAAGCTCTTTGGATTCCTACGCAGGTTTGTCTGGACACGAAACACATATGATTTGTATAGGGCATGGTTAAGGCGTCGGTATGCACTGCTAGCAAGTTGAAAGTTGTATATGGTTTCAACAGTTCGTCGACGGCGTAATTTACGTTGGCAGGAATTAGAACGCGAAGAAGTGGAGTGCTCCAAGCTGGAGACATTGGAGGTTTCCTTCGTGGAGTATTCGTCACGAGCCAGATGCAAACGATTTCGCAAAAACGCGTCGCCATGTCATTAACGTCCTGACCAAGGGCACTCCAATTGTAGCTACTCAGAAACTCGTTAAATGCAGCGAAATTAATTTTTGCGTAATTCAAAACTTGTTCGGCTTCGTTCCGATCCTCAACAGCCAACACTGCTCCTCCTATAGCCGATAACGATAATACTAACGGAGGATGGTGCAAATCCACCACTAGCATTGGCGATACAGATTCGTTGATAGCAATGTTAATATCGGGAGCACAAAAAACCAGATCCAGTGTTCGGCCTCGAAAATTGCGAATGAAGTTGCGCTGCTGGAGATCGAGAAAGGTGATTCCATCCAATAGAACAGCACTCGCCGCAGAGGTCAAAGACGGATTCAGATCAACAACAGAGTTAGCATGTAATTCCCATGCAATATGAGGCTGATTGTAATCGCCACATACCAATACGGTGTCATCAGAAGACGCACGGTCACACAGCTCACGCACAGAAGCCAAATGGGAATCATAAACTCCCACGTCACGACTGCGGTCGGGAGGAATGTATACTGCGCAAAGTAACATCCTTTACCAACGTATGGCAGTGGAGGTACAAATCTGTTCCAAAGAATTTCCATTCCTCGTTTGAACCGATACAGCAGAGAAGTGACGAGCTACTGTGATAAGGACACCACCAAACTTTGACTTGGAACTGTTGGAAGGACTACGGTCACAACGGAAAACGTTAAACTCAGCTCCAAATAGCTGTATGGAGTTGATACTCTCACCAAGTCCGGTTTCAGTCAACATGATGACGTCGTAATTACAATCGCATACTGCTACATAGAGATCGTAACACTGCATTTCCCACTTCGGGACGATAATGTTCGGCTACTCATTCAGTCTGATCGGATGGTTTTGACTCTAAAAACCATGTACAATTTACAAGAACGTGTATTTTTAGTGAAATCGTATTACTCGAGCAACCGAAGCCTTAATGAAGCTTTGTCCTCTTATGGTAAGAAATTTAACATTTCTCGTCGTCGATTACTTCCTCTGGGGATACGTGAAGGACCGTTGCTATGGTAATAAGCCACAAAATTTGGAGGAACTTTAAGAAGAAATAACTCGAATTTTCAACATCATCGAAGTCGTTATGCTAGAGTTGTAAATGAAAAATTTTGTTCACCGTTTAAAACGCGTTATCGAAAAAAAGGCGTGGTCACCAGTGTTGCCACATTTCAATATGTACCAGAAGGTACAGATGTACTTTTTCGTTCAAATATTTGTACCATCGAAAATATTCGTTGCAGAAAATTAGCATGGAAAATTACGCATTTATTTACTACAAATACTACATTTACATTTGCGAGTCCTTCGTGTGCCTTATAATGCTTATACATATTTTTTTAA
The DNA here is from genome assembly GCF_029784135.1 of Toxorhynchites rutilus septentrionalis. Taxonomy (NCBI): domain Eukaryota; kingdom Metazoa; phylum Arthropoda; class Insecta; order Diptera; family Culicidae; genus Toxorhynchites; species Toxorhynchites rutilus. The sequence goes on from NC_073744.1 coordinate 117,851,365, forward strand.
ATTCTTTATTTCGTACTACAATGAATTAAAATATAATAAAATCGCTCCAAGCGATACTGCGGCGTAAAAGTCATAATACTAGGGTCGTTCAAAACATAAGTTTCAGTGCCTCAAAAATCGCGGAAAAATAAAGTTAGGACAAAAAAAACAAGGTAATTTTCGTAATCTACGTTTTATGTTCTATTTTTCTACATAATAGCCGTAACGTTCGAGGCATTTTTCATAGCGTGGCACGAGTTTTTCCATTCCGAGCGCGAAGTGCGTAGCGTCCAACTTTTTGAAGTACGATGTAACTGCGTCACGAATTTCTTCAGTGTTATTGAATCGTTGACCGCCGAACGTCTGCTTCATCACCGGGAATAAGTGATAGTCGCTAGGGGTGAGATCTGGGGAGTAAGGAGGATGCTCGAACACAGTTCATTTGAATTTTTTCAATTGCTCTTGAGTTACGCGAACAGAATGGGACCGCGCGTTATCGTGGATGAGGAACACTCCTTTCGTCAATAAACCTGGCCTTTTGTTATTAATCGCGATTCTTAATCGGTCCAAAACTTCACAATAGTACGGTGATGAATCAGGCGTTCGGCGGTCAACTATTCGATAACACAGAAGAAATTCGTTACATTCAGTTACATCGTACTTCAAAAAGTTGGACGCTACGCGCCCGGAATAGAAAAACTCGTGCCACGCTATGAAAAATGCCTCGAACGTTACGGCTATTATGTAGAAAAATAGAACATAAAACGTAGATTACGAAAATTACCTTGTTTTTTTGTCCAAACTTCATTTTTCCGTAATTTCTGAGGCACTGAAACTTATTTTTTGAACGACCCTCATACCTTAATGTTGCTTTGTTCGAATGTAATAAAGGGCTTGGCTTATCGGGTACTAAATAAAACATTTTGGCAGTAGGACCATATATTTGAGTCCTTATATGGTAACTATGATCTATGGTGAAAAAAGCACCTTTTCGTTTTTTTTCACGCCATCCTCAAGAGCTTTGAGACAAAAATATGAAAAAAAAAACTGAAAGTACATCTTACTAAGGTGTATCGATCAATATTTTAAACATTTTTTCCATCAAAAAATCAAATACTAAAACAAAATTTGAAATAATTTTAATTTTAAATTAAATTTCAATTTTATTTGATTTTCAGATTCAGTACTACTTTAGTTTGTATTCAAATTTCTTCCTACGTCTATTTCAGGTATACATATGTGATTTTTTTCAGAATTTTTAGAATGTTTTTCGCGGTACAAAAAAAATATATTTTCAGGCATTTCGAAATTTTGAAAACTTTCGCTCTAATTTTTATTTAAATGCGTTCGTATGTGTTGTTTTTTCCACATGTTTGGCTTTTGGGCCTTCCTTATTTATTTGGAATTTAGAGACACAGTACTGCTCTAATATTTATTCAAATTTTGTTTTTCATATGTCTAAATTTTGTCGGTATATTTAGAGCATTGCGCTTTACAAAGATTTATTGAGATTATCTTTACATTGGAAAAAAATGCCAAATGTAGGAAAAAAGATACATACGAACGCATTTAAATAAAAAATAGAGCAGAAGAAAATATGTGATGAGATTTTTTGATGAAAAAATTGTTTGAAGATATTTATCGATACACCTTAGTAAGATGTACTTTCAGTAGTTTTTTGTTTTTTTTTCGTCTCAAACCAATTAAGAATAGCGTGGAAAAAACGAAATGGTGCATTTTCACCATAGATCCTAGTTACCACACACTGCGTTTCACAACTATAGAACCACTATTTTTTCTGAGTTTCCAGAGATATGTCAAAAGTCGGTTGAATAGAAGTATATAGTGTAGAGTACAATAACTATCTTCATTTATAAGTCTGGTCATTTCAACTTTATTGTTGTGTTCAGGCGCAAACCATTCAAAAAACTAGAATTCCAGTGTTTCATAACTATAGAACCAGCTGGAAAAATTCTCGCGCCTGAATACAACAATAAAGTTGAAATGGCCAGACTTATTAATGAAGATAGTTATTGTACTCTACACTATATACTTCAATTCAACCGACTTCTGACATATTTTTGGGAACTCAGAAAAAATTAGTGGTTATATAGTTGTGGAAAGCAGTGTATAAGGACTGAAAACTTAGGTTGGGGAAAAAGTAATCCATAATTTTTGGGTAAAATTTCAAAACTATTTTTAATATGCTTCGGATTGTCCGATTTGGGTCAAATATACACCGTTTCGTTGGTAAATTTGTTGCCATTTTAAAGGCAGCTTCATAATGTCACCATCATAGAGGTCTTGTTCCTTATTGGCGAAAAACTCCAGCAATAGGTTTTTAGAATCTTCTCTTGATCCCAATTTGTTATCACTCTGGAAATATTTCAATGCGAGAAAAAGGTGATAATCGTTTGGTGCCAGGTTCCAACACAATGTCGGATGAATTATACAATATACAATACAATACAATACAATATGGTGGATGTATTAAAACATCCCAATCAAGCTCTTGGAATTGTATGGCCTTGCGGTTGTTCTGATGCAACACAACACTTCTTCTGTTGACCAATTCTTAACGTTTCTGGTCAATCGCTAGCTTCAAACGATCCATTTGTTGACAGTAGATATCATAATTTAGTATATCGCACTGAAAAAAAAATTAAAAAATGAAAAGAAAAGTTGCAAAAAAAAATATTGAAAATAAACTAAATTGCACCTATTTTACTGTTGCAGTATCGGCACAATAAGCATCAATCACAGTTTCAGCGGCCAGGCTTGCATTTTCGCATTAATAAAATAGCACGTATAAAATTTACCTAATTTTCTCTTTGTTGACCTCCATTGTTACCACCCTGTAACTTACAACTGAATGGAACAAAAAAAACAGTGAAAGAAGTTTTTTTAGCGTACAATGTCACCTTTACAATGAGCCCAAAACTTGAAATTGTATTATCTATATTACGCGAGATATTGATCACTAAAGCTAGCCAACGAGAAAGTAATGGATAACTTGTTCCCCAACCTAATATATGATACTACTGCCAAATTGTTTTTTTAGTACCCTATACAATATTTTCCATACAGCTGGTGATTTGGTTTGGGGCACTTTTTACTCCCTTACCCAGCCAGACCGTTCGAAAATATAAAAAAATATTTTTTGTGCTGCGCAACACTGATAAAAATCTGAAAAAAATCACACATATCTAGAAATGCCGTAGGAACACATTTAAATATGAATTATTTATTTATTTATTTATTTGCTCATAATAATTGTGACGTAAGACAACGTCTTTTTTAATGCCACAAAAAGAATTCATTTGGCTTATTTCATTCAATTAAAAACTAAACTACACTAGTTCCTGAAGGTCCCAACCATTTATTGTTCTAATTCCCGCTTAAATTCTTAAGCGGATTTAATTGATTTTATGTTGATAGGTAACGCGTTCCAAATTACAATGCTTCTCACGAAGAATGACTATCTATAGTACGAAGATTCATAGAGTAGTGCTGAATTTCTAAATCCCAAAAAATTTTTTTCCAAAATTTCAATATTCTTTTAGTATTTCAATTTTTTATGATTTTTTTTTTATATTTTTTCTTGATACACCGTAGTAAAATACACATTCAGTATTTTTTTCAAATTTTTATCTCGAAGCTATTGAGGATGGCGTGAAATAAACGAGAAAGTACGTTTTTCACTATAGATCCTATGTTAAACCAGATAGGGGTTCAAATAAACCTCCAAAAAATTTTATTTAATAACCTATACAATATTTGCCATTTAGTTGGTGATTTGGTTTGGGGCCAGGCTTTTTCACACGCGGAAAAAATCTGTACCAATATGTACCTTTTGATGAAAATCTGTGCTCTGTACCGTACAGAATCTGTACCAAAAATAAACGAAAAAATCTGTACCTTTCCACATGCATCTGTACGTGTGGCAACACTGGTGGTCATATCGAAAATGTCCTAAAATAAGCTTTATTTTCGTTTTTCTAAAATAAAAATCGGTTCACTTTTGTATAAGTTATTAAAATTCGTTGCGTGAGCATTTAATCTGAAAGACCCTTTACATTGTGCGCAAAAAAAAATTTTTCTCATCATTTTAAATATAATGCAATAATCGGAGAACTTGGAAAAACAAAGTTTTTAAGTATATCTACATCGATGTTGACAACTTTTTCGACGAAAGTTCGAAAAAAATATAAATTTAAATAAAAACATACCCACTAATTTAATCGCTCTTCAACGAATGAAAGCGAAGAATATTCACATCGAAGGACTTTAAATTTTGCGCGGAAGGTTTGTCCCGATTCCGCTCCCGTGCAAAAAATTGTTCGAGATATACCACAAAATAGGTGCGATCTTGATTCCGGGTTTTCGATGGTAGAATTCTCTCTTGCTCTCCTTTCTTGTAACAATTCGGCTCCGGGAACGAATAGAATTAAGTTCAACTTGTTGAAAAACCTCCCTAATGTGGCGAAACATCGCTTGTTGAATTTATTCAATCGGTTTCTGAAATATAATATTGTTCCGGATGATTGGAGACAAGTACGAGTTATAGCTATTCAAAAACCCGGAAAACCCGCGTCCGACTTCAATTCGTACCGCCCAATAGCAATGCTATCTTGTATACGGAAATTGTTGGAGAAAATGATCTTGTTTCGCCTTGATCGATGGGTTGAAACGAATGGCCTACTCTCAGATACACAATATGGGTTCCGCATGGGCAAGGGGACGAATGATTGTCTTGCGTTGCTTTCTTCAGAAATTCAAATGGCTTACGCCGAAAAAAAAAACAAATGGCTTCAGTATTCTTGGACATACAGGGGGCCTTTGATTCAGTTTCAATAGAGGTCCTGTCAGACAAACTCCATTCTCGGGGTCTGCCGCCTCTATTGAATAATATGTTATATAACTTGCTTTGTGAGAAACATTTGAATTTTTCTCATGAAGATTCGACAGTAAGTCGGATCTCCTACATGGGACTCCCCCAGGGCTCATGTTTGAGCCCCCTTTTGTACAACTTCTATGTAAGCGATATTGACAATTGCCTTACACAAAATTGCAACCTAAGACAACTTGCAGATGATGGAGTGGTGTCTGTCGTAGGATCAAACGAATCCGACCTGCAAGAACCCTTACAAGATACTTTGAACAATTTTTCAACCTGGGCCATTGGGCTAGGGATCGAATTCTCCACGGAGAAAACAGAGATGGTGGTTTTTTCTAGGAAGCATAGACCAGAAAAACCAAAGCTTCAACTTTTGGGTAAACCGATCACTCATACTATGTCATTCAAGTATCTTGGGGTCTGGTTCGACTCCAAATGTACTTGGGGGGCCCATATTAGGTATCTGAGTAAAAAATGCCAACAAAGAATAAACTTTCTCCGTACAATTACCGGCACCTGGTGGGGGTCCATCCCGAAGATCTTATAATGTTGTATCGAACAACTATTCTCTCAGTGATGGAGTATGGCAGTTTCTGTTTTCAATCAGCCGCCAAAACACACCTCATTAAACTCGAGCGAATTCAGTATCTTTGTCTCCGTATCGCGTTGGGATGTATGCCCTCAACGCATACTATGAGTCTCGAGGTTTTGGCAGGCCTACTCCCACTAAAAGATCGCTTCAATTTATTATCTGCTCGGTTCTTCATCCTGTGTAAGGTCATGAACCCATTGGTGATCGAAAATTTTGAGCAGCTGATCGAGTTAAATTTTCACTCTGGATTCATGAGTTCATATCATGAATTCATCTCCATGCACGTTGATCCTTCTTTGTATATTCCCAACCGTGTTTGTTTTCCTGACTATATCAATTCCTCTGTGCATTTTGATCTGTCGTAAGTGGAACGAAGATGAATTGGGCCGGTGGTTTCACTCGATTATCCCTAAGGTTAGCCTCAAACTATGGTTCAAAAGTCTGGACTTGAGTCGGGACTTTATTCGCACTTTCTCTCGACTCATGTCCAATCACTGTTCGTTAGACGCGCTACTCTTTCGTTTTAATCTTGCCGATGGCAATATCTGTGCTTGTGGCCAAGGTTACCATGACATCGAACACGTTGTTAGGTCGTGCGAGGAGTATTTTGTAGCCAGATCGAATTTAGAAAACTCTCTTCGGGCTAGAGGAAGGGTAGCCCAATGTGCCGATGAGAGATGTGTTGGCTCGGTTAGACCTTGATTACATATCTCAAATATATGTCTTCCTAAAAGCTATCGATCTTCGTGTGTGATTGTCCTTATATCCTTATATTCTCCTTCTCTTTTTCCTTCGCGAGAAATCAAATCCCTTCTTACTAAAAATAGAATGAGGTGATATGTAAATACATATTAGATATAAGATAGGCTTAAGAATCGAGTGTGATGAATGTGAGTGCGAATGTGAGTGTGAACATTGTCAACATATCCTTATATGCCTTCCTTTTCCTGGAAAAAAATGTCACCCTTCTAAACTCGAGCAAACCGCGAGTAATCGGTTCTCTACTTCATTAACATTAGAATGAATGAAAAAATGTTTATATATACTTGTAACAATACAGATAGGAGTTTGGCTCCTTTAAACTTATGTAACTGAGCCTGTAAAAATAAACGATTTAATAAAAAAATACCCACTAATTTATTTAAAATGAGAAAAATCTATTAAAATCTATCCGTATCCTAAGCATTTGGCTATATGCTATGATACATACTGATTAGTGTTACTAAAGCTAAGATTATTTTTCATAATTGAACTTTTAAATTTTAAAACGGATATCAACACAGATTTTCTGAAAAAATATAGATGAACATATTTTTTAGACCATAATCACTCATATTTTATCGTGGTAACAGCATTGCCAAGCGAGATAATGACCTATATTTGATAGTATGAGAAGGGTGTAACCCATCATATACTGCCAAAATCGATTTTAATATATCCAAGAATGTGTTTCAAAAAAGAATCAAGGAACTAGCCTAAGTAAGCGGTCTGTAGGATACGTTAAATCCGAAACGAGATAAATTAAATTAAATTAATCTGATGAAATCAATCAAAGAACATTTCGAAACGTTAGCATAGAAGAATCACGCACTTGCCGATCAGCACTTTTTTTCTTCGAAATTGTAGTTTAAATTTATCCCATATGACCTTCATATCAATTAGCCGCGAAAGATTCACACTCCTGAGTCCTACTTTATATCCGTAGGGCAAATGTGAGAAAATGTAATTTTGAACAAAAAAAAATTCATCAAAATCTAATCATAATATTATATAAATAATACATCCTTTTGTTATATCAATATATTTCAAACTAATACAAACGAAGCTCGCATCAAAACCTGCTGTGCAGTTCCAGCATTATTAATTCATGGCACATTTGTAAGGTCAAATGGCACAATATAGGAGCTAACAAAAGTAAACACTTTCTCACGCTCTTTCTTTTTTTTTGCAGAGCAAGTGTTATGCATATAAAGTATCCTAAATTTTATGTTCGCAACGGACATTTTCGCCATCTCGAGCGTAAAATACGGCCAAAAGAACTCGAGAGCTGTAAAATTGAATACGGTATCGTCATAAATTTATTGTTATGATATCAGAGAATGCAAGCTCACCCATTCCGCCTGGTGCGCATTTGGAGGGAACTCGACGCACCCACGTCCTGATTATGAGAAACTCTGTATGTGTGCCGAAAATCATATAATTCTTTCATCTGGTAATTGTGCTTCGCAGCACCATCACCACTCGCCACTCAATGTTTCGGTAGTCGCATCGAATGTCACGGAAAATGGACCGGACGAAGGGTGGTCAGAAAAGCGGCCATAAAGCATGCCAATCACGTTCAGCTAGTTGAAATCGATAACGGAACAGAATAGTTTTTGATACCCGTCCTTTTCCGAAGCCAGTAGTCGTGTATTAGCCCCGGGGTGAGTTGACTTTGAGGGCACGAAAATAGGAAATTGAAATATGGAGTGAAGTGTTGATTGTGACATAAATTGAATGGACGGGGATGACATTTTTGGATCATTTTTGTTCGCATTCTTCTCGGAAATGCTGTGGCTTTCTATTCTTAGTTGTGTAACCAAACTCTAGGGAGCATCATAAGAAAAAAAAATCAAAAATACACTTAAAGTATAGCAGAGAAAATAAAAGAATATTCATTATTTTTTTTTATCTCATTTATTTATTTATTAGGCTCATTAGCATTTTAGCTGTAACAGAGCCGGGTTTTAATCGTGTACATGTACATATGTTTATGTTTCTATAAATTATAATTACACAGTAGTAAGTAGTAGCCATATAGGCGTTAAGTATTCTGTTCCATTACATTATGGTAAATCACACAGTAGTAGCCATTTAGGCGTAAGGGTATTCTTTCTGTTCTTCCATTGTTCAGCAGACCGGACAGCGAAGACAGTTGATATTGATCATTGTTGAGTTATTTATAGAACAGCAGCCCGATGTGTCTTGCAGAGCAGAGCATTGTATGGATGAATCGATCTCATTTCGACCGTGGATCGATTTCCATCGCTGATGATGGTTGCGTGGACGTAGTTATTCTATAACAACACAAAGATGGTCAATTGAGGGCCCTGAGTTTGAACTCACGATCGATCGCTTGGTAAGCGAACGCGTAACCAAGTGGCTACGAAGACCCCCTTATATTCATTATTGTCTATCATACTATAAAAATAAGTGGTTCTGATGAACTTCTGAAATGCGAAATGCGATCCGATCAACCGAACCTATCCCGTCACTGGTAAATAGATCTCAATAGTTTCTAAAGGGTGTGTCACATCAAATTGCATCACGGAAAAAACGCTGTAGAAATTTAATTTTTAGGAATGATATCTTCAGCTTTCGCTTATAATCAGATAAGAGTGTATAGATCACGTTAGCCATGTTTCACTGTCAATTTTTCGTAAATGTGAAAAAAATTCGTCGAACGAAAAAGAGCGTCGTGAATTAATCCTGTGCACTCATTTCGAGAATCCGGAGTTGTCACATCGGGACATCGGTAAGATGCTGGGAATCGTCCAATCCACGGTCAGCAGAGTACTAAAACGATACTTCGAGAACCTAACCATCGACCGGAAGGTGAAGAACGGCAAAAATGGATGCTCCGTCAGTGAAAAAGATCACAAGCGCGTAGTTAAGCAGTTTAGACGTGATCCGAGAAGTTCGGTCCGGGATGTCGCCAAAAAGCTGAATTTGTCAAGTTCATTCGTCCAGCGGACCTAGCAGCGGGAGGGCCTGCGTACATACAAGGTTCAGAAGGCTCCTAACCGCGACGAAAGGCAAAACATGGTGGGGAAGACGCGAGCCCGGAAGCTGTACACCGAAATGCTGACGAAGCCGCATTGCCTGGTAATGGACGACGAAACCTACGTCAAAGCGGACTTTCGTCAGCTGCCGGGCCTGTTGTTCTTCTCCGCAGAGGACAAATTCAGCGTTCCGGAGGAGATTCGCAAGCAGAAACTATCCAAGTTTGCCAAAAAGTACATGGTGTGGCAAGCGATCTGCTCTTGCGGAAAGCGGAGCGCCCTCTTCGTGATGACCGGCACGGTAAACGGGCAGGTTTACCTTAAGGAGTGCCTACAGAAGCGCTTACTACCACTATTGAAGCAGCACGAAGGCCCGACCATCTTCTGGCCGGATCTCGCTTCGTGCCACTATTCAAAGGACGTGTTGGAGTGGGACGAAGCCAACGGGGTCACCTTCGTGCCAAAGGAAATGAACCCGCCCAACGCGCCGGAGCTTCGCCCAATAGAAAAATATTGGGCGATTATGAAGCAGGCCCTCCGGAAGAACCCAAAAGTTGTCAAATCGGAGGCGGACTTCAAGAGAAAATGGATTTCTGTTCAAAAAAAAACTACAACCTGACGTTGTACAGAACCTTATGGACGGGGTAAAGAGGAAGGTGCGAGCATACGGGCTTGGGCTCGAAGTATGAATAAAAAGAAAATGCCAAAAGTTGTTTAATAGTTTTTATTTTACTGTCTAAAATTTTCAAAAGGATCGGTCTACTGGGCGAATTTCTACAGCGTTTTTTCCGTGATGCAATTTGATGTGACACACCCTTTAATCAAAATTTTGTTTTTAAGATTGTTCCATTTCTGATATCACGAACTGCAGCTCGAAGGGCTAATCAAATGACTTTCACAATGATGTTATTAATGTTGCGTTATTCTGTAGAGTTTCCTCTTTTCGGGAAATAAAAGCCAACAAAGGCCAGGCATCTCAGACAGCTCCGATTAATAAAACAAGAGTCAAATTAGAATTTTATTACTCAACCGCAGCTTTCTCTCGACTGCAATTTGGGGCATATGGAAGGAGCATATATAAAAGCATAAGTATAACGTGCCTATTTTTGATGATTTATAATGACAGATAATGTATTTAAGCACATTAGTACCGTCGTCCTATTGTCGGAATATGAATGTACGCTTTTACAGGTAACCAAGCATGGATGGCTATTATACTCAGTGAATAATAAGCTGGTCTGCTTTGGGAGCAAGTATATGAATGTACACATTGCTATTTTTTATCGTTAGAGATCTTCGAAATTCTTGGGGCACTTAGCTTCTCCAGGGTTTTAATATTTCGACAGTTGGAATCATCGGTCGATAGTGGCATTCGTGAGTATTCTATAATACAGGGTTTTCCAACTTTAAATTCCGAAAGTAAATTGAAATAAAACACACTTAGAATTCGAATTTCGATGAAACTATTATTTCAAATTAAAGTGTGGTTTATGCCATTATGTATGAAATACAACATCATTCAAATGTCCACCTTCGCGCTTCCTCGCACACCTTGATTCGGAACAGGTAATTTTCGATGACTTTTCGGCACATATGGGGCGGTATCTCGGTCATAACTTCACGAATGTTGTCTTTCAAATGTTCAAGAGTTTGCGGAGAGTTAGCATAGACACGGTCTTTGGCATAACCCCACAAAACAATCTAGCGGGTTCAAATCGCATGATCTGGACGGCCAATTGGCATCACCAAAACGCGAAATTATGCGTCCCTCAAATTTTGTTCGCAATATGGCCATGTTCGGTCGTGTTGTGTGGCACGTGGCGCCCTCCTGCTGAAACCACATGTCATCCGTAACCATATTTTCAATTTGTGGCAAAAAAAAATCGGTTAACATGCGGCCATAGCGCTCACCATTCACAGTTACCGTCTCGCCGTCCTCATTTTCAAAGAAATACGGCCCGACGAATCCACCAGACCATAATGCGCACCAAACAATGACTTTTGGCGGATGTAATGGCCTCTCAACAATCACGTGTGGATTTTCCGAGCCCCATATACGGAAATTTCGGGTGTTCACATAGCCACCGAGCTCGAAATGTGCCTCATCGCTGAAGAAAATTTGATGCGAAAATTCAGCCTTTTGCTGCTGTTGTTCGTTCACCCAATCGACGTATGCCCGACGCATTCCATGGTCACTACGCTCTAATTTTTGTACCAGTTGGACTTTATATAGATGTAGGTGCAAGTCCAAATGCAAAATTCGCCACAATGATGTGTTTGACAAGCCCAATTGCTGAGCACGCCGTGGAATCGAAGCATTCGGGTCATCCTCCACACTGGCAGCAACAGCAGAAATATTTTCGGCCGAACGCACATTACGATGATGCACAGGTTTCACAATATCCGCTACGGATCCAGTTTGTTCGAATTTACGCACTACATTAGCGATTGTGTGCTCTGTAGGCCGTCCATGACGACCAAAATCCGTCCGTAATGCTCGAAAAACATTTGCCGGTTTTTCATCATTTTTATAGTATAATTTAACAAAATTAACACGTTGTGCGATGCTAAAACGATCCATATTGTAAAATGGCAGACATTCAACTAACGATATGACGCTTTGGTTGACAGCTATGTCAAACGGTTGTCAGCGCAGGGCTGTATACTTTCGGAAGCCCGAAATGAAAAACCCTGTACAACTGCTTTTTTTACCAAAAAATGGGGCTCCGTTCAGTCCGGCACCAGGAAGCGAAAGCATTCTCATGACAATCGGCAATTACAATTAAACAGATTTCTTCTTCTTCTTCTTGGATTATAGAGACATTAAACGTTTGCAGTTCATTCGTTTATAGCCCTCAGAAGGGCCTTTGGGGACAAGTCAATCCTAACTTTTTTCACCTGCCTTGACAAAGACACATCATTGTCATTCGACGCGCTCCTCAGCAAACTGTGTCCGTTTCAGCAAACATCAAATGGATTTTCGAGCGGGCACCAGCTTTTATACAGATTTGTGTGATTTCAATAGCTTGTTTTCAAAAGCACGCTATTGAAACAATTTTTCGAGTCAATATAAATCTTAGACATTTTATCTTTCGAATGAAGTGATTTCCCTACAACTCCGTTCAGCGGCCAAAGAATTATTAACGTTCAAAACCTTGCACTCCAAGTGTCATGCTTACACCCCGGTACAGAAATGAAAGAGGTAGTCCTACGTCAAAATCAATGTATGAAGATGGGATTTACATAATTTTGAAGCTTCAACTTCAAGTTTATTTATTTTTAATTCGACAACGAATTCGTCGACGAAACTTCCTTATTCGAATCAAATAAGCTCAACTACGAAGCCCATTTCACATCAGGAATTACAAACAGCTATCCGGTGCTCCCGTGGCCGAGTGGTTAACGTCACACATTATCATGCCGGGGGTTCGCGTTTGATCGTTCTGGTCGGGGGAATTTTTCGTCGAAGAAATTGCCTTCGACTTGCACTGTGGTCACGCGTATTCTAGAGCTTGCCACTCCAGAATACATTCAAGACTTGTTTTTTTTTATCCCATTTATTTATTTATCAGGCTCATTAGCATTTTATCTGTAACAGAGCCGGGTTTTTATCGTGTACATGTACATATGTTTATGTTTCTATAAATTGTAAATTACACAGTAGAAGTAGTAGCCATTTAGGCGTTAGGTTTTCTGTTCCATTACATTATGGTAAATTACACTCTTATAGCCATTTCGGCGTAAGGGTATTCTATCTGTTCTTCCATTGTTCAGCAGACCGGACAGCGGAGACAGTTGATATTGATCATTGTTGGGTTATTTATAGAACAGCAGCCCGATGTTTCTTGCAGAGCAGAGCAGTTGTATGGATGAATCGATCTTTGTTCCACCGTGGATCGATCTCCATAGCTGATGATGGTTGCGTGGACGTAATTATTCTATAACAACACAAAGATGGTCAATTGAGGGCCCTGAGTTTGAACTCACGATCGATCGCTTAGTAAGCGAACGCGTAACCAAGTGGCTACGAAGACCCCCCAAGACGTGTTATTTGGCATAGAAATCTCAACTAAAGCCTGTCCACGTAAATTTCGGACACCAAGATGATGCCAGAAACAAAAATTCACGTAATACAACAAATCCGATTGTTTATTTCAGTAAAATAGACTTATATCTAAAACAAGGAAAGCTTATTTCGATGTTAATTACGTTGTCGGCGAATTTCTGGACAGTTCGGTGGATTTGCTGTTTTTGGCACATATTTGACCTCATGTCCATTATACCATTCCAGGATGGATTTTGCATAGTGACAAGAGGCCAAAGCTGGCCGAATTCGAAACAACGCTGGAGAGTCGTGGCTTCTTATGAATGGTAACAACGTAGACATCTTTGTTGATAGTGCCGGTAGAGACGAAGAATTTGAATTATCATTGATTAGTGAAATATTTCATAAACTACACTGAAAGAAAAGTGTTCGAAATTTAACGTGGACAGGCTTTAAGTACTACGTTGAGAAGGCAAAAGTTCCACTGGGAAAGTTAGTGTCATCCAAGAAAAAGTGCAATCGTTGGATAAGGTTACCTATTCTTTCCTTTTATCGTCGTCGTCGGCATACTAGGCGAGAAAGCCGATGTTGTTTGAGGGACACCAACTTCGATCCAGATTCCGATGAATATTGCAGTATCGTGAAGTTGGAAGGATCGAGGATCGAAATTCTCGATGACTACACTCGTCCTGTTGAAAATTTCAAAACGATGATTCTGACGATTAATAAAATGGCTGCCTTTGAGAAGTTTCTGCAACGTGCCTCCCGGGTATCAACACCATATTTTTTTGAGGAGCGTATTTACTCAACAGTAACGAAGTTTTGAGAGAATCTTGGATAACTCCGGATAATGTACAGAAACAGAGTACATATTCAATTGGTGGCCGGTATTTTACACAATAGAAGTGGATAATAGAGACTGTGGCGCCTCTCCAACAAGGATTTCACATTCAGTCATCATGTTTCGAGAAGATTTTTGCTGAACTCTGAGGCCTATATAGTGAAAAATAATATATACTCGACATGCTGAATTGCCACACATGTATTTTGTTACCTCTTTCTGAATTTCTGTTTGACAATTGCCCAATATTTTTCAACTGGGCGGAATAGAGCAGTTGGTTGGATTGGTGTCGTTTTCTCAGTCCTGTAGTACTGCGTCAAATCACATGAACGAAGTGGCCATTCGACAGGTCCATTTCTCGGAATAACAAGTTCACCAAATTGACTTTTCAATAAAATCATTGTAACAAAAATAGTCTTCCAACAGGTCGCAGCACTCTACATTGACGTTAACATGACAGTCGTTCCCATCGTCGGAAAAAGACGCCCCAATCACTCCTCCGACTTCGCGATTTTTAACTTGACTATGTCAGATTTTCGAAGCGATATCCAAAAATAATTTTCAGTTCGCGGTTTTCATCAAGTATAACTTTTTTATAACAACATGAATCTAGATTAATTTTTCAGCACTGAGAGAGGAAACATTTCTAAGCAAGCTGTTATCAAAACATTCCAAATCCGACCACTAGGAACGCAGCGGAAAAATAAACAATGCGTCCAGATATTAAGTGACTCAAGCTTTTTGCCTCTGATTGAACCCAGAAATTGTCACGAACTCTAATTGAAGTGGTTATCAAACTGTTTTGTTTTACCAGAAATGTGGAATAATGGTGAAGATGGAACAAATATATAATCTCCTGTGTCTGCTGTGTGCGACATTAGTCTGAAGGCTAGGAGAGACTTTCTTGACGTAGAACTACGTCTCTCAACTACGTACCGGGGTATAAGTTCAAAGTTCCCAAAACGAGAGCATTACGTACAAAGCTTTGAGCCTACATCTTTCGAAAGCTCAAATGTCTACGAGTGATGTTTTCTACCCGAAAAACTGTTGATGCGATCTGGCGTAATGGGGGGTCTTCGTAGCCACATTGGTTGCGCGTTCGCTTAGTAAGCGATCGATCGTGAGTTCGAAACTCAGGGCCCTCATTGACCATCTTTGTGTTGTTACAGAATAGCTACGTCCACGCAACAATCATCAGCGATGGAGATCGATCCACAGTCGAAATAAGATCGATTCATCCATACAACTGTTCTGCTCTGCAAGACACATCGGGCTGCTGTTCTATAAATAACTCAACAATGATCAATCAACTGTCTCCGCTGTCCGGTGGTCCAACGGGATAATGGAAGAACGCAAAGAATACTCTTACGCCTAAATGGCTACTGTGTGAATGTACCATATGTAATGGTATAGAAGGAATACTGGCGAATGGCAACTGTGTAATGTGCTAATTATAGATATGATAACCATGTGACATGTACACGATTAAAATTCGGCTCTGTTACAGCTAAATTGCTAATGAGCCTTAAATAAATAAATGGGAAAAAAAAATCTGGCGTAATGGTAATATCCATACCTCTCATGTTAAAGATCACGAGTTCAATTCTCATTCCCCATATTCTCCAAAAAATGTAAGTAAAGTGACGAACCAGGCAAAAGTGTTGAACGTCACTATTAATACAGATAAATTAATCTTTAAATTGCGGCCGCTACAAAATGGCGGACTACATATTTTCTCAAAACTCCATCAAAATGGGTATTAAATTAAAGGGCTTGAATAGTAGAGCACAATTATTTATGCAAATCCAAAATGGCCACCATAACAAAATGGCGATATATATATATATATTTTTTTCAAACCCCATATTTTTCCCATATTTATTTATTTATTTATTTACCAACAGGCTAAAAGCCCCAATGGTAATCTTAGAATCTAAATTAGCTTTACATAAATATAGCTTTTTTATAAAATTACATTAAAAATGCCTTGCCTAGTAAGTTGTCCAAAGTCAAGGTCTAAAAAGCATTAAAAATTTACGCTTAATACAAACACGAGACAGGTTAAAGTCAAACATAGAGACTACACGGTTGAAAATGCGCAGCAGACCTGTAACAGCACCGTAAACACCAAAGTTCGTTCGCCTGGTGGGAAACCAAAGAAGTGCAGCATTCCGAAGCTGCATTGGGCGAGCCAGAAGATTGATCCTTTGGAGAATGGCAGGACAGTCGATTCGTGAGGTTAAAACGTCAGATATTACCATGGCTCGGGCAGTGTTCCGGCGCATTTCCAGAATGTCTCAATTGATGAGCTGACAGCGGCTTTCATAGCTCGGAAGGCTATACGGATTTCGCCACGTTTTCAATGCGGTATACACTGTTCTGGTAGTACGGGTTCCAGACGGCAGAGCAATATTCTAGTATGGGGCGAACGACGCCACAGTAAACAGCCTTCAGACAGTAAATGTCTGTACTGGCAAACCATTTTTAGTGCGGGGGATAGAGACCGCACAAAAAAAATCGTGTAAAACTTCACCAGTAGTATAAAAAATCGTGTTCGGTACACATTTTGAAAAAAAAAAATTTTGTGCGGTAGATAGGGACCGCATAAAAAAAATTTCCCCCAAGAAAATAACTCAAATCCACGCTGTTCACCGTTCAATTTCCTTTTGTTTCACTGCTTTGCGATGGGACAGTTTGCCTTTTCGGTTGCGCGTGGCTGTTTTATGCTTTTAGTTAATTGTCGAAACGTGTTGCTGTTAGAAATCATGTCATATATACCGTACAAACAAAATCGCACAAAAGAAACCGCACAAGAACGAAAAACCGCACAAAAAAATTCGCACAAAAAAACCGTATAAAAACAGGTGTTACTGTAAATGATTTCGTTGTTCGAAAGATAGAACCAAGTTGTCTCGATGCCTTGTTGACAATATATGCGATGTGATCCTTGTATTCAAGTTTTGCATCCAGGAGCACACCAAGGTTGTTAACGCGCTTCACGAGAGGTAGAACAACGATTGAAAGCCGGTAATCGAAGGAGATAATTTCATTTATTGGGATTTGGAAAACTATGCAAAACATGAGGATAGACGATCGCCAATCTTCACGCAGTTTGTTCTGCCAGTCAGGTAAGATTGGAACCATTGCAGCAGATTGCCGCAGACTCCCATGCGTTCCAACTTGGCCACTGCGATCGCGTGGTTCAGCTCGTCGAAGGCAACTGACAAGTGGGTATAGATGGCGTCAGTCTGGCATCCCTCCGAGAAGCTGTCGGTGACATGCGATGTGAATACAAGCAGGTTCGTTGTTGTGGAGCGACCGGGCAAGAATCCATGCTGATCGTTGCCGATTAGTTCCTTAAAATGGAATAACATAGACGGCAGAAATACGAAACATTTTTGACGTGGCGCAAAGACTGGAAATTTCCCTGTAGTTGTCAATATTCGATTTGTCTTCTTTATTGCGTACCGGGAACATATACGCAGTTTTCCAAAGGATCAGGAATTTTCCACTAGACTAGAGCGGGGCTTGACTAGTAGAACACAGAAGATTATGAAAAATCGAAATCCAAGATGGCCGCAGTCACAATATGACCAATTACTTTTTTTCATGCAACTCCCGCATATAGATAAATGAAAGATCCTCTTTCCTTTGTTTGTCAAAAATCCGATTTGGCCGCCGCTACAAAATGGCTGATTTCATATTTTCTCAAAAAAAAGGTTGATTGGGAAATGTGTATCAAATGAATAGACTTGCCTTGTAGAACAACGACTTGACTTGGAGAAACGGGTTGCTCGTTTCTCTTCGTTCGGGTGCTGTCAGTTCGATCAAAGATGGCGTCGAAACAACAAGCGGTTCCTTGAAACGCGTCAAAGTCAAGGAAAAAAGTTTACAGTAGACCACTTTCGGGGTGAAAATGTGTTGGTGAGATTTCGCTGCCCACATTCCTACATCCACAGAATCTTCAAGCAGGAAGGGGAACGTCTGTCGGAAGAAGACTAGGTCACCGAGGTGAAGTACAAATACATGAATAAGTTTGAGAAGAAAGTTATACTTTATATTGCCATCTCCGACAAAGGGATTTCAAAGCTCTGGTTTAACAAGCCGAGCAGACTTGCCATCAACCAGAAGGTGTACCAGGAGGAGTGCCTGGAGAAGATTCTGGTTCCGTTCTTAGAGGAACATCTTGGGAAGAACGTCTTCTGGTCGGGCAAGGCATCTTCTTCCCATTACGCCAAGAAGACGTTGGTGTACATCGAGGAAAAACAATACCCAAAGAACGGAACCGACCAACTTGGCCCAGTGATGTCCGATCGAGGATTTTTTCGGCTCCCTTAGTGTCCTAGTGTACAATAATAATTAAAGGGCCACGGACACCAAGCAGCTGACCACGAGGATCTGAAGGACGGATATCAGTGCCGTCCAGCGCTCTTGTGAGAGCATCTCCACCAAGTTGCATCTTTTAATAAAAAAGTACTGAATTGCTTGAAATATTTTTTACTATATCACTGAAGAAATTCTCATTTTTTATTGAAGGCCCGTTATGTATTTTCGGCATATTATAGTCAAACGAAAAGATTTGACTCATAGAACACAGTAAATCATAAAAAAACATTTAAAGAAAATGAAGTAAGGAATGGAAACTGAAACAAAAGTTGAATGGTTTCATTGTAGAGAAATATACTAATGATACAGATAATGTACTAAAAACTAGAAAATAAAATAAGTATAAAAAGCATTTAAAGTTGAACGGTTTCATTGTGATTAAACATAATAATAATACAGATAATGTACTAAAAGTTAACAATAATTATGCTGCTATAGTAGTTATCACATCCCCTCTTTCATTAATCTAGGGCATTGATGAGACTAAAATAAAATCGTGAGGCACGTCGGATTTCCACTATCCACAGTTAGTGGTTTCATCATATGCCCACAATTTTATTTTAGTCTCATCAATGCCCTAGATCAGGGGTTCTTAAAGCGGCCAACATGGACGAAAATTGATTTTGGAGGTCGCCGAGGTCTAACAGTTTTTTTTTTTATTAAATCGTTTATTTTTACAGGCTCAGTTACATAAGTTTAAAGGAGCCAAACTCCTATCTGTATTGTTACAAGTATATATAATCATTTTTCATTAATTCTAGTGTTAATTAAGTAGAGAACCGATTACTCGCGGTTTGCTCGAGTTTAGAAGGGTGACATTTTTTTCAGGAAAAGGAAGGGATATAAGGATATGTTGACAATGTTCACACTCACATTCGCACTCACATTCATCATACTCAATTCTTAAGTCTATCTTATATCTAATATGTATTTACATTTCACCTTATTCTATTGTTAGTAAGAAGGGATTTAATTTCTCGCGAAGGAAAAGGAAAAGGAAAATATAAGGATATAAGGACAATCACACACGAAGATCGATAACTTTTAAGAAGACGTATATTTGGGACATGTAATCAAGGTCTAACCGAGCCAACACATCTCTCACCGGCACATTGGGCTGTCTTCCTCTGGCCCGAAGAGAGTTTTCTAAATTCGATCTGGCAACAAGATACACCTCGCACGACCAAACAACGTGTTCGATGTCGTGGTAACCTTGGTCACAAGCACAGATATTGCCATCGGCAAGACCAAAACGAAAGAGTAGCGCGTCTAACGAACAGTGATTGGACATGAGTCGAGAGAAGGTGCGAATAAAGTCCCGACTCAAGTCCAGACTTTTGAACCATGGTTTGAGGCTAACCTTAGGGATAATCGAGTGAAGCCACCGACCCAATTCATCTTCGTTCCACTTACGTTGCCAGTTAACGATGGTATTTTTACGGACTAAAGAATAAAATTCATTGAAGGCGATTTGACGCTGATAAATATCGCCTTCAATTGCACCTACCTTTGCCAATGAGTCAGCCCTCTCATTACCCGGAATTGAGCAATGTGAGGGGACCCAGACAAAGGTAATGACATAACAGCGTCTGGTTAAAGCACTCAAAATTTCTCGTATTCTCTCAAGGAAGTACGGCGAGTGCTTTTCCGGCCTCACTGAACGGATAGCTTCGACAGAGCTAAGACTATCCGTTACAATGTAATAGTGTTCAACAGGTCGTGAGGCGACGCTGTCCAGCGCCCAGTGTATTGCTGCCAATTCAGCAATATACACTGACCAAGGATTCTGAAGACTGTGGGAGGTGCTAAAAAATTCGTTGAACACTCCAAATCCTGTGGACTCATTCATAGAGGACCCATCAGTAAAGTACATATTATCACAATTGATACGCCCATATTTTGCATTGAAGATCGTTGGAACGATCCCCGATCGATGATAATCTGGAATTCCATGGATTTTCTCCTTCATGAACAGATCAAAATGTACAGAGGAATTGATGTAGTCAGGAAAACAAACACGGTTGGGAATATACGAAGAAGGATCAACCTGCATGGAGATGAATTCATGATATGAAGTCATGAATCCAGAATGAACATTTAGCCCGATCAGCTGCTCAAAATTTCCGATCACCAATGGGTTCATGACCTTACACCGGAGGAAGAACCGAAGAGATAATAAATTGAAGCGATCTTTTAGTGGGAGTAGGCCTGCCAAAACCTCGAGACTCATGGTATGCGTTGAGGGCATACATCCCAACGCGATACGAAGACAAAGATACTGAATTCGCTCGAGTTTAATGAGGTGTGTTTTGGCAGCTGATTGAAAA
The DNA here is from genome assembly GCF_029784135.1 of Toxorhynchites rutilus septentrionalis. Lineage (NCBI taxonomy): Eukaryota > Metazoa > Arthropoda > Insecta > Diptera > Culicidae > Toxorhynchites > Toxorhynchites rutilus. Next base: position 117,872,193 of record NC_073744.1, read on the forward strand.
CAGAAACTGCCATACTCCATCACTGAGAGAATAGTTGTTCGATACAACATTATAAGATCTTCTGGATGGGCTCCCCACCAGGTGCCGGTAATTGTACGGAGAAAGTTAATTCTTTGTTGCCATTTGTTACTCAGATACCTAATATGGGCCCCCCAAGTACATTTGGAGTCGAACCAGACCCCAAGATACTTGAATGACATAGCATGAGTGATCGGTTTACCCAAAAGTTGAAGCTTTGGTTTTGCTGGTCTGTGCTTCCTAGAAAAAACCACCATCTCTGTTTTCTCCGTGGAGAATTCGATCCCTAGCCCAATGGCCCAGGTTGAAAAATTGTTCAAAGTATCTTGTAAGGGTTCTTGCAGGTCGGATTCTTTTGATCCTACGACAGACACTACTCCATCATCTGCAAGTTGTCTTAAGCTGCAATTTTGTGTAAGGCAATTGTCAATGTCGCTTACATAGAAGTTGTACAAAAGGGGGCTTAAACATGAGCCCTGAGGGAGGCCCATGTAAGAGACCCGACTTACTGCCGAATCTCCGTGAGAAAAATTCAAATGTTTCTCACAAAGCAAGTTATATAGCATATTATTCAATAGAGGCGGTAGACCCCGAGAGTGTAATTTGTCTGACAAAACCTCTATTGAAACTGAATCAAAGGCCCCCTGTATGTCCAAGAATACTGAAGCCATTTGTTTTTTTTTTTCGGCGTAAGCCATTTGAATTTCTGAAGAAAGCAACGCAAGACAATCATTCGTCCCCTTGCCCCTGCGGAACCCATATTGTGTATCTGAGAGTAGGCCATTCGTTTCAACCCATCGATCAAGGCGAAACAAGATCATTTTCTCCAACAATTTCCGTATACAAGACAGCATTGCTATTGGGCGGTACGAATTGAAGTCGGACGCGGGTTTTCCGGGTTTTTGAATAGCTATAATTCGCACTTGTCTCCAATCATCTGGAACAACATTATGCTCCAGAAACCGATTGAATAAATTCAACAAGCGATGTTTCGCCACATCAGGGAGGTGTTTCAACAAGTTGAACTTAATTCTATCTGTTCCTGGAGCCGAATTGTTACAAGAAAGGAGAGCAAGAGAGAATTCTACCATCGAAAATTCGGAATCAAGATCGCACCTATCTTGTGATATATCTCGTACAATTTTTTGCACAGGAACGAAATCGGGACAAACTTTCCGTGCAAATTTAAAAATCCATCGATGTGAATATTCTTCGCTTTCATTCGATGAAGAGCGATTTCTCATGTTTCGAGCCACTTTCCATAATTTTTTCATTGACGTTTCTCGAGACAAACCTCCCACGAAAGTTCGCCAATAAGCACGTTTTTTCCCTTTCATCAAGTTTTTAAATTGATTTTCAAGGTCCAAATACGTTTGAAAATTCTCAATGGTTCCACGTTTTCGAAAAGCTTTAAATGCGTTCGATTTATCCTGATAAAGCTTGGAACATTGGCTATCCCACCATGGATTGGGAGGCCTTCGACGAATAGTGGAGCCTGGGATGGGTTTCGTTTGAGCGCGAACCGCGCTGTCATAGATCAAACGAGAAATGAAGTTATACTCCTCCAATGGAGGCAAACCATCTCTGGAATTGATGGCTAGAGCAATCGCGTCCGCATATTTTTTCCAGTCAATGTGTCTTGTGAGGTCATATGCCATGTTTATAGATTCAGAAGAATTCGACCCAATGGTGATGGAAATTTTGATTGGCAAGTGTCAATACCGTTGGGGTCCTGGATTACATTCCACTTGCAATCTAACGATAGTGAATTCGAGCAAAGCGAGAGGTCAAGAGCACTTGGGTTAGCAGGAGGTTTAGGTACACGTGTTGTTTCCCCAGTATTCAAAACGGTCATATTGAAGCTGCTACAAAGGTCATATATCAACGATGAACGATTAACGTCGTACTGTTCCCCCCAGGCAATTCCGTGAGAATTGAAGTCTCCCAAGATCAATCGTGGCTCAGGAAGGAGTGAGCACATGTCAACAAGTTGCTTGCGGCTAACCGCAGCTCTCGGAGGCCAATACAAGCTGACAATACAGAGGTCTTTGCCTCTGATGTTTGCATGACAAGCAACAGCTTCTATCCCTCCAATAGATGGAAGGTCAATTCTAAAAAATGAGGTCTAACAGTTGACTCCCATTAATTAATTAATTAATATAGTTTGAAAACTTCAAGAAACAGTATAAGTTGCGTTACGTGATCCAACTTGATTTCTAGTAGAAAGTGTTATTGTTGTACTTTTCAAAAACTCAACAAATAGTTGAACGCGGATAAATTCGTATAAGATGAAAAATTTACCATATAAATTTGGCATTTGCGTTCTGAAATTTGTTGGAACTTGAATACACTCATTTAATTATTTAAAGAGATAACAAGAGATAACTAAAGTTTACTAGCTTAACCCACGGTTGCCACACTTCCAGATTTGTCTAGAATCTTCCAGACTTTGGTAAATCATACAGATATCCCAATCGTCCTTTGTCTAGTCCTGTCTTTCCGCACATTGCCCAATTTTTTCCAGATTTAAATAAAACTCTGCAGTCACATTTGATTTTATTGAGTTGTTTTGGAAAGCTAGTTCAAACAATTATTCAAAATGGCATCACTGATTTCACCTAAGGAATTGGGAGGCCAGACTGAGCTGGCTTTCTCAGAGCACCGATAATCATGCTGGTTGCTGCAAAGTATGTAGTAGAAACATAAAGTGCCTTGAAGGATTGAAAGATTTCTTGAAGCATGCTGCGACTGAGAAGTACAAGAGCGACTGCTGTGATCACGAATGTTCTCGGAGATGGTGAACACGAGGAGCCCATTAGTCATTTGTGACACAATCCATTCAGTTTATTTGCCAACAAGTCGACGGATCTGTCGAAGAAATAGTCACTTACCTTAAGGTAGCCGAACACTGTTTGTCCAGAGGTCAAACAATTGACATTTTTTGATAGATAAAGTTTGGTTTGAAATTTGAACAAACACTATTTTGTTTGCAACTCTTCAATTATCAACAGCGGAGAACAATGTCAAACATCGAACATGGTAAAAATTCGACTGAAATATTTAAGGTAACCTAACCATGTACGAAGGGTTCGAAGAACAGACCAAAAAATATTTTAGGCGTCCAAAAACTGAATATTTGCTTGTCGAGTTTTGTGTCGAATATATTTGATAAAAACACGTTGATCAAATTTTATCGGTCAAAAAAAGTCAAGTATTTGGATTCGGACAAACAGCGTATGAGCACCCTTAGTAGCCAGAACTAGCTATTGGAAGAATGGTATACTGTTCGTGGATGATTGTTTTTATTATCTTATACAGGTTACCGAAACGGATTCTAGAACATTGTATGACGAGATGGTTTCATTGTTCAAGAGGGACAAAATTGCATATCAAACTTATTTGATTGGCTATGGGGTTGATGGAACCACAACCAGGCAATTCACCTGACGCTTTGATTGTGAAGTGTATTTGCTATAGTTCTGCCTTATGCTCTTTGATGCGTGTAAGCATATTGCAAATGAAATTGAGCGAACCAATAGCTGTCTTAGCTACAGTTCCTTGTGGACTAGTAAATGTGATGAGATTCAGGAAATTGTTGAATTAAAACCCTTGAAATTACTGCATCCATGCGCGACTAGATGGCTTTCACTGGAAGCAGTGGTACAAAGAGTGCTTGAGTTTATGGGACGCTAAAAGATCTGAATAAAGTTGCGTTTGATCAACAAAATTACTAGAGCTTGGAAACTGTGTAGGTTGTGACAACGGCTGAACAACTCATTAGGGAGTGCGTAAACGATGGACAAATATCTGTTGATCGGCTCAACGAATTTAAGGCTAATGTAATGCATCAACTCAACGGGCCTGATTCTCGAATTCACTTCACGGTGGAAACGAAAAAAACGGCACGCCATTGAACTACGTTTTACGAGTTAGTGAAGTGTCGAAGATAATAATGAGTTTTCAGGCAGAATGTGCACTTTTCAAATAAAAAATCATTAATGAAAATTAACTTCTTTGTATCAAACTGGTATTCAATCTAAAAGGAAAACTTTGTTTCCTTCATGCGATAGAATAATCTCATACAAAAATTTTATCTGAAGATGATTTGATATTATAATGATTATTTTAATGGGAAACTGATCTCGTATCCAGATGTCGACACCGTACCGTTGTCATCGCGGATACGTTTATTTCCGTTTCCACCGTGAAGTGTATTCGAAGTGTATTCGAGAATCAGGCCCAACAACTCAACGGTTATGATAAATCTGACCATGCTGAACCCGTCCAATGTCATCAGAAGAAAACATCTAATCATCCTACCGCTTACTGAAAATTTTCTTAATCTGGTTCCCAGAGAAATGATTCAGTCAATTGATGAGGAATTCAGAGAGCTGCGCAATGTTGATTCTCAGACTATTTTCCGGATGAGCAAATTAAAAAAATTTATTCCAAAAATTTACTGAACACCGAAGAAAGTGGTTTGATGCACATGTCTGCAACCATCAAGTTTAAGTATAATGCGTCGATTTATGATAAGAAAAAATAACTGTTAAAACATGTTTTACACATCAGACGTAGAAGCTTCGATTGATTGATTGTGCTCAATTATAGAGACTTAAAACTTTGGCAGTACTAGTCCTGAGAAGGGCCATTGTGGACAAACTTAATCCAAACTCCTTCTTCACCTGCCTGATGTTGAGAAAGACACTTCATTGTCATTGCTTATTAGCAAACCGTGTCCGCTTCCACAAACATCAAACGTCGTTCTCGTGAAAATGTTTAATTATATTCGCAATTGAATACACTAGAACCCCTATTATACGCTAGCGCTGGGGGCCAGATCTGGAGAATACGGTGGATGCGGAAGCAATTCGAAGTCCAATGCATGCAATTTTGCCATCGTTTTCATTGATTTGAGATTTTTCCATTTTTTTTCACAATAACAATTTTTTTCCATTTTTTTTCACAATAAAAAATTGCTTCACTCTCAATGCTGTAACTCACGAACCAATCGACCGATTGCTGTCAAATTTTGACACGTATCCATTGAAAGATGGTGCTTTGCAGGGTACGTTTATGACAAGGTATCCTGGACTCGAAGTGTGTCCGACACGATTCACTTATACACTCTCAGCTATGACATCTTAGCTTTGACGGAAATCAGCGATCGCAAAGCAATTCATAACAAGCGTTTTTTTGTGGCGAATATTACGTGTTTTGCTACTTTTTATTTGAAAATACGTCAATAATACGTGAGATAGAGGAGTTAGTGAAACATTAAAGTTAAAATAATGGAACTAGTACCCAGGATGTGATCTTTCTGTGTTGCTTTTTAAAGTGGTATTTTTACGGCTTGACTGCGAAGGAATATATATAAAATATTTCTATTTTCAGATATCTCTATGGCTCGATGTGTGGCACCCGGATGCGTGAGCGTTCGGTAATTAATACCCGGGCTCGAGTCCAACTCGAATTATGAAAACATATCCCACAAATCATCATTCCATCGATCCCCAAGGGATGTGACTATTCGGAAGAAATGGCTTCGATTCTTTGGACAAGACCTAAACAGCAATACTAAAAACATGTACATTTGCTCGCTTTACTTCAGTCCAGATTGTTTCATTCATATCGATGACTTGGAAGTACAATATCGCCGAAAACTGATACAAACAGGCAAATAAAATCGGGAGCAGCACTATCAACATCTCTAACGAAAAACCCAGTGATACTGCTAGTTCCGATAGCTTAATTCAAGCACTGAAGTAAGAGGTATCGGAGATCTACAGAGAGATTCAGGAAGCTAAATTCTGAAATACCGAATCACAATTTCTCCAAGGTTTTGATTAGAAAAAAAATCTAAATAGATTATCTTTACGCAGCAATGAATAAATGTATACATTTTGCTAAAATACAAAAGAAATAAACTTATTTAGACAAATTCATTATACCGTTCCATGATACTGCCAAAGCTAACACGTCACAGCCTCACTGATGCACTAGTCAGTCCAGAGTACCTTGTCATATACGTACCCTGGGTGCTTTGTGATATTAAAGTAGGTTTTTGCAAGAGGCATCATCTAGACGTCAACGTTTAATGATTCCTGTATGGATAAAACATAGTTTTCATGCTGAAATATATTTTTTTCGTGTTTGCACCTCATTTTAGTCCTTTATTGCGTTATCCGCGATTTTCGTTATACTTGCCCGACTATTTCGCCGATAATCGGGGTTCTACTGTATAAAAAATGTCGTCAAAAATCCAGACAAATCCTGACTTTTGATTTTCCAACTTTTGATTTTTTAGGTTCATTAGCATTTTAGCACTAACAGAGCCGAATTCTAATCGTGTTCATATCACATGTTTATCATATCTATAATTAGCACATTACACAGTTGCCATTTTTCGGCGTTAGAGTATTCCCTTCTATACCATTGCATATGGTATACGTTCACATAGTAGCCATTCAGGCATAAGAATTTTTCTTCTATTCTTCCATTATCCAGTTAGACCGGACAGCGGAGATAGTAGATTGATCTTTTGTTGAGTTATTAATAGAACAGAAGCCCGATGTGTCTTGCAGAGCAGAGCAGTTGTATGTGAATGAATGAATATGTGGATCGATTTCCATCGCTGATTATTGTTGCGTGGACGTAGGTATTCTGTAACAACACAAAGATGGTCAATGAGGTCCCTGAGTTTTGAACTCACGATCGATCGCTTACTAAGCGAACGCGCAACCAATGTGGCTACGAAGACCCCCCTATCGTACATTTTAGCAGCCCTAAAAAATTGGAGTGTTGCCAGAAACTTTTAGAAGATTTTGAGAAAAATATTGAAAAAATATTCCAAAAAATATTTTCTGATGGTGGCAATATAGTTGTTACGGCCTTCTAACAGGTTAACCAGCCGCAAAGTCTTTTTTTTTTATTAATTCGTTTATTTTTACAGGCTCAGTTACTTAAGTTTAAAGGAGCCGAATTCTTAAATATAATTTTAAAACTATATATATAAACAATTTTCTTAGATCTATGGTTAGTAAGGTGGAAAACCGATTACTCGCGGTGTACTCGAGTTTAGGAGGGTGACATATTTTTAGGAGAAGGATGGGATATAAGGAAATTGTAACAATGTTGATGAACACTCATTTCTTAAATCTATTCGTATATCTATAGTGTATTTACATTTCAACTTATTCTACTATTTATAGCAAGGGGACGAATTACCCGCAAAGGAAGGAAAGGAGGGTATAAGGATGTAGGGACAATCACACACGAAGATCTATAGCTTTAAGGAAAACATATATATGGGACATGTAATCAAGGTCTAACCGAGCCAACACATCTCTCACCGGCACATTGGGCTGCCTTCCTCTAACCCGAAGGGAGTTTTCTAAATTCGATCTGGCAACAAGATACACCTCACACGACCAAACAACGTGTTCGATGTCGTGGTAACCTCGGCCACAAATGCAGAGATTGCTACCGGCCAGATTGAAACGAAAAGTAACAGAAACTGCCATACTCCATCACTGAGAGAATAGTTGTTCGATACAACATTATAAGATCTTCGAGATGGGCTCCCCACCAGGTGCCGGTAATTGTACGGAGAAAGTTTATTCTTTGTTGACATTTTTTACTCAGATACCTAATATGGGCCCCCAAGTACATTTGGAGTCGAACCAGACCCCAAGATACTTGAATGACATAGCATGAGTGATCGGTTTACCCAAAAGTTGAAGCTTTGGTTTTGCTGGTCTATGCTTCCTAGAAAAAACCACCATCTCTGTTTTCTCCGTGGAGAATTCGATCCCTAGCCCAATGGCCCAGGTTGAAAAATTGTTCAAAGTATCTTGTAAGGGTCCTTGCAGGTTGAATTCGTTTGATCCTACGACAGACACCACTCCATCATCTGCAAGTTGTCTTAGGCTGCAATTTTGTGTAAGGCAATTGTCGATGTCGCTTACATAGAAGTTGTACAAAAGGGGGCTTAAACATGAGCCCTGGGGGAGGCCCATGTAAGAGACCCGACTTACTGCCGAATCTCCGTGAGAAAAGTTCAAATGTTTCTCACAAAGCAAGTTATATAACATATTATTCAATAGAGGCGGCAAACCTCGAGAGTGTAATTTGTCTGACAAAACCTCTATTGAAACAGAATCAAAGGCCCCCTTTATGTCCAAGAATACTGAAGCCATTTGTTTTTTTTCGGCGTAAGCCATTTGAATTTCTGAAGAAAGCAACGCAAGACAATCATTCGTCCCCTTGCCCCTGTGGAAACCATATTGTGTATCTGAGAGTAGGCCATTCGTTTCAACCCATCGATCAAGGCGAAACAAGATCATTTTCTCCAACAATTTCCGTATACAAGACAGCATTGCTATTGGGCGGTACGAATTGAAGTCGGACGCGGGTTTTCCGGGTTTTTGAATAACTATAACTCGTACTTGTCTCCAATCATCTGGAACAATATTATGCTCCAGAAACCGATTGAATAAGTTCAACAAGCGATGTTTCGCCACATCAGGGAGATTTTTCAGCAAGTTGAACTTAATTCTATCCGATCCCGGAGCAGAATTGTTACAAGAAAGGAGAGCAAGAGAGAATTCTACCATCGAAAACTCGGAATCAAGATCGCACCTATCTTGTGGTATATCTCGAACAATTTTTTGCACAGGAGCGGAATCAGGACAAACCTTCCGTGCAAAATTCAAAATCCATCGATGTGAATATTCTTCGCTTTCATTCGTTGAAGAGCGATTTCTCATGTTTCGAGCCACTTTCCATAATTTTTTCATTGACGTTTCTCGTGACAAACCACCCACGAAATTTCGCCAATAAGCACGTTTTTTCCCTTTGATCAAGTATTTAAATTGATTTTCAAGGTCCAAATACGTCTGAAAATTTTCAGGGGTTCCACGTTTCCGAAAAGCTTTAAATGCATTCGATTTTTCTACATAAAGCTTGGAACATATGCTATCCCACCATAGATTGGGAGGCCTTCGACGAATAGTGGAACCTGGGATGGGTTTCGTTTGAGCGCGAACCGCGCTGTCATAGATCAAACGAGAAAGGAAGTTATACTCCTCCAATGGAGGTAAACCATCTCTGGAATTGAAGGCTAGAGCAACCGCGTCCGCATATTTTTTCCAGTCAATGTGTCTTGTGAGGTCATATGCCATGTTTATAGATTCAGAAGAATTCGACCCAATGGTGATGGAAATTTTGATTGGCAAGTGATCACTACCGTTGGGGTCCTACCGTTACATTCCACTTGCAATCTAACGATAGTGAAAAAGCAAAGCGAGAGGTCAAGAGCACTTGGGTTAGCAGGAGGTTTAGGCACACGCGTTGTTTCCCCAGTGTTCAAAACGGTCATATTGAAGTTGTTACAAAGGTCATATATCAACAATGAACGATTGTCGTCGTACTGTTCCCCCCAGGCAGTTCCATGAGAGTTGAAGTCTCCCAAGATCAATCGTGGCTCAGGAAGGAGTGAGCACATGTCATCAAGTTGTTTGCGGCTAACCGCAGCTCTCGGAGGCCAATACAAGCTGACAATACAGAGGTCTTTGCCTCTGATGTTTGCATGACAAGCAACAGCTTCGATCCCTCCAATAGGTGGAAGGTCAATTCGAAAAAATGAGTGGCACTTATTGATCCCCAAAAGCACCCCTCCGTATCTATCATCACGGTCCAAGCGTATAATATTAAAATCGTGGAAAGAGATATCATCTCGCGAAGAAAGCCAAGTTTCGGACAGAGCAAAAACATCACAATTGAAGTTATGAATTAAAAATTTGAATGTATCCAATTTAGGGATAAGACTACGACAATTCCACTGAAAAACAGTGATATCTCCGACCTCTCTATTTAAATTAGACATCAAGAGAGATAATCATTGCAAGGAGGGGCCATGTTTGCATCAATTGCTGTAAAATTGTCTTTAATACTGGAAGCATTGAGATGACAAGGGTTCTGATGGAGTCGGAAACATTAAAACACTTGAAGATTTGATCCAAAAGGTCAGACAACTTTATAAATCCCGATTGGGAAGTTGAGCTGGACGGAAAAACAGGGACAGTTGGGGTTTTTGATGTCCCCTCGAGTGCTGGGTCGTTCGAAGGTGAACTATTCCCACGGAAGCCAGGAGGAACCTGATTTTGCTTGTCCGCTGCACTCGGTTTTTTAGGCAAGCTAACTGGGGGTATCACCGGGGGGACTTGTTCTTGAACTTTGGGAGTGGTCACATTTTTGCGCCGGGGATTCCCTTTGAAAATAAACGGTGTGCCCCCGCTAGCTGTGTCCGCTTCCATTTCATCAACTGGCAACGTGGAGAAGATATTGTGTGTTGAGATTGGTTGTTGTTGTTGTTGGGCCAGTGGAGAAGCGCCCTTTAAAATTTCCGCAAAAGTGCGCTTCGAGCGTTCCTTTAAAGAGCGCTTCTGTTTCTCCCAGCGACTCTTGTAAGTTTCACAAGCTGAGAGCGCGTGTGGGGATCCTCCGCAATATGGACACTTATGCTCAGTCGCACTGCAGGATTTCCCCTCATGTTGCTCTCCGCAAGTGGCACAGCGCTCCTTGTTGGCACAATAATCTCACACTTCAGACCAACTGACTTGCATTTGTTGCAAGTCATGGGCTTTGGCACGAAGAGTCGCACAGGTAGTCTCAATTTGTCCACCATAACGTAGTCAGGGAGGGCGGCACCAGCAAAGGTGACTCGAAACGAGTCTGACGGCGTAAATTTAGTTTGGTCCCCATCATGGGAGAGTTTCCCGAGTTGGCGACAGTCCAAGATCTTTACTTCCATTGAGGGAAGCTTCTTGAACTTGCCTTTTCCTTCTTTTTTTATTTGTTCGCTCGTCAGACCCGTTTCAGTTATCACCCCCTCAATTTCTACGTTATGGGAGGGTATAAATGTTCTATATTCGAGAGTGAAGTGTTGGTCAGCAACAATCTCGTTTGCGTGTTTCCGTTCATTCACGACAACCCGCAATTTGTTCGGTCTAACCCTGCGAATTTCAGATACAGAAGTGTATCTGGCCAGATCTTTCATGATCTGAATCACGTTAAGGCTTTTTCCTTTTGGTTTTGGCCGGAGGAAAACAACCCAAGGGCCAGTTTCAGGTGCATCTTCTGGATAAACTCTGACACGTGGAGCGGAGACAACAGAGGGAGAAGACGAGGACAAGGACGAGGACGAGGATTGGGTTGGATCGGAAACATCAGAAGGGGGAAGCGAAATCGATGATGGGAGAGGGGGAGTGGAAGTAACAGTGGGTTCAGAAGGGAGGCTTGCTATTTTCTTAGAGGGGGGCTTGGAAGGATGAGCAGATTCGTCCCCAGAAGAATTATCTTCTTTTTGAGGGACTCGTTTATGTTTTTTCCCAGATCTTGAATGGGATTCATTATCGGAGATCTCCATCTCTGGAGATCCTCCACTATTCTCCATTTTACAAAAATTTGTGTCTTATTTCTAATCTATTATTGATTTTAACAATAATCTCAAAAAAAAAATAACAAAACAAACAAACAAAAAATTATGATGATAATATTAAGCAATGAACATATGAGTTGAACAATAATATTAATATAAAATATGTGTACCTTAATATAAAAGTTGTTCCGATACTGCGCTCTACTGCCCTAACCAGGGAGAGACAGAGGCTACGCGCTATGGATCAACACAATAGCGCAAGAATAGCTCACACGGTCACGTGATGATAATTCCCGTTAACGAAAGCCACACGATGGCGATCCCGTTATGCCAATGTTCAACAGCCGCCAAGGGCTGCAAGCTGCAAGAGCGCTGCTTCCTTTGTTCCACTTCACAAAAGGTCAATTCGAAAGCGGACAGCAATGACCTTCACTCGTACACTATACCAATCGCACAATAGTAAAAGTGGCAATGCACAATAACGAAACTGAACTTTACTCGTCAAGAGTTGGATAGCGAATGTTGTTCGATGCTTAACCAAGAGTCATTTGGAACGATGCGGGGTTTTAACTCACGGCGGATGGCAAGCAGCACTCCACCTCCAGAAGCTTTCGAACTGTTTGACTGACAGCGATCGCAGCGAAAAACATCGTAACTCTTATCAAATACCTGAGACGGTCGTTTAACCAAGTTTCGGTGAGTGCAATAATGTCGGAACATAGATCAGAACTGGCCAGCAAATAATCCTTAATGCTACTAGTTAACACCGAGATGACTTCATTATCGCGCAACGTCAGCATAGCCACCCATAAACATCATCCCAGACAAAGTGCAGAAGATCATAAATTAGCCACCCAGCGGACAGGCGGGCGATCGAGACATAAACATTGACCAGACGGATTATCGAGAACGGAACTTTCCCAGGAAATCGATAGCATGATTTCATCATGCTATTTCACCACGACGCATCACCAAATCACTGGCGCCCGTATAGGGACCCAGAGTGTGCAGTGATAGTCATAGTGTGGAATCAAGTGTTATGAGTATTACAACGTTAAAGTGAAGTAGTCCATATCACAAGCACCGGAATAGTACAACTGTTAAAGGATTTGTACATCCGGACTATCATCAACCGCTTAACCCAATCGCAACAAGGCAGCCGTACGTAACGTTCCTGAGTAGCTGGTTTATCCTGAGGAAAGGGATCCAACGCGACGTACTGAGAAGGTGAGCAACACACTCCAGGTTCCTGCTCAGCAGATTCCATTCGCACCCGGCGAAGCTGAGATAAAAGATAGTAATAGGACATCGGTAAGGACCATCTGAACACGCGTACCGGAGCTTGCTGAGATCACCACTGATAAAGGATTGGTGGCCAGAAGTACGTTGTCCCGCAGTCTCAAGGAGTACCCTCGAGATGTTCAGGCTAATCATGTAAGTCAAATAATTTTTTTTTATATAAAAATACCGCATAAAGCGAAGTGAAATATAAAAATACCGCATAAAGCGAAGTGAAATATAAAAATACCGCATAAAGCAAAGCGAAATATAAAAAGACCGCAAAAAGCAAAGAAAAATAATAATTATCAAAATAAAATTATACCACACAACATCACAAAAATTAAAAAAAAATATCTTCTTCTTCTTCTTCTTCAATGGCACTAACGTTCCTAGAGGAACTTCGCCGTCTCAACGTAGTATTACTTGCGTCATTTTTATTAGTACTTAGTTGAGATTTCTATGCCAAATAACACGCCTTGAATGCATTTTGAGTGGCAAGCTCTAGAATACGCGTGATCACAGTGCAAGTCGGAGGAAATTTCTTTGACGAAAAATTCCCCCGACCAGAACGGGAATCGAACCCGAACACCCGGCATGTTAGTTATGACGCTAACCACTCGGCCAAGGGAGCAAAAAAAAAATATAAGAACGTGTTGAACTCTCTTCAGTAGTAGAAGCCGACATGATAGCCATCCAGGACAGGATAATGCCGACGAGAAACTGCAGGGAGGTCCCAATAATTGTTCCAGTCGTTCTCTCTGGAACTGGAATTACTGAAACAGAACTGAAACAGCACGAGCATGCAGATACGTACATTCCGCAGAGCCTAGTCCCCCTTTGGCATTCAGAAGCCCTGGGGCAGGTGAAAATTCTGGCTAGGTTCGCCTAGTTAAGAAGTGAGATAAGTCTGCCAAAAAAAAAAATTAAATAAGAATACGAAAATACGAAACAAGTAGAATTAGATAACGACCCTCTTTAAATAAAGAGGAAGCATTATTTTAAACAAAAAAAAACGACCTTCTTTCAATAAAGAAGAAGAATTATTTTAAGGAACGACCTTCTTTTACTAAAGAAGAAGAATTATTATTAGGAAGCGACTTTTTTTTAAAAGAAGAAGAATATTTAAAAACTTACTAATATTTAAGGATAATTTTTAACTTCCAAATTGATCCTGACAGCATTGCCGACTTATTGCAAAATTTCCATCTTAATATGGCTCAACAACAAATTCAAGATCTGATCAATCGAGTAAATGTACTTGAAAATGCAAGACCAGGAATCGCAGAGTTGGATTACAGTGATCCACCACTTTTTCTCCAAAACGCAGACGGAACACCCGTTAACCCAGAGTCTATCGAGAAGCTATCTGATTTGGTGAAAGATTTACCGATATTTAACGGCGAACCAAATGAGGTCAGCATCTGGATAAATGACGCTGAAGGTTTAATCAATCTTTACAAGCCTCATCATCAAAGTACAACTGATGAAAAAAATAAATTTCATATGATGTGTAAAGCCATAAGAAGGAAAATTCGAGGTGAAGCGAATGATGCTTTAGTAGCATCAAACGTCAACATAAATTGGCTATTAATTAAGAAAACACTTTTAACATACTATGGAGAAAAGAGGGATCTCGGTACTCTAGACTATCAGTTAATAAGTTCGCATCAACATGGTCAAACTCTTGAACAATATTATGATAAGATCAATAGATTGCTCTCACTTATTGCCAACCAAATTAAAACAGATCCTCGATTTCAACATCCTGAAGCCTCTCGTGCTATGATTGAGAATTATAAGGATAAAGCTATCGATGCTTTCATCCGAGGTCTAGAAAGAGATGTAGGAAAATTCTTGAAAAATTACAAACCTGATTCATTAGCAGCCGCATATGCTTACTGTGTATCTTTCCAAAATGTAGAATTCGGAAACCAATTAACAAGAAATAGAACTCCAACATTCGCTAGTGTCCCAAGAAACCAAATTCCATTACCACCTCCTATTCCTCCAAAAAGAAGACCTGAAATTACTAACTTCAGATTACCCTTAATACCTCCACAGCGACCGCTTCAATATAATAGACCTTTCCAAAACAATTATCCACTAGGACCTCAACGATATCCTAATAATCAACCAATGGTACCTCAAAGAAATAATTTCAACCAACCTCCAGAAATAATTTCAACCAAACCCCCAGAAATCCTTTCAATCAAGTCAATAAACCTGAACCTATGGAAGTAGACCCTTCCATTAGAACAAAACAAGTCAATTACAAAAATAGACCCCAAATTTCTAATCAATTTAAACCACCACTAAAAAGACCCCGAATGTATAACATAAATTCTGTGAACCAACCTGAACTTGAACAAATAATAGAAGAACATAATACAGAAATACCCGAAGAAATGGAACATGAACAACAAATCGAAGAAATGATGTCTATTGATTCTACTTTTGAACGCTATATGCAACAATGGGAACAAAATGAAAATTCGGAAGATTTCATTGAAGAAAATGTTGAATTCAATTTTTTAGGCTAAAGTCAACATTACCATATTTCTTATATTATGGTAATCCAAACAAACCTTTGAAAATTTTAGTTGATACTGGATCAAATAAAAACTTTATTCACCCTCGCTTTACCCAAATTGCATATACCGTAAAAAAAACCCTTTACAGTTTCATCAGTCGGAGGAGACATTCTAATCAACAAATACTCACAAGGTAAGTTCTTTTTACCATATTCTAATCTAATGATTAAATTCTACCATATGAACGAGTTAAAAACATTTGATGCAGTAATAGGACATGATACATTAAAGGAACTCAAAGCTATAATCAATACCTTCAAAGAGAAATTGATACTTCCAGGAAATCATGAAATACCTTTGTTACAGCATAAATTTCAAGAAATAAACAAAATTCAAATCAGGAATGAACACCTGACAGCAGAAGAGAAATCAAAATTAGATATATTTTTAGGACAATTTCAAGATTTATTTCAGCCACCTGATGAAAAACTACCGTTCACCACTAGAGTTGAAGCTGAGATCAGAACAACAGACGAGAATCCTACCTACAGCAAATCATATCCATATCCACAGGCATTAAAATCCGAAGTGTGCAAACAAATAGACAAACTTCTCAAGGATGGAATTATCAGGCAATCACGGTCCCCATACAACTCACCAATATGGATAGTACCCAAAAAAATAGACGCATCTGGAGAAAGAAAGTATAGAATGGTAATAGACTATCGACGACTCAACGCAAAAACAATCAGTGACACTTACCCAATTCCAGAGACATCTGTAGTTCTTACAAACTTAGGTGCAAACAAGTATTTTACAACTTTGGATTTAGCATCCGGATTTCATCAAATCCGAATGGCTGAAAAAGACATTGAAAAAACAGCCTTTTCTATTAATAATGGTAAATACGAATTCGTTCGTATGCCATTTGGTTTAAAAAACGCTCCCATAATATTCCAAAGAGTAATGGATGACGTTTTACGTGAACACATTGGTAAAATTTGTTATGTCTACATAGATGACATAATAATCTTCGGTAAGACTTTTGGCGAACACCTAAAAAACATTAAGACAATCTTCGAACCATTACGAAAAGCAAACTTCAAAATACAACCAGACAAATCCGAATTTTTGAAAACTGAGGTTGAATTTCTTGGATTCATTGTCTCAGAAAATGGACTTAGACCAAATATGAAAAAGGTCGAATGTATTCAAAAATACCCAGAACCAACAAATTTGAAAGAGTTACGAGCATTCCTAGGACTATCAGGATACTACAGGCGTTTTGTCAAAAACTACGCAACACTTGCTAAACCATTGACAAAACTTTTAAGAGGGGAAGATGGTCATCGCCAAATTCCTAAAACTCAGTCAAAAAACTTTTTGATCAAATTAGACGAAGAAGAGCGACAATCTTTCAAAACTCTCAAAGAAATTCTATCTTCGGAAGACGTACTCACATTCCCAGACTTTGAAAAATCATTCATACTCACGACCGATGCATCAGATAAAGCAATTGGTGCAGTATTATCACAACAATTTCCAGAAGGAGAAAGACCCATTACTTTCATTTCCAGAACTCTTTCAAGAACCGAAGAAAATTATGCGACTAACGAAAAAGAAATGTTGGCAGTTGTTTGGTCCCTTAACACATTAAGAAATTTCATTTACGGAACAAAAATCAAAATTTATACTGACCATATGCCACTTACTTTTACGTTATCCCCAAAAAATAATAATGCAAAGCTAAAACGTTGGAAAGCATATCTGGAAGAGCATGATTATGAGTTACACTATAAACCTGGAAAATCCAAAATTGTAGCTGATGCATTATCTCGAATCCAAATTAATTCATTAACCGCTACACAGCATTCCTCTGATAATGATGACAACTCCTATATCCCATCTACAGAAACACCTATTAACGTATTCAGAAATCAATTAATTTTCAAAATCAATCCAAGATCTAGTTACGAAATGAATATTCCATTCGAAAAATTCAAGAGACATATATTTTGTGAACCACGTTTTACAGTAGAATTTTTAAAAGACAAATTAAAAAGATTTTTAATACCAGGAATAATAAATGGAATTCTAACAGATGAACCGATAATGGCAACAATACAAGAAATATACAAAGAAAGTTTCAATTCACAAATTGTAAAGGCACGATATTCACAAACACAGGTTACAGATATAAATGAAGAAGAACAACAATTAGAAGAAATAAAAAATGTCCATAATTTCGCTCACAGAAATGCAAAAGAAAACGTACTACAATTAATAAAGCACTTCTATTTTCCAAAAATGAATAAATTAACTCAAGACTATGTAAAAACATGTGAAATTTGTAAAACTGAAAAATATGATAGAAATCCACAAAAGTATATCCCAGTTAAAACTCCAATTCCAAATTATCCAGCAGAAATTATACATATAGATATTTTCGTTTACAATCAAAATGCATTATTTATATCATCCATTGACAAATTTTCCAAATTTCTAAAAATTAGACCAATCAAATCAAAATCTATTGCACATATCAAAGATGTATTAATGCAATTAATATATGATTGGGATGTACCCGCACAAATTGTAATGGATAATGAAAGCGCTTTTGTATCAAATGTAATGGAACAACAGATTAAAGGATTAGGAATAGAAATATTTAAAACACCAGTACATAGATCTGAAACAAATGGACAAATAGAAAGATGCCATTCAACAATAAGAGAAATAGCTAGGTGTATAAAAGCACTAAATCCAGAAATAACTATAAACGAATTAATACAACAGGCAGCCCATAAATATAACAATTCGGTTCATTCAGTCACAAATGATACGCCACATAATATATACCAGGGAAGAAATATAAATAATTTGCCATTAGAAGAATTTAACAAACAAAGAGAAAAATTACACGGAAGAATAACCAAACTTTATAAAGAAAAAGAAGAAAAATTACCACAGAACACATATCCAAGTTATACACCAGATACATATGCTTATGAAAAATCAAATGATATATCTAAACGAAAAAGTAGGTACAAAATAATCAAAATCAAAGAAGATCATAACACACATGTAATAGACATATATGGAAGGAAAACTCACAAAGCAAATTTAAGAAAACCCTAATTGTAAATTCTTTTCCATCTTTTCAGACTCGCCATCTGCGTGTCTATCGTTAAACCGATACTGCAAGTACATGACCTCACAAACAACCCACTAGCAATTATACCGTTAGGAGAAGCTAAAATCAAGATAGGTTACATCAGAATAATACACCCAATCAGTTTACTGGAAATAGAAAATACAATAGCAGGCATAAACAGAGAAATTCAGAATCACCCTTATCCAAACACATTGTATGAATTGATTCAGATAAAAAATTATAAATTGTATGAAACATATTTAAAATTAAGACCCAAAACAAGAAGGACCAAAAGATGGAACACGATCGGAACCGTATGGAAATGGATAGCTGGAAGCCCCGACGCAGAGGATCTACGAATAATCAACAGCTCGATGAACGCCCTAATACTCCAGAACAACAAGCAGGTGATGATTAATGAAGCCATCAGTAAACGCATCCAAGAGATAACAGACGTCGCTAACCAAATATTAACCGTCGAAAGCGAAAGACTCAAAAACCACTCCATGGAAATAAATCAGCTAGTACTCCTGTCAAACCTCGATTCACTACAAAATCAAGTTGAAACATTAGAAGAAGCCATACTCATGGCAAAACATGGCATTCCTAGCAGCAGAATATTATCGATGAGAGATTTTCAAACAATTACCACTTTTCTGGACAATCACAATATTTATGTCGCATCATATGAAGAATTACTTTCAATGTCAACACCTCAAGTCACCTTGAACAACACACATATAGTATACATGTTGAAAGTGCCCCAAGTATCAACAAATACGTATGAGTACAACTATATTGATTCCACTATCAAAAATAGCAAACGCATTTGGATAAAACAAAATTACCTTTTACAAAATCGAACTCATATTTACGAATTAGAAAAACCATGCGAAAATCCAGAAAATCTATATCTCTGTGAAAGCTATTTTCTTAAACCGACATCAGAATGTATTCACAAACTAATCCAAGGCGAACATTCAAATTGTACTTTCGAAAAAGTCTACTCCACAGGATTAGTAAAAAGAATCAGCGAAGCAGTTATTCTCATCAATGACGCCAAGGTTGAAGTGACCTCCAATTGCAGCAATTCAACACAAGTACTCGAAGGAAGTTTTTTATTACAATTTGAAGATTGTAACATCTATATCAACGGAGAACTTTACGCCAATCTCGATGTCAACATTCCAGGACGACCTTATCATCCCACAACAGGTCTAATTGTTCATGAAGCGCATATCATTGATTCACCTTCAAATGATTATCTTCAAAACTTAACACTCGAGCATAGAGATACATTATATACTCTAAAATTAAAGAATGAGTCATTACAGTGGTCATTAAATTTATTCAGTTCATTGGGAACTACGACAATAATCCTCATCATAACCGTAATAGCGATATTTTTCTTTCTCTCCAGAAGATCAACCACGAAAATTCAAGTTCAAGTTCTAACTTCCAGAAGAATCGACACAAAACATCGCATCGAATGAGCTAAAGTCAGCAGAACCAACGATCGAATTATCGGACGAGCGGAAAAAAAGAAATCGAGAATTTTATTAATATGCTATCACCATTCCGGACCGTTATTCAACTTTGAGGACAAAGCGATCAAGAGGGGAAGAGTTAACACCGAGATGACTTCATTATCGCGCAGCGTCAGTATAGCCACCCATAAACATCATCCCAGACAAAGTGCAGAAGATCATAAATTAGCCACCCAGCGGACAGGCGGGCGATCGAGACATAAACATTGACCAGACGGATTATCGAGAACGGAACTTTCCCAGGAAATCGATAGCATGATTTCATCATGCTATTTCACAACGACGCATCACCAAATCAATATAAATAGAGCAGGGCCATGATTGTAGAGTCAGTCGTAATTTAAGTTTAGTTTAAGTAAAAAGTAGAGCATAGCTCTAAAGTAAAAATTTTTTTTTTCTTTTATCTTAGAGAAAGAAAATTAACTTACTATTCATACCACCAACGTTTTGGTAGTAAACGTGCAAAGTTGAAAGATGGCGATCACTGTTATGTGAATAAGTACCAACAGCCACAGAATGACGATCGTCTCCTTCTGAAGCACATCCTGAGAGAAGTGGGTACTGTAGGCTATCGTATGTTACGTGTTCATCAACAATAAGAGGGTCGCAAGTAGAACTGAAATTACAAGAGCCTTCAAGGAATGATCGACTGTTATCGCACACGTACTTGCCTGAAGGTGCAGGCTGGAAGACCTCTTCCGAACCTCCGTGAACAGGGCCGGGACGACTGCGACGGCAGGATACGGAGCGTGTAGAGGTGACGGAAGACGAAGGCTCGACTGTTACGGGGTCAGGAGAGGCTTCCATAATACTTTGTGGTGTGCGGTGTGAGAATGGTTGGTTTCGTCTTCTAGTTGAATTTATTCATTAACCTTACTCAAACAGCAACACAATAAAGTAATATAAGCTACGTTTCTGAATTCTTTATTATGCTTCGAAATAACGTACAATTTTGAATGTAAAATGTACGTTATATCGAAGTTACCCTGTATCTGTATTATTATTATGTTTAATCACAATGGAAACGTTTAACTTAAAAAGTTTTTTTACCTTTTTTATTATCAAATTCTTTCTGTTTTGCATTTTGTCTGAAGGTCCTTCTCAGAGCCACCAAGATTTTTTACCTAAAGAGTTAATTCTCAAATTTCGATTAATTTCAAAATAATATTCGAATATTTATTTATATTTAATGAGTTATTTTCGTAGTCCAAGGCGATGTTAAAAAAATAATGATTAATGCATCGAGAAAAGATATGATAAAGGAACGCAAACATTAGTATTTATAGTTCAAGTGAATGGCGAATAATGTTGGCTCCTTTAATTCTCAATTTGAAGAGCCCAAAAAAAGCACCATCGCATTTGTTTAAGAAATAAATAAAGAGCAGTTGGACGTCCATCGCAGCAAATAAATTAACATACAAACTCCTACCGGAACATCCAGCACTGTCATGTAAATCAGATACAAATGATCTTGTTTGAGTCATTAAATGTACTGCAGTGCTAGGCAGAAGACTTTAGCTCCCGTCCTGATTTGTTCTACACAAATTTTGGACTATAATTTTCCCACAGCATTGACCTCGTAACAATGTGTTTGACGTACTAATTTAATGGAGTCGGAAAATACAATTATAAACATTTGCCGCTAGTTCTTCTTTGCCTGGCACGAAAGCAATTGCTGCACACAAGTCACTTTTTAAGCCACTTCCCCCTCCTTTCCGAAACAACCCTTGGTGTGACCGAAACTTGTCCTCTGTCCAAAATAGACAGGAAACCGCAGAACATACTCGGAATAGTCACCAGAGATGCACAAACATCGGGGCACACTCCAAATGAAACACAAAATAAATAAAGCTTAAACAATTTATTCGTCTGCAGTAGTCAGTAGCAAGTCAGCACTCGTCTCTTTCCATATGACCGACATACCGACATTCCAGGCAAGAAACCATCTGGGATGTGGTAATGGCATTTTCGTTTCCGAGGCGCTGCTATGTGAACTGCAGTGCATTGTCACTTGCACTGCAGTGTTGGTTGATACATTGAATTTTGAAATTTGTATTTGTTCATTCTTCACACAAACAACGATTTCAGTATTCATCCGTTCGATTATCACGAAATTATTCACTTCCATGTCAGCCTGATTAGTCCTTTGAATTGTATGCATTCAAACAACTTGAGACGGTTTCGTGTGCTTGAACACTGGCCAGAATATTCTTATCATATATGCCTTTCATATCAAGCCATCATAGAATATCATCACTTCGTTGGAAAAGTTTGATTTGGTAGATCTCAAGAGCTATCCAAAACTATTTTAATTTATATGGTCGCTATGCACTTCTAATAGCATATTTATCTATGGTGCTGCTGTTTCGTGGCTGTCCAAACTGGAGGCAAATGTTTTAATTTATTTCACCGAAAGAAAATAAATATATTCTACACTCGTTGTAGAATGATGCTCGAGATGAATAACATCTCTCTCTGTCCGTTTTCTCGTTTTATCACAACGAAAAAGTTTGCGAATGAGCTCTCCTATGTCCAAGTAGAGTTCCATACTCACACGTTGAATAGGTGTTGAAAACATTCATTTTAAGCAACATCGTCAACCACAAAAATAGGAACAACGTTGGCCCAATTTCCAAGTCTTTTTGAAGATTCATTTTCATGTTCGATTTTATTATTTTTAATTTCAGGTATATAATGTAACATCAGCGTTAGTTAAAAAATATGCGCTCGAAGAAAAGCTTGTTTGTCCTTTTCACTTTTGACCCTATGTTTGCTGTCTATCGGCATTTCCGAATGGTCACTCACCCGGCTTCTGAGAAACTTATGAAATCGTTCCTACAGTCTTCATATGTCTTATTGTGGAAAGGGCAAAATATCGATGGTGAATCCCAATCCAGGCATCCTGTTTGTTTCGTTTCGGCTGCTGATATCTTTCCGTATGAAAAATTCATATCGTAAACTTCTGATGTATCAATTTTTAGCGAACATCAAAAGATTCTACGGCTGATTTCGCTTCTGATGGTTCTGTTTGATTAGAGCCGCCTTGCTCCCGGGGATGGATAGGAAAATTTCGGTAGTTCTATGGCGAACATGAGCTGCATTCATCCCTCTAGCGAAGAAGGATCAACCTTTCGAGAATGGAATTAAGTTCTGAAATCAGTGAACTCAAATTGTTCATGATCGCCTAATCTTCGGCAGCCTTGGAACGTGCGAAACGAATTAGAGAAAAGCTCATGGACTGGTATTTCGACATGCTAATGGAATTTGTTGAGGGTATAATATAGCCAATAATTCGTAAGATGGTTACAAATTCGAAGCTCGTCAACGATGCTCGCTTATGTTTTGAGAATGACACCAAATAGGGCGTTTATAAGCAAAGGTCACGCCGTAATCTCATTCAATTTGCACCGGAAAATCAACTGACGACATTAGCTTCATCCTGTTATCCCATTTAAAATTCAAATTTCACCTCACTTTTCTTCGCAGCGCAAGATGACACAAGTTCTTCTCGACTTAACCACAGCTTGCGTTCCAATCGTCGGCGTTGAAAAAACTCAGTCATGGAAGAGAAGAAAAAAAACTTCATCTCACGTACACCTATTTTTTGCTCATTCCCACTATACCTCAAGTACCACACGGAGAGTGTACAACAATTCGTTCTTCGATGCTTCTTTGATGAAGGAATAAAAAAATTACTTATGCAAAAAGTTTCTAAATTAAATTTACATTTCTCCTCTTGTTTTGCTCTCATTCGCAATGCCATTTTGTTGCCTAGTACAAACCCGAGACATTCTTCGTCTTCGACAGTGATACACGTGTTGGTGGCGAAAAAAAAAAGAAAGTCCTGATGGTTCGTTTCCTTGGTGGCGTGAAAGATGAAACATGTTGGCGGCTTGAGCTCCATCGATGAAAATTGAACTAACACGATTTACGCGGGATGCCTAATGAATTTAGTCCTGGTACACTGCATTGCTATTTCAAGTAACTGTTTCGCTTGTGTAACAAACACTTCTCCAGTTCTCGATGCCATTTCCAATTTGGAATTGGGAGCAAAGTCAAATTTTCCTGATTATTCGAGAAAACTCTAGATAACTTGTCGCTCAAACTTAAGAATACGCTAAGCTTTTTCTTATTACAGGTCGGACTCGATTATCCGGAGACTTAAGACTCGATTATCCGAAGTTTTTATTTTTTTATTTTCAGAAATTTTGAATAATTTGTATAATAATACCATATTGAATAGCTAATATTGGCATCAAATGAAATGATTTGACTAATAGAATACAGTACATCATCAAAATACTAGTCGAGAACTTTCTTTTTATTCCTATATTGACGAGATTTTGAAAAAAATTGATGGGTCTGGCCCTAGGGGCACGGACAGGAACTTGACATAGGACTGGGATTGTGTGTAGTGATTGCATTTGAATTAAGTTTTTTCATTGTTCAAAATCTGTATTTTTTCTCTTTTCATATATCAAATGGAAGCCCTAAAAAATATGCATGAGTATACCCTTTCGAACTTTCAGATCAGCAGCATTTTTTACATAACTCAACAACATACTCGATATTATGACATCCTGGACCACAATTACATAAATTGTAGCAAGACCCACACGATCAATTATGAATTAAGTACGAATTGATTGGACAATAACTGCGACCTAATAAAATCTCTATCAACGTTTAACCTCGTCAAATCTTTGGGGAGAATAAAGTGAAACAATCTAATATCATCTTTAAGATCATTCCTAGATCATCTCTCCATTGATTCTACTAACTGATGAATGCTGTTTATGTTTATGTCTTAAGCAAAAAAAAAATGCTGGATAAATTTCCTGTCTAATGGTATACAACACAACATATTAGGCTGTCAAAAAAGTCCTGCGGTATTTCCGCGAGGAGTCGTTGTAAGCGCGTAGTTCTAGTTGTATTCATTGTATCGAGTCATACTACAGCTTGTTGGAAAGGTATTCTTGTGCGCTATAATGTAGTCCTTGACAGTGTTTTGTTTGGTTAAATCGTTCGTGAGTTATAGTGTCGCAAATATGGAGCAAAATAAAGAGAAAATCCGACATATTTTACAGTACTACTATGACAAAGGCAAAAATGCATCTCAAGCTGCCAATAAAATTTGTGCAGTTTATGGACCCGATACAGTTTCCATTTCCACCGCACAACGATGGTTTCAACGTTTTCGTTCTGGTGTAGAGGTCGTCGAAGATGCGCCACGCTCCGGAAGGCCTGTCGTCGAAAATTGCGACAAAATCGCTGAATTAGCCGATGTTCGGACGAGTGTTAAGAAAACGTTCTTTTTGGCAATCTGTTTTGATGCAACAGATCAAACTGCAAATATATTTTCCCATTAATTCGATATCACATAATTTATTATTGATCTTACAATTTTAGTTCTTCTTTAGTCCTTCGCCTTCTGAACAAAAACGTTTCCCTACTGTTTGGTGAATTTCAGTTCAATGTCGTGGATTCGTATTAGTGATCTAGATTAGACAAAGAAAATGATCTATTCAAACCCCGTTATATTCACAATTTGAATTCATTATCTACCTGCCGTTCTACCGTTAATTCAAATTTGAATTTCAGCCCAGTAAACTTTGCAAACACCTTTCTTCCACAATTACACGATCTTTCAAGCTTTCTTAAATTTCCTACTAACTTTCTCCAACTTTCTCTCTTAAAACTTTACACAATTTCCCAATGGCTCTTTTGTGCAACTCTCAGCTTTTCTTCCAAATAGCGAATGTTTGTTTTTTGTTTCCTCTATCTGTCTTTGACGTTTCTCGCTCCGTTCTTTTCCCCATCGGCCAAAGTCTACAGCGATGCGGCAGGAACAACACCAGTGTGGCCAGAACATTCCCCGGCCCGTAACCCTGTCCCGGGAGTCAAATCCCGATCAGAGTTACCTTCCTCACCGATTTCCATCACTGCCAGTTTCGCTGTCGCTCGCTTCAACCGTCCGCTCTTTGTTCGAATCCAAGCCTGTCGGATTCTTCCATCTCCAGAAACGATGGGTTCCTCCACTACTCCACGAATCCAGAACTTCCGGTTATTTCCTTCGACGACATATACTAAGTCTCCAGCTCGTAACGGTCTTGTCTCACCAAACCACTTAGTCCACGTATTCAGCGATGGAACGTACTCCTTAAGCCAGCGTTCCCACATATTGCTAGCTAGC
This sequence comes from Toxorhynchites rutilus septentrionalis, assembly GCF_029784135.1. Classification (NCBI taxonomy): domain Eukaryota; kingdom Metazoa; phylum Arthropoda; class Insecta; order Diptera; family Culicidae; genus Toxorhynchites; species Toxorhynchites rutilus. The sequence goes on from NC_073744.1 coordinate 117,898,357, forward strand.
TGCTGCGAACGCTGGAAAGCGTCTCGAAGCGCCACCGCTGGGTTCGAGGTTGGCAAAACAGCACACGGTGAATTCGGTGAAGCACCTTTCAAAAAATGATTCGGCGTTAGTGCTTCTGCTTCGTCAGACTGTTGAGAAACGTAGGTGAGTGGACGAGAGTTGACTATGTCCTCCGCTTCAACGATGGCAGTCTGCAGAATTTCGTCCGTTATTCGTCTACCGTCGTCAATAACAGTCAGTACTTCCTTCACTGAACGTACGAGGCGCTCCCACACGCCCCCCATATGAGGTGCTGCTGGGGGGCAGTCTTCCGAAAAACACTTACACATGTCCACGCGATGTGAAAATTCCATGCTTTTGTTTGAATTTGAACATGATTCTCGCTAGTGTTGAGTGTCTATCCCCAACACGAACAATGATACACAAACATAGACATGTGAAAACAAACACGATGTTTATAATTCAAGAACATCATGTACAAACATATCACCCGATGTCGCAGTATTCATTGCTTTCGTTTCGTTTCTTTTCATACACGGAAAGAAATTATTCATCCCAAAACATTTCTTCGTAGAATACTTTTTCACAGAAACGAACTTGAAATTTAGTTCGCATTTCAAAAATTGCACGAACTAAGAGGCTATAGGTGTTGCTGCGAACTATCACGCCCACCGGTCATGTGCTGTGAGCGTCTCCGTTAAAGCATTGTTTTCGGTTATCGTTGGCTGTTATTTTTTTTTATCGCCCGGGTGTGCTTTTTTCGCGCGTTTTCGAACTGTTCGAGATATCGTAAAACGCAGTGTGAACTCGGAATTAGTGAGAAAAGCAGAATCATCAAAGCCTGGCAAGGCCAGCCGGCTTTCAGTTTTCGCCGATTTGTCGCCATCGCAATCGAAGTCGGACATCGGTGCTCAGTTGCACGCACACAATACCAGCGCGATTCGCTGTTCACTTACAGCAGTGTGAAGGAGAGCATCACTTCTTAGTGGTGTGTGATAGTGCCGAGCGCTCAAGCGCTCCGATTGAGAAGCAAGCAGCGGTTGCCAGTTCATCAGCACTGGGTGCATTGTGATTAGAGGTACCAATTACGGAATGGCAGAAGGAGGGGGAGGATCTCCAGATATGGAGATCTCTGATGATGACTCCCCTCTGGTTGAAAAAACAAATAAAGGAACAGCGAAGACACTTAAACGCGTTCCTACATCAGAGGATGTTTCGTCCGGGGACGAGTCTGCTAACTCTAGCAAGCCCCCCTCTAAAAAACCTGCAAATATCTCCTCTCCAACCCCCCTCGCTCCTACCCCAGCTCAGATTTCGCCTCCCCATCCTGTTGTCCCCGATCCCCTTCAATCCTCGTCATCTCCTTCTCCTCCTGTTGTCTTCTCTCCACGTGTCAAGGTCTATCCTGAAGATGCACCTGGAACTGGTCCGTGGGTTGTTTTCTTCAGGCCTAAGCCAAACGGAAAAGCACTTAATGTTATTCAGATCATGAAAGATCTGGCAAGATACTCCTCCGTGACAGAAATTACGAAGGTTAGACCGACCAAACTGCGTGTTGTCGTGGCTGATCGGAAAGACGCAAACGGTATTGTCGTCGACCAGAGGTTTACCCTGGAATATCGTGTCTACGTGCCTTCCCATGACGTAGAAATCTCGGGGGTGATAACCGAAACGGGTCTGACGTGCAAATCAATTATGGAAGGAGATGGCAGATTTAAAAAGCTGCCTTTGATTAAGGTTAAAATCTTAGAATGCCGACAACTCGGCAAAGTCTCCCAGGAAGGGAAAGAATCGAAATTTACGCCGTCCGACTCGTTTAGAGTCACTTTTGCTGGCTCCGCCCTCCCTGACTACGTTATGGTGGACAAATTGAGGCTACCGCTGCGACTCTTCGTGCCAAAGCCCATGACTTGCCTGAAATGCAAGTCAGTTGGTCACACAGCAGCTTACTGCGCCAACAAGGAGCGCTGTGCCACTTGCGGAGAGCAACATGTGGACAAATCCTGCAGTGCGATTGAGCAAAAGTGTCCATATTGCGGAGGAAATCCGCACGTGCTCTCGGCTTGTGAAACTTACAAGAGTCGCTGGGAGAAGCAGAAGCGCTCTTTAAAGGAACGCTCGAAGCGCACTTTTGCGGAAATTTTGAAGGGCGCTTCTCCATTGGCCCAACAGCAACAACCTTTAACCGCAAACAATGTCTTCGCTTCGCTGCCAGTTGACGAAATGGAAGCGGATACAGCTAACGAGGGAACACCGTACATCTTCCAAGGGAATCCCCGGCGCAAAAATGTGACCACTCCCAAAGTTCAAGGACAAGCCCCTCCGGTTATACCCTCTGTTAGCATGCCTAAAAAATCGAGTGCAGCGGACAAGCAAAATCAGGTTCCTCCTGGCTTCCGTGGGAATAATTCACCTTCGAACGACCCAGCACTCGAAGGGACATCAAAAACCCCAACTGTCCCTATTTTACCGACCAGTTCAACTTCCCAATCGGGATTTATAAAGTTGACTGACCTTGTGGCTCAAATCTTCACATGCTTTAATGTTTCCGACTCCATCAGAACCATTGTCATATCAATGCTTCCAGTATTAAAGACAATTTTGCAACAATTGATGCAAACATGGCCCCTCCTTGCAATGATTATCTCTCTTGATGTCTAATTCAAATAGAGAGGTCGGAGATATCACTGTTTTACAGTGGAATTGTCGTAGTCTTATCCCTAAATTGGATACATTCAAATTTTTAATTCATAACTTCAATTGTGATGTTTTTGCTCTGTCCGAAACTTGGCTTTCTTCGCGAGATGATCTCTCTTTCCACGATTTTAATATTATACGCTTGGACCGTGATGACAGATACGGAGGGGTGCTATTGGGGATCAATAAGTGCCACTCATTTTTTCGAATTGACCTTCCACCTATTGGAGGGATTGAAGCTGTTGCTTGTCATGCAAACATCAGAGGAAAAGACCTCTGTATTGTCAGCTTGTATTGGCCTCCGAGAGCTGCGGTTAGCCGCAAGCAACTTGTTGACATGTGCTCACTCCTTCCTGAGCCACGATTGATCTTGGGAGACTTCAATTCTCACGGAACTGCCTGGGGGGAACAGTACGACGACAATCGTTCACTGTTGATATATGATCTTTGTAACAGCTTCAATATGACACTTTTGAACACTGGGGAAACAACACGTGTACCTAAACCTCCTGCTAACCCAAGTGCTCTTGACCTCTCGCTTTGCTCGAATTCACTATCGTTAGATTGCAAGTGGAATGTAATCCAGGACCCCAACGGTAGTGATCACTTGCCAATCAAAATTTCCATCACCATTGGGTCGAATTTTTCTGAATCTATAAACATGGCATATGACCTCACAAGACACATTGACTGGAAAAAATATGCGGACGCGATTGCTCTAGCCATCAATTCCAGAGATGGTTTACCTCCATTGGAGGAGTATAACTTCCTTTCTCGTTTGATCTATGACAGCGCGGTTCGCGCTCAAACGAAACCCATCCCAGGCTCCACTATTCGTCGAAGGCCTCCCAATCCATGGTGGGATAGCCAATGTTCCAAGCTTTATCAGGATAAATCGAACGCATTCAAAGCTTTTCGGAAACGTGGAACCCCTGAAAATTTTCAGACGTATTTGGACCTTGAAAATCAATTTAAAAACTTAATCAAAGGGAAAAAACGTGCTTATTGGCGAAATTTCGTGGGAGGTTTGTCACGAGAAACGTCAATGAAAAAATTATGGAAAGTGGCTCGAAACATGAGAAATCGCTCTTCATCCAATGAAAGCGAGGAATATTCACATCGATGGATTTTGAATTTTGCACGGAAGGTTTGTCCTGATTCCGCTCCTGTGCAAAAAATTGTTCGAGATATACCACAAGATAGGTGCGATCTTGATTCCGAGTTTTCGATGGTAGAATTCTCTCTTGCTCTGCTTTCATGTAACAATTCTGCTCCGGGATCGGATAGAATTAAGTTCAACTTGCTGAAAAACCTCCCTGATGTGGCGAAACATCGCTTGTTGAATTTATTCAATCGGTTTCTGGAGAATAATATTGTTCCAGATGATTGGAGACAAGTACGAGTTATAGCTATTCAAAAACCCGGAAAACCCGCGTCCGACTTCAATTCGTACCGCCCAATAGCAATGCTGTCTTGTATACGGAAATTGTTGGAGAAAATGATCTTGTTTCGCCTTGATCGATGGGTTGAAACGAATGGCCTACTCTCAGATACACAATATGGGTTCCGCAGGGGCAAGGGGACGAATGATTGTCTTGCGTTGCTTTCTTAAGAAATTCAAATGGCTTACGCCGGAAAAAAACGAATGGCTTCAGTATTCTTGGACATAAAGGGGGCCTTTGATTCTGTTTCAATAGAGGTTTTGACAGACAAATTACACTCTCGGGGTCTGCCGCCTCTATTGAATAATATGTTATATAACTTGCTTTGTGAGAAGCATTTGAACTTTTCTCACGGAGATTCGGCAGTAAGTCGGGTCTCTTACATGGGCCTCCCCCAGGGCTCATGTTTAAGCCCCCTTTTGTACAACTTCTATGTAAGCGACATCGACAATTGCCTTACACAAAATTGCAGCCTAAGACAACTTGCAGATGATGGAGTGGTCTCTGTCGTAGGATCAACAGAATCCGACCTACAAGAACCCTTACAAGATACTTTGAACAATTTTTCAACCTGGGCCATTGGGCTAGGGATCGAATTCTCCACGGAGAAAACAGAGATGGTGGTTTTTTCTAGGAAGCATAGACCAGCAAAACCAAAGCTTCAACTTTTGGGTAAACCGATCACTCATGCTATGTCATTCAAGTATCTTGGGGTCTGGTTCGACTCCAAATGTACTTGGGGGGCCCATATTAGGTATCTGAGTAAAAAATGCCAACAAAGAATAAATTTTCTCCGTACAATTACCGGCACCTGGTGGGGAGCCCATCCCGAAGATCTTATAATGTTGTATAGAACAACTATTCTCTCAGTGATGGAGTATGGCAGTTTCTGTTTTCAATCAGCTGCCAAAACACACTTAATTAAACTCGAGCGAATTCAGTATCTTTGTCTCCGTATTGCGTTGGGATGTATGCCCTCAACGCATACCATGAGTCTCGAGGTTTTGGCAGGCCTACTCCCACTAAAAGATCGCTTCAATTTATTATCTCTTCGGTTCTTCATCCGGTGTAAGGTCATGAACCTATTGGTGATCGGAAATTTTGAGCGGCTGATCGAGCTAAATTTTCACTCCGGATTCATGAATTCATCTCCATGCAGGTTGATTCTTCTTCGTATATTCCCAACCGTGTTTGTTTCCCTGACTACATCAATTCCTCTGTGCATTTTGATCTGTCCATGAAGCAAGATATCCATGGATATTCAGATTACCAACGATCGAGGATCGCTCCAACGATCTTCGATGAAAAATATAGGGGTATCAATTGTGATAATATGTACTTTACTGATGGGTCCACTATAAATGAGTCCACAGGATTTGGAGTGTTCAACGAATTTTTTAGCACCTCACACAGTCTTCAGAATCCTTGCTCAGTGTATATTGCTGAATTGGCAGCAATTCATTGGGCGCTGGACAGCGTCGCCTCACGACCTGTTGAACACTATTACATTGTAACGGATAGTCTTAGCTCTGTCGAAGCTATCCGTTCAGTGAGGCCGGAAAAGCACTCGCCGTACTTCCTTGAGAGAATACGAAAAATTTTGAGTGCTTTATCCAGACGCTGTTATGTCATTACCTTTGTGTGGGTCCCTTCTCATTGCTCAATTCCGGGTAATGAGAGGGCTGACTCATTAGCAAAGGTAGGTGCGATTGAAGGCGATATTTATCAGCGTCAAATCGCCTTCAATGAATTTTACTCTTTAGTCCGTAAAAATACCATCGCTAACTGGCAACGCAAATGGAACGAAGATGAATTGGGCCGGTGGCTTCACTCGATTATCCCTAAGGTTAGCCTTAAACCATGGTTCAAAAGTCTGGACTTGAGTCGGGACTTTATTCGCACCTTCTCCCGACTCATGTCCAATCACTGTTCGTTAGACGCGCTACTCTTTCGTTTCAATCTGGCCGGCAGCAATATCTGCGTTTGTGGCCGAGGTTACCACGACATCGAACACGTTGTTTGGTCGTGTGAGGTGTATCTTGTTGCCAGATCGAATTTAGAGAACTCCCTTCGGGCTAGAGGAAGGCAGCCCAATGTGCCGGTGAGAGATGTGTTGGCTCGGTTAGACCTTGATTACATGTCCCAAATATATGTTTTCCTTAAATCTATCGATGTTCGTGTGTGATTATCCTTATATCCTTATACCCTCCATTTCTTCCTTTGTGAGTAATTGGTCCGCTTGCTATAAACAGAAGAATGAAATGTAAATTCACAACTGATGTACGAATAGATTTAAGAATTGAGTGTGTGTGATTATCAACATTGTAATAATTTCCTTATACCCCATCCTTTTCCTGAGAAAATGTCACCCTTTTAATCTCGAGTCCACCACGAGTAATCGGTTTCCCACATTACTAACCATAGATTTAAGAAAATTGTTCATATATATAGTTTTAAAAATATATTTAAGATTTCGGCTCCTTTAAACTTATGTAACTGAGCCTGTAAAAATAAACGAATTTATAAAAAAAAAAAAATAAGAGGCTATAAGTTCATGCACCAAAATATATATTTTTATTGAGGCTCATATGGCGTCAGCCTAACGGGCCGGGAGTTCAATATTTTGACAATGTTTGCTTACAACTATGTTAGTAATATGTAACCGATTACTCGCGGTTGGCTCGAGGTTAGTATTACAAGTGTTCTCATAATTGGGATGTTGCAGTCTTCAGTGCTCTGTACATGTGCCCGACATGGGATACTTCCTATTGGGATGCAGCTGACCGTTAATCAGCAACGACCCCCTAGTCTGCACCCCATATCTAGCGTGGTGCGTCTTTTTCGACTCGAGGAATCCAGGATAGAATGATCACTAGCCGGCGCAATCATCAGCTCATGTAGAGTTGTCATGAGCGGTACAACCTTTGGCTCTTGTTGAATCATCAGTGGACTGCACAACCTTCGGCCCGTGTATCTGTAAAGAGTGTGTGTATGTATTGCCGCGACTAAGTAAAAGTTTATAGATCGTTCATGCACATTTTGCAAGTCTGATTAAATAATCCTTGGTTTCATTCAAAGAAAACATTCTCTGAAAAGAAAGAAGCTTTGTATTTTTTTTGCGTGCATGTTGGCAATTAAAGTCTGGGGAGCCGACTGCATAGCGGGCGACGTCGTACAAATGCTGACCAAAAAAATAAATACCCAAAAATTAGTTTTAGATGCAACCTTCAGCGGCACACAGCAGAACCAGCAGAGAAATTTCAGCGGCTAAAACACACCATTAATTTCTCGATGTTATCACAAACTGAATGAAGGAAAAAACTAAAATCTACACTTACACTGCACTACATATGCTATATGTGCATGCGATTGCATCATCCTTTCTTCTCCTCTTCTCCGCTCGTTTTATAGCTCGGGTCGCGATCGTCGCGAACAAGCAGTATTGGCCATTTGTATTCAAAGATCCAGTCAAAATTGTTGCTCCCGTGGTCGAGTGGTTAGCGTCACGCCTAACATGTCACTGCTGAATAATTCAATTTTAGTACTTGTTCAAATAAAAGTGCACCCGTGGCCGAGTGGTTAGCGTCTCACATTATCATGCCGGGTGTTCGGGTTCAATTCCCGTTCTGGCCGGGGGATTTTTCGTTAAAGAAATTTCCTTCGACTTGCACTGTGGTCATGCGTATTCAAGAGCTTGCCCCTCGGAATACATTCAAGGCGTGTTATTTGGCTTAAGAAATCTCGACCAAGTATTAATAAATGACGCTAGTTAATGCATACGTTGAGACGGCAAAAGTTCCACAAGGGAACGTTAACGCCATTCAAGAAGAAGACTTGTTCAAATAGCTTATAATAGCGAATATTACATGAATTCAAAATATAAATTTATGCGTGCACTAAATAATGATATCAAATGTGAAAAACTCTCATATCAATCGATCTTTATTTTGTTCAGAACAGAAAAAGAGGTTTATTCTATTTGCCCAATATTTTTGATGAAGCACCCATTGTCATGAAAGGAAAGCATTTTTTTCATGTCAACATACCAACACACCACGCGTTGAGTGGTGGTGGTGTGGTGTCCGATTCGCTTCTTCTACTCTACGCACTGCCGGTGCTTGGGGTGAAAATGCAAGAGAAACTGTACACCATGTTCGAACATCATGTGAAACATTGGGATTAAACATCGTATGTCCAAACATACCACGAATACAAACATGTCACATTTTCTAACATAGGTACGAAAAAATCATGTTTGTACTCAAACACAAAACTGTGAACAGCAGCGTGGACGTGTTTATTCCGGACGCAGTGTTTTTTGTGAAACATGGAAGACTGCTGGGGGGTTAAACGTCCATTTCGTTCTCGCACTCGTAAGTTGATCAGCACAGTCGTCTCCGATATTCCTCACAGCCTCTATTATTTCTTTGCTGGCGCCTCGCAGATTCGTCCCATTGTCGGAGAAGAACTCGAAGGGCCAGCCTCGGCGACTGGTAAACCTATCGATCGCCATCAAACACGACTGGGTTGTCCATCCATGAGCCACTTCCAGGTGAACCGCACGTGTAACCATACAGGTGAACAACGCTATCCACCGTTTCTCCGTCCTGCGACCAACGGTCACCTCGATCGGTCCCAGGTAATCCACACCGACGTAACTAAACGGGCGAAGATTCGGCGTGAGCCTCTGCACCGGCAGCGGAGCCATACGTGGAACTTGAGGTCGACTACGGTGTACCTCAGTTCGTTCTTCACCGCTTGACGGTACCCATGACCGCTCTTCTCGTGGTAGTACTGGACAATCAATCTGGTAATCCTGTGATCGCTTGGAAGAATCACTGGAAATCGCATATCAAACAGAAGGAATTCCGCTCGCTCGACTCGACCTTCCATTCGTATTAAACCTTTTGCATCGACCAACGGTGTTAGCTTGTACAGCGAACTGGACTTCTCCAGCGCCATCCACTGATTTACCGGGCGATCCTTGTTCCTCTTGAGTACCTTCAACTCATCTATAAAGCATTCCGCCTGCGCCGTCTTCATCAGAAACAATTCCGCTTTCTCATACTCGTTCTGCTGCAACGGTATGTGAACCGACGCAGCGGACCTCTGCTTCAGCACTTTTAACTGTCTGCCTGTTGCTCGCAGAGTCTCAATCGGCAGCCCTTGAATCTTCCTCCTGCCGTTAGACACAAAACGGAATACACAGGCCATCGTACGTACCAGTACTGTCCACTTGGAAAAGCGAAGAGCGTCCACGAGAACATCCGGTACCTTCACATCGTGCAGCAACAAATGAACGCGTAGCTCCTCCGTTGAGTTTGCTGGCGGTAATTCCTTTTCGGCCACTCTTCTACTCTCTTGTACAAAAAGGAAGGACCTCGAACCCACGTACTATCCGGATGCATTTCTGGGTCCTTACCCCACTTCGTAAGCTGGTCTGCTACGTTTAACCTTGTCGGAACCCAGCGCCAGTCCGTCAGCTTTGTCAGGCTAAGTATTTCTCCGATCCTAAATCCGACAAACTGTTTGTATCTGCGCTGATCAGACCGAATCCACGACAGTACCACGCTTGCGTCGATCCAGTATACCACTCTATCAACCTTAAAGCTGTGGCTCTCCAGCACCGTCCGTGACAACCGAGCTCCAAGGACAGCCGCAAGAAGTTCTAGGCGAGGGATCGAGATTTGCTTCAGTGGGGCCACCTTGGACCGACTCATAACCAGGGCACACCTCACCTCTCCACGAACAATGGCGCGAAAATACGCCACGCATCCGTACGCTGTCTCACTCGCATCAGCAAATACGTGAAGTTGCAAGTCCGTTATTTCACCTGACTTGGCATTCCCAAAGTAACTCCGAGGCAGTCTGAACGATCCAATATCTCGCATCATCTATATCCAACATTGCCACTTCGTGAAAGATACCTCGTCGATTTTATCATCCCAGTCACAACCTGTCCGCCAAAGATCTTGAACCAGCATCTTCCCGCACACGGTGATCGGAGTGAGAAATCCTATAAGATCGAATTGCGCCATCACGAAACTGAGGACAGTCCGCTTCGTCGGATGTTCTTCTCCACAAATAACTTTCAGAAACTCTGACTTAGATACGGTGGCAAAACAGAAAATGTCTTCCACCGGCTCCCAAATGATGCCCAGCACACGTTCGTACTCCGTGCCTTTGTCTCTGGAAAAATGTACTGCTTCGTTTGCGCTACGCTCGCCGAGGGCCTCTAAGAACTTCTCCGAGTTTGACACCCAGTTTCGTATGTGGAAACCTGCCCGTGAATGGATGTATTTCACATCTTCGGTTCTTTGGATCGCCTCCTCGATGGTGTCTGCGCTGTCGTAATAGTCATCCACATAGTGCTTTTTTGTAATTGCTGCCGCTGCCTCCGGGAACTGCTCAGCAAATTGTTCTGCATTTAGGTTCTTCACAAACTGCGCCGAACAGGGGGAGCACGTGGCGCCAAAGGTTGCTACGTCCATAACGTACACTTGTGGAACCCCTGAATCGTCGGTTCCAAACAGAAATCGAAGCGCTTGTTTATCCATAGCTCGAATTTTCATTTGGTGGAACATTTCTTGGATGTCTCCCCCGAAAGCAACCGGGCCTTCTCGAAAACAACATAACACTTTCGGTAGGGGCACTAACAAGTCCGGCCCCTTCAGTAATTCGGAGTTCAGTGACACACCTCCGACAGACGCAGCCGCGTCCCAAACCAGACGCACTTTGCCGGGTTTCCTCGGATTGACCACCGCGTTCATCGGCAGATACCACACCGCCGAACAAGAAGTATCTTTCATTTCTGCCGCTGTTATTTTGTGAGCATAACCCTTAACTTGATAATCCTCGATCTGCTGGCACACGTTTCGCTTTAGTTCTGGATCTCTTTCTAATTTCCGATCGAGGGACTTCATCCTCCGAACAGCCATTGGGTAGCTGTCGGGAAACTTCCGCTCATCTCTTCGCCATATCAGCCCCGTTTCGAAACGATCGCCTACCCGTTTTGTGGTAGCTTCTAGGATTTCTCGAGCGCGTTTCTCGTCAGCTGGCTCTGGCATGGCGTACAATGTAACCGCTGCTTCTTCCATCGCATACTGCTCTCGAATAGCGTCGTGTAGTTCTTGGTTGCTCACTGTTGTGACGGAATGCAGATTCAAATACGTGTGAATACTGGGTTTCCGCTTCTCCAAACCATAAATCGTCCATCCGAGTTTTGACCGAACTGCTATCGGTTCGCTAGGCTTTCCAACCCGTGAATCTAAGGGTGCGAACAAGTACAGGTTGTCTAACCCAATCAGAATCGTAGGCGTGGCTGATGAATAGTTATTTACCGGTACGCCAGCCAGATGCTGATACTGTTTTGCCACTTCCGCAATTCGTACATTCAGCTTTGGCAACTGTAGTTCCGACACCGTTCTAGTGTTGAACAGTGGAAACCTTTCTCGTGAACCCTTCGCTGATATCATCAGTTCAACCTTTCTTGAGCCATTCTCAAAGCGATTAATATTGCCAGTCCAAGTTACAATCAGAGGCTCCACAGCGCCCTGCGCCCTCAGCAGCTTGGCTACCGCAGCATCCACCAACGTAGCAGATGACCCTTCATCCAAAAACGCCACAGTGTCGAACTGCCGATTCCCAACATATAGCGTTACCTGTATCTGGCGGAAAATTACTGAACACTCCGTGTCCTTAAGCGCGTTGCACTCCACTTTCTGCAACTGTACAGATTCCTCAACACGGTGTAGCAGAGGATGATGGTTCCCCTGGCAGTTTCGAATCGTGCATCGGATCTTCATTATCTTCGCTATCGCTATCTCCCTCTTCGTTCTCAGTATCCTCGATCTTACCGTGAACTTCTTGTTTCTTTGGCAGGACCGGAAGCCTATCATCTCTATCGTCGCGCTGTGGTCCTCCTTTCGGGAAAGCACCTCGGGGATCCTTGGTTGTGGACCCTGAATCGCCTTGTTCTTGCTGCTGCAGCCACTGCTTAACCTTTTGCTTCGGTTTGTCCTCTGGAGCATCATCGATTTTGCCCCCAACTGCGCCTTCATGCTCTTTCAGCACGCTGACTCGATGGATACTATTCTCCATTTGTCTACGAATAGCATCCCGTTTCTTCAAAAAATCGCGTTCCGCCACGAGTTGATCATCTAGCATTTTCTGCTCGAACTCTAGCTGCTGTCTCTCGACTTCACGCTGGAACTGCAGCTCAAGCTCGCGCATTTCCCGTTCCTGCTTCATCTGCTGCTCGAACAAAGCTTTCTTCCTAGCGAGTTGTATCTTCCGCGCCTCCATCTGCTTCGCAAAGGTCTCCTTCAACAGCTGTTCCTCTCCAGACTGCTGCTCAGTCAAATCCATGACGGAACCAGCTCCTTGATCAGACCCTGCATCGCTTTTCGAGCCGGACTTCTTCGCAGGCTTCTTCTTCGTAACGGGCTCCGGAACCTTCAATTTTTGAACGTCATGCCGCGCGCACTGTGGGCAATACCAGTCGATTTTGTTGACATTCTGATCAACACCAGCGCAGGAGAAGTGAGCCCAGCGCTTGCACTCATTACACTGGACCCAATTGATGTCCACAGACTCATTCTCCGTTTTGCCACAAAACAGGCATTTTTCATCCTTCGCAGAGGGAGAATTCATTTTGTTCGAAAATAAAATTTTTGATTTTGTTCGGACGAGTGTTAAGAAAACGTTCTTTTTGGCAATCTGTTTTGATGCAACAGATCAAACTGCAAATATATTTTCCCATTAATTCGATATCACATAATTTATTATTGATCTTACAATTTTAGTTTCCTTCGCCTTCTGAACAAAAACGTTTCCCTACTGTTTGGTGAATTTCAGTTCAATGTCGTGGATTCGTATTAGTGATCTAGATTAGACAATGAAAATGATCTATTCAAACCCCGTTATATTCACAATTTGAATTCATTATCTACCTGCCGTTCTACCGCTAATTCAAATTTGAATTTCAGCCCAGTAAACTTTGCAAACACCTTTCTTCCACAATTACACGATCTTTCAAGCTTTCTTAAATTTCCTACTAACTTTCTCCAACTTTCTCTCTTAAAACTTTACACAATTTCCTTTTCACAATTTCACAATGGCTCATTTGTGCAACTCTCAGCTTTTCTTCCAAATAGCGAATGTTTGTTTTTTGTTTCCTCTATCTGTCTTTGACGTTTCTCGCTCCGTTCTTTTCCCCATCGGCCAAAGTCTACAGCGATGCGGCAGGAACAACACCAGTGTGGCCAGAACAGCCGAGAAAGACCGGCATAGTAGCAGCCGTAGCATCGGCCAAGAGCTGGGGATAAGTCATCAAACCGTTATTAACCATTGGATTTAAGCTTGGATTCACAAAGAAGCTCGATGTATGGGTGCCACACACGTTGACGCAAAAAAAACATCTTTGACCGTATCGACGCATGTGAATCGCTGCTGAATCGCAACAAAATCGACCCGTTTCTGAAGCGGATGGTGACTGGCGATGAAAAGTGGGTCACTTACGACAACGTGAAGCGCAAAACGGTCGTGGTCGAAGCCCGCTGAAGCGGCTCAGACGGTGGCCAAGCCCTCATTAACGGCCAGGAAGGTTCTGCTGTGTGTTTGGTGGGATTGTCAAGGAATAATCTATTATGAGCTGCTTCCCTATGGCCAAACGCTCAATTCGGACCTGTACTGCCAACAACTGGACCGCTTGAAGGTAGCACTCATGAAGAAGAGGCCATCTTTGATAAACAGAGGCCGCATTGTCTTCCATCAGGACAACGCCAGGCCACACACTTCTTTGGTGACGCGCCATAAGCTCCGGGAGCTCGGATGGGTGGTTCTTTTGCATCCGCCGTATAGTCCGGACCTTGCACCAAGTGACTACCACCTGTTTTTGTCCATGGCGAACGAGCTAGGTAGTCAGAAGTTAGCCACAAAAGAGGCCTATGAAAATTGGCTATCCGAGTTTTTTGCCAATAAGGAAGCGAGCTTCTATAACAGGGGTATTATGAAGTTGACATCTCGTTGGGAACAAGTCATCGAACAAAACGTCGCATATTTGACTTAAAACAGATGATTGTAACTAATTTTATGAACAAATGAAAATTCAAAAAAAAATACCGCAGGACTTTTTTGACAGCCTAATATGTGATTGATTTACAACAATCGTTTGGTCGGTTTTAAAGTTATACTCTAGATACATGAATTCATTAGCGACAAACTTCATAAACACAATCCGAGTATTCGAGTATAAGCTCAACATCTCAGCTGGTGTTTATTTTATAGACACGTGTCAAAAGCATGCAATTTCGTTGCCAGCTATTTATTCAAACAATAAAAACTTCCAGTGTAATCTTCTCCATTTCAAATCTGACTACCCCAACACATTATGTGTTCGTTTGAATCTTGACCTTGCAAATCTTCCGTAGAGAAATGCACATAAAATTTCGAAACTCATTCCATGGAACAACCCCACCGCTCCCTTTATCACCCACGATACACGAAAACGAATATCTTCAGTATTCCAATATGCTCCTTGACGTGTGTATCAGTAACCGAATGAGAACAGCGTCAAACCAAATCGTATAAATTGTCTAGATTTATGTTACAATTCCCCTTTTTGTAACGAAGACTGCGCTGCCTTAGCAGGCAAGAATTCCACGAGAACTTCAAGAATAAAAACAAACTCTGTCTCGGGGTTTACGCGAGAATACATTCCCATGAGTATAAAACAATAAAAATGTTTATTTTTGTTTAGATTTGTTTTCGTCCCACCCTTGCCAAAGAAAAATAACAGAGGACTCAACGGCAGATTTGATCCTCCGAACGGCAAAAACGTAGAGTACCCTTACGATTCGTGACTTGATTTTTTTCAGTTCTACACGCAGCTCCAAATCACACAAACCATGTGCGAAAAAGGCGCATAAACACCGGAGCACAATTTCGTCTAACATTTCCCCGATGGAAAATTAAAAAGTTTCCCTTTTTTCGCTCCTATCTTCGCTTTCCTCTGTGCTCTTTCTCTCTCTCTGGTGGGTTTTGTTTGGCCCAGCACAAATCAACGCAACGGAATGGAACAACTTTCCGACTAGACCAGACACAACTGATTATTCCTGTATGGCTCACTGACGAAAGCCCTTTGGCACATATTCCAAGTGTTGTTGTTGTTATTGTGCAGCACTATAGCCGGGGCTAGGATAGCTGTCCGAAACGAGAACCTCCAAGGAATGAACGGCCCGAACTGATTTAGTGAGCCGCACACTCGTGTCTAGTGAAAGTTTTTGCTTCCTGTTTGACTCCGGTATGTGCCGGCTTTAATTTTAGCTCTACCAATTGCGTGTAATTGGAAGATTAGCATAATTCAACGACTACAATTATGCAATTGGTTTATTTGTGAAGTTGCGTGTTTCAGGACTGTTTGATCGAATGCAGTTCGGGGCGGACAATTGCTGTTCAATTGATTACTAACAAATACACCGACAGGAACAAAAATGTTGCTTTAGACAGGGTAATGTGTTATACAATTTTGAGTTGTCAGTTTTGATTAAAATTGAGCGTCGAAAACATAACATATTGTAATTCTTTGGCTTTTTTATGTAAGGGGGATATGACTACTATCAATTATGAAACCATACAGCAAATCTAATTCCGAACAGAAACTGAAATAAAGTAAGAATAAAGTATTGAACTTTTTTCAGTTTTTCGTTATAATTACAACATGGACTGACAAGTCCCGAGATTTTTAATGAAAACAAACGTTTCTTGGGCAAAGCTGTATTTATTCCTCAACATGGTTTCCTTCGAGGGCAATACACTTGGTATAGCTAGTTTACAATATTTCAATTCCCTTTCTGTAGTACGAAACGTCTAAGTCTTCGAATTATGCCTCAATGGCACTTTGAAGACTGCGGCATTGAGGCATATTTGGATACTGTGGCATTGAGTGTGATAATGGATCCACGTTTCATCCATTGTCACAAAACGTCGAAAGAAGTCCACTTGATTACGCTTCAACAACGCCAAAAAATTGTTCAGGAATTTTCCCATCAAAAACCAATGTTTGATCAAAATACGATATTCCTCTTTTCTCATACTAATGCTCAGGTAGTGACACTTAAACAACATGTAGAACGAAATGCCATGCAACTTCACACATAAACTAGTGACAGATGAACTGAAATGAATCTTGTTCATTTTTGCGTAGAACTACGTCTTTCAGGAAGGGTGCCAATTCAGAAAACAGGTCACGTTTTTATGAAATAAAGTTAACGTTAACACCTATTTTCATTGTGAACGAATTTTTATGATTTGCATACCAATCGAATCAGGAATTCTCTAAGATTTGTTTGTATACTATACATTACAATTCGCTAATTTCTAAACGGTTTAAATTCCTTTTTCCTATACATTTGTTCTGCCGATTTGTGTACTAACTCTATCCGTATTTCAAATACTTATGACTCAAACATTTCTTAACAGATCGGAAAGATGCTTGTATCAATTGATAGGAAATATTTCTACGCGTCTATCACAATTAATAAAATGCTATTTTTTTCAGATATGAACAATTGAATAACTATAAAATGTCAAGCGTTATCTAAACGCACTGACTGCCAATTTTTGATTGGCCCGATTTATGGTTTCCCCAACACAGACTTCAAAATCGATGTACCTGTGGAAATCCGCTTTACATATACAGGTAAACTTCGATGTAACGTACATTTCACTTTCAAAATTGTACGTTGTATCGAATTGTACGTTATATCGAAGCATATTAAAGTACTCACAAACGTAGTCTATAATACATTATTGTGTTGCTGTTTTAGTAAAGTTAATGAATAACTTCAATCAGAAGACGAAGCCAGCCTTTCTCATGATGTTTTCCTTCGTACTGTTGATTAAAGCTTGATTCATTTAGAATCCGGAATCACAAAACCAGCTGAAGGTACAAAACTTGTTTTAGCATCACAATACAGGTAATTCATTGTTCTATCAGAAAAAAAATATTGAAAAAAATTTTCCTTTACACTTTGGAAATGTGTACGTTATATCGAGGTAAAATGTACGTTATATCGAGTGACGTTATATCGAGGGTACGTTATAACGAGGGTACGTTATATCGAAGTTTCCCTGTATACATGCAAATCGGCGGTATTTTTGTTCCCACCGAGCTGTGTTTCCCTAACATGGACTTCAAAATCAATGTGCCTGAGGGAATTCGTTTTGTCAAAACATGCAAATCGGGGGTATTTTTGTGTTTCCCTAACACGGACTTCAAAGTCAATTTGCCTGGGAAAATCCGCTTTGCAAATACATGCAGGTCGGAGGTATTTTTTGGTGTTGAGTACTTTTGTACTCGGTGTTTTTGTGTTGAGTACTTGAGTACTGTATTTTTGGTGTTGAGTACTTTTGTACTTGTATGTTATGTAAAAATCCTCAGCTTTCAAGAAAAAATATAAAAAAATATAGTGCCCTCTAGTCCAAAGCCATGAAAACAATATGTGAAGTCGTTTTTCAAGATAAGCAGTTTTAAAATGACAGCAGAGATTAAGGTATTTTATAAATTCGGTCAGTTCCTATTGGTCAAATTTCTATTAATGTGGGACAACCCTACAGACATACAAACATACATACGAACAGTTCAAGCTGAATAAAACCGTTTAACAGAGTAATTTGCTCTTTTGTGATTGCGGCCATCTTGGATTTGGATTTTTCATAAATAACTGTGTTCTACTAGTCAAGCCCTTTCATTTGATACACATATTAATGGGGTTTTGATATAATATGTAGTCTGCCATTTGGTAGGATTTTGATGGATTTGCATTTTTCATAAATAACCGTGTTCTACTAGTCAAGCCCTTTCATTTGATACCCATAATAATAGGGTTTTAAGAAAATATGTAGCCTTCCATTTTGTAGTGACAGCCATCTTGGATTTGAATTTTTTCTTAAATAACCGTATTCTGCTAGTCAAGCCCTTTCATTTGATACCCATATTAATGAGGTTCTGAGAAAATATGTAGTCCGTCATTTTGTAGTGGCAGCCATCTTGGATTCGTATTTTTCTTAAATAAACGTATTCTACTAGTCAAGCTTTTTCGTTTGATACCCATATTGATGGGGTTTTGGAAAACCCATATTGATAAGGTTTTGAGAAAATATTTGATCCGCCATTTTGTAGCGGCCGTCATCTTGGATTTTCAAGATCATGAAATACGCAGTTTTATATGGTTATTTTTTCTCTTAATTTCTCTTAATGTAGGTTAGCGCTACAGACAAACATGTTACAAATATACAAACATACAAACAGATTACAGGGCAAGCTAAATAAAACCGTTTAATAAAAATATAAAAGTGTGGAGCATAGCTCTCATTCAGCATTAAAAGATGAGTGCATGTTTTCAGCAGATCTAAGTATATTCATGAAAAGCACCTGAAAACATTATATTTGTCTGCATAGTTACTTAAATAGACAAATAATTCTTATAATGTCCGTGATAGTAATTTCTTATAAAGATAATTCCTACTTATAATGACAATTCCTATGAAGTAGAGTAAGCATTAATGAAAAGTTTCTATTGATTGTTTATGTTCAGAGTCATGTTTGAAAAAAAAATTAGTGGGTTATATCTATGATATAACCGCAAGGTTCACGTGGAACTACCTTAGCTTAGCAATCATTCGTTTGTATTGATTAAATTCTTGATTGAATTAAACAGTTTCCAAATTCAATTGAGTTCAATATATTTGCTCTGTGAGTGAAAAAAATGAACAAATGCCGTGTTCATTTATTGTGATTGATTGTTCTTCGTTACAAGTAAATTTAATGACGGACCTTTTACGTTTGGTATGATGACTAGAACAAAATATATGTACGGAAGAATTATCAAACGTTTGATGAACCAGCCTAAGGCTGAAAATCTTTCCAATAAAGACAAACAAAAAATTATCAAACGATTATTTTATTTTACATTTCCCTCTGAAGTTTACATCCCAAAAGTGTACATACTTCTCGAATCTCGAATTTGCTTGAAACTGGGAAGTTCATTCGCTTCTAGTGGCTGCACGATTTTCCCAGGTTCCTAAGTTTAGAAGATCATGTTAGGACAGACATATTCCACTCTGCACAAAGGCAAGCGAGGACAAAAGTACTCGCAGTTTGCATTTATTTGCAGAGCCGATTTCCCCAGAAACCTCGGTTTTGAAGTCTGTGTTAGGGAAACACATTTCAATCGGAACAAAAATACCCCCGATTTGTATGAATTCGCAATGCCGATTTCCCCACGCTTCATGGATTTGAAGTCTGTGTTAGGGAAACACATTCCAGTCGGAACAAAAATACCCCCGACTTGCATGAATTTGAAATACCGATTTCTCCAGGCACCTTGGTTTAGAAATCTCTATTAGGGAACACATTTCGGTGGGAACAAAAGCTCCCCCTACTTTCGTGTGTTCTTTTTCTTATTTTTGGCTTTAAGAGGGTTTAAACTTTTCAGTTCACTCGCCTCTAGGCTCTTTCGTGTGTTTGCAATGTCGATTTCGCTGCTTGGTTTTAAAGTCTGTGTTAGGGAACATTTTTCGATGAGAAAAATCCCCCTACTTTCATGTATTTGCAATGCCGATTTCCCCAAGGCTGCTTGGTTTTGATGGCTGTGTTAGGGAAACCGTAAATCGGGCCAATCAAAACGATGCAGTTAGGGCGTCCAACCAGCCCCCAAACCAAATTTCTATTCTGAATACAGGATATTTAATCCTCGTGCGTATTTGGTGCATATAAACTATCTTCGAAATAATGATTTCAATCAGGTCCATTCAAATACACCCATACCTCGCTATACGGCCGCTCCTTATACGGCATTTCGCTATAACGGCCCTCTTCAATTATCGCACTTTTTCCATTTACGGCCTAAAATGTTTCACTATAATGGCAAAAAAAACTTTTTTCCGATGTCGATATATCTGGGTAGGTTTATATTAGAGTGCCAATGAAAATGGCCATCTTGAATTTTCAAACGAAACTTCCTTAAAAATGTTGATTCCCTCGAAAAACTACCCTGTCTCCGCCCAGAGAGGTGTCTGAGCAGAGTTCCGAAGAGTTGAGGAGAGTATCCTGTCTACAGCGCCAACAATGTCACCGCCCAGAGAGGTATCTGAGCAGAATTCCGACGAGTATTGTTGAGGATAGACTGGCTACCCGATTAGTGATAAGCGATGAGATGATGAGATCGAATATAGTCAAACTAGGTTGATCTATACTGATCGATGATGTGTTTGCGACTGAACTCTTTTAACAATCCGTGCCCTATTTATAGATTGGCCCATAGTCATTTGAATAGCCTATAATTGCGATTGATTTTTTAGTCGGGTTCCTTCTCGAATGTTCGCTATAAACAATACGCTTTGTATAGCGGTCTCGTTTCCATGCGTTCTCTATTCCGTGACAATTCTCTTGTTATTGTTTATGTGTTAATTATTGTTTTGTATTGTTTCCTACCGCTAGTGGTAAGTATTATTCATGATACAACTAACCATTGTTCTTTCTAGGTAATTGTTCCTGTTTGAAAAGGTAAGTGACAATAAATGTGTTTCGCTCTTAACATACTCATAGATATTGTTTTCCAGGTGCGGATCCAGGCCTATTACTGCGCTGCGGTTGCTGTTGATTATGTGTAGTGTTTTTTGACGTAGGACTACGTCTTTCATTTCTATACTGGGGTGTAAGTTCAAAGTTTCGAAAACGAAAGCGTTACGCCCAAGAACGAGATTTTGAGCGTTAATAGCTCCTAAACAACTGAACGAAATGGTATTATAAACACTTCATTCGAAAAATAAAATGTCTACGTGTTATATGCTTGTTACTTTTTGACCCAAAAACTTGTTTCAATAGCCCTAAAATTGCTTCCAAAACAGGCTATTGAAATCACACCAATCGGTATATAAGCGAGTGCCGCTCGGAAATCCACTCAAATACGATTGCGCAACGATTGAGGTAAGATCGCTGGAATGGATGGATGTTTCCCTAACACAGACTTCAAAACCATGGAGCCTGTGGAAATCGGCATAGTAAATTAGATGCAAGCTGCGGGTGCTTTTGTACTCGCTTGCGTTTCTGGAAATTGGGATATTTCCCTAACACAGATTTCAAAACCATGGAGCCTGAGGAAATCGACATTGCAGAATTGATGCAAGCTGCGGGTACTTTTCTACTCGCTTGCGTTTCTGGAAATCGGAATGTTTCTCAAACACAGACTTCAAAACCATGGAGCCAGTGGAAATCGGCATAGAAATTTGGATGCAGTGGGAACTTTCGTACTCGTTTTGCAAATTAGAATGTTTCCCTAACACAGAATTCAAAACCATGAAGCGTGGGGAAAGATGCAAACTACGAGTACTTTTGTACTCGCTTGCATTTTTGCAAACCGGAATCTGTTTTCCCAATACCGAAACCAAGAAGTTGGGAGAATCGGCATTGCAGATACATTCAAGTCGGCAATACTTTCATACCTCCAAACATTTTTTTTCGTTTTGCTATCACAGTCTACAAATGCAATGCTTTGGCTTGATTATTCAAGACTCCATTGGAAGATATCCCTTCATGTCGCCAGCTCACTGAACTTCTACGCATACCGTTTGATGATTAGGCAACATGTTCATAACTATTTGCTGCGATAACTACTACCATTATGCATGAATTGACTTAAATTGAGATTTGTTTGCAATTGAATTCGTAAATAGTTTCATTCATTCACTATTTCAATCAATAATTTAATCAATACACAAAATATAGCACTGCGCAGCGGCGATATCGTACCGAATGAGGATCATCCGAGGTGGGATTATTGCTAATTGAAGAAATGCAATTGATTACTAAGCCAACGGCAGTCCTACGTCAACCTTGCGGTTATGTCATAGGTATAACCCATCCATAGTTTTTGTAGTAATATTTTGTTTTGTGAATAAAGTGTTTTCTATGAATGGATTAGGTGTTTCTTTTTAATGCTTTCCGTCTGGGCCGTAACATACCCTGTGCAAAATATCAGCTCAACCGGTTTATTATAAATAAGTTTATTAAAGTTAGTTATTTTGTGTATCATCCAATTTTTACTAATAAGTTATGTTTGGTTTTTGAAGTCTGTTATTAATTCAAGTATAAATGTATTTTTTTTATTTAAATGAAATAGAAAAATAAAGTGCATTTTGAATGATAAACCATGCTACATATTCAACAAACTTGGAACCGATTCAATTGAATTTGTATGAATTTGTATTAGAATAATTGATTCCTTATACAGCTTTTCGCCTTGCGGCCGATTTTCGTGGAACGTATCTAGGCCGTAAAGCGAGGTATGGGTTTATATCAACTTCGCTTTCAGAGAACAAACAATTCGATAACAATTGTTTGCACACCGTAGACTTCGAGATTTGTTTGGAACCGCACTTCCCTCTATAATAGAAGTTGGCATTGAAATTAAGTTCACCCAGGTTGTCTGAAACTAATTTAGTTTCACGAAATCCTCATGTAGGCTCTATATACATTTCCAGCACACAATGGAGCAGATTTTGGATATACAAGGCAATCAAGGTGGTGTAAGTGACTTGATCGATTTCTTTTCATCGACATTCCCTTTTGATCATAACTTAACTGCAAACACATTCCCGGTTTATTTGAAAATGTGGAAGATAGGTCAGAACCTACATTATCGATTTCTATAGCAAAATCAAATTGAAACGTTCTTGTGCGCTAAATTATTCACGAAAGAAAAGGTTGATGAAAAAAAATCGATCACCCCTTTCATTCTAAGCCCCTCACATAAGATAGTTACTATCAAGTCCAGGTCGCCAGTCGCCAGTCGCCAGTTTTTTAGATGGGACCTGAATGCACAGCAGCTTTATCAAACTATTATAAATGGTCGATTCAGGTGATTCAGGACAATGCAAAAATAGAGTTCAGTCCAATACTCTTCGGAAATTTAGACGAATAGATCCCAAAATATAAGATATGTTATCGAGGATATGGCGGTGAACGAAAACATTACGATAGCATTTTTTTAATCAGACCTCCCAATTTGAATTTGAATACACATAACGATTTGGTTACTCGTGTATGAAATATATCTGAGCTTGGAGTTCGGCTTCCCACGAGGTGCATTAAAACCGGGTCGGATTCCCTTATTAGTGCAATCCTTTATCAGTTAAGCGGAGATATTCCAAGTATGGCCGATATGTTCACGCTTCAGTGTTTAGTAGCTGAGTCCTGTGGATATCCATGCAGGAATAGCGCGGATATAACCAACTTTATTTCCTCCATAAGAGAAGGACGGTATAGTGGGGGATATGCTATTATGTTAGGAAAAATGCATCTTCTTCTTTTTAAATGGCTCTCGCGTTCCTAGAGGAACTTCGCCTTTCATTCGCCTCTAGTATCTGTAATGACGATTTTCTCATGCTCCTCCGTTTTGTAAGAAACATTACGGTTTGCAAATACGCATGTAGGAACAGAAGTGCCCGAGACTTGCATGTATCTACGATGATGATTTGCTCAGGAACCTAGGTTTTGTAGTCCGTATTAGGGAAATACATTCCGGTCTACACAAATGCTTGCCGATAGAAGGGAACCAGGCGTACATCGATCGTTGGACAATCATAACTGTGTGGTTTTGACGTGGGACTACGTCTAACCGGAATATATCGGAGGTAAAATGAAAACCTAAAATGAAACATTTTCGTTTACGAAATTTGTAACTTACATCCCAAAAAGGTATGGAGTTTTGCCTGAATTACCCTAGTAAGTTGTTGCCTTCGGTACGTATTTCGTAGCCTTATAAAAGATTTATTGGTGCTATCAATATGGAAAGAGTTACTCGCCGGATTTTGTTGAAGCGGGACTGCTCTATTATGGTCGGAGATAATAGTATTAGATTTATTGAGAGGTTTTTCGGGAGCTGTCAGTAATACACGTGCGGTCTTGTTGATGGTTGAAATAGAACTGACTTTATTGTCAAATGTCACTGACATTTATCAGTCGGCGCAGGCGTTACCTGCGTTACGAACGGAGTCCAGCTCCGACTACACTGTAACAATGTTTTATATTGAAGGTAGACATAACAGTCATCCCCTTTATTTTTTTTTAATCAACCTATTCTAACAATTCAGTAGAATTCATATGAACTGACTAATATTTTAATTTTACAATTCGATAAGTCAGCCATTTTGATCACCACTAAAGGATTTCTGACAATTTCTTTTAGTATAATAATAATAATTCTGTTCTTCGAATGGGCGCTTTGTCCGCTTTGAGCGCCGTAAACTTCCCGGCAATTCCGCCGTAGAAGCATTCCTCTTTCTCGAGATCATCCCGTGAGATTTCCCACTGGATGTCCTCTGAGCCGCTTCCAGCTACACGTTCTTCAACGTTCATGTCCAAAACATCGGCATTCTTGTACTGTGCACCCGGCTGCATTACGATGTTTGGTCTAGTCTCCGGGTATTTGCTGTGGTACATTCTAAGTTGACTTCGGTGGGCCATTACCTCCAGTTTCCAAGAAGTACCTGGAATGTATTTTTAGAGAATTGTTTTTTAAAACAAAGTTTTAACCATCTGTTTGGTAAAATATTATGGTAATTTTTGTACCACAATGTATCACCTTCCATCAGATTATCTAAATTGTCATTTGACATCTCTTTCTTTGGTTTTGGATTATTATCCATACCGTCATCCTCTGAGGTTTGTGATAATGACAACTTATGTTTGGAATTATTTCTAGGATTTACTAGATCAAGAATCGTTTTTGGTTTAAAATTAAATATATTCTCCGAGGGAAATTGTCCACTATTCGTCACAATATTATTTCTATAATTCATTAAAAATAAATTAATTTGGTCTTCCAAATCCAAATCTATCATATCCGGTTCCAATAAGAACTTTTCCAATACCTCTTTCACCGTCCTTATCAGCCTTTCAGCTTGCCCATTGCTTGATGGGTTGTAAGGAGGACTTTTGAACACCTTTATTCCTTTATTCTTATTGAAAGAATTGAATGGAGGACCCCCGTCTGATACCAAAACATCCGGTAAGCCAAATCTTGCAAAATAAGCAACCAATTTCTTCAATACCTTTGCACAATCCGTGCCTTTTTTCATCCAATCAATCTCCAGCCACTTGGAGTATGAATCCACTATTAATAGAAAAGTTTGGTGGGAAAAGTGAAAGAAATCTATGTGAATTCGGCTAAAAGGCTTTGTAGTACGTGTCCATTGAGACAACAATATTGTTTTCGGTACTACTGCCATACTACTGCACACTTCGTACCCCGTAACGTAACTTTCAATACCCTTGTTAATCCCAAACCAATATATTTGTCTTCTTGCCAATTGCTTCATTTTAACTATTCCTGCATGATTGGCGTGCAAAAGCTTTAGAATTCCGCTTTGCATTCTTTGTGGAATAACCACCCTGTCTTGATACAATATGCATCCATCAATTATCTCCAAATCATTTTGATTGGCAAAAACGTCCATGAAGCGTTTGTCTAACTTTTTCGGCCATCCAACATGCAAAAATATCATAATTTGTTGTAAATTTTCATCATTATTCGTCTCTTTGGCAATCGTTACAAAATCTGTTGGGAAATCTTTACTGAAATTGATACTCTTTATAAACTCTTGGTCAATTTCATTGGGAACCGACTGCTCCAATGGGAATCTCGAACAAAAATCCGCATTGCCCATTTTAGCGAAGGTCTATATTGAATTTCAAATTCATAAATAGCAAGTTCAAGCACATATCTTTGGAGTCTTGTCACGCATATTGAATTCTTGCCTTCTTTCCCAAAAATTCCTATTAACGGTTTGTGATCAGTATAAACAATAAACCTTTGTCCATACAAATATTTATGAAATTTCTTTATCGTGCAAACTAAAGCTAAAGCTTCTAAATGAAGAATTGGATACCTTTTAACGTAAAAGAAGTAAAACTGATAGGTTTTTCTATACCATCAACTATATGCGCAATTACGCCACCAAGACCATAGCCCGAAGCATCTGACACAACAACAATGTCCTTCCTAGGATCGTAAAATTCTAAAATGTTGGCTGAAATCAATGATTGCTTACTATCTTGAAAAGCTTTTTCGCAATTATTGTCCCAAACAAATTTAACATTCTTCTTCAACAAGTTATACAAATAATACAACTTGGAATACATATTAGCCACAAATCTATTGTAATAGTTGATCAGGCCTAAATAGGATTTCAACTCATTTAGATTTTTAGGTACTTTTGCTTCTTGTATAGTTGAAATTTTATCTGGACTAGGTAATAAACCTTTTTCACCAATAACGTGTCCCAAATATTTCAATTCCGAAACCAAAAATTTGCATTTCCCAAAATTTACTTTAATATTTGCCTTTGCAAGCCTTTCTAAAACGATTATCAGCTTATTACGACAATCATTCAGGTCTTTACCTGCAATTAAAACATCATCAAGATAGCAATAAACATTGACAATTCCATCCAACACCTGGTCCATAACATGTTGGAAAATTGATGCACTAGAAGAAGCACCCTGTGGTAAACGATTATATGTAAATAAGCCTTTAATAGTATTGATAACCAAAAATTTTCTTGACCGTTCATTTAAAGCATGCTGTGTGTACGCTCCTTCAAGGTCCAACGAACAAAATACCTTACAATTTGCCAACTTAGCAAATAAATCGCTAGCCAATGGTAAAGGATATGTGTTCGGTATTAAAACTTTATTAATCGACACTTTGCAATCAATAACGAGTCTAATCTGTCATTTTTTTCATTACTGCAATCACAGGCGATGCCCACTCGCTGGTTTCTACCGGAGATATCCAATTTATTTAAGTAAGCTAGAACTTTATCCCATAACCTATAAGGTACTTCATAGGCCTTTTTGAAAATTGGAATTTCGCTTTTCAACACCAAGTCCGCTTTAAAGCCATTGATCGGTGTTGAAAAATCTTTAATGAACACTTCTGCGAAAACATTTTTGATTTGTTTAACCTCATTATTCAAATTCAGCGTATTCAAGTTGTTCACTTGTTCATGTAAGAAAATTTCTTTAGAAAAAAATTGCCTCCATTGAGGAAAGAAAACATCGAGCCAATTTCTGCCAAATAAAGGTATAAAACTGTAGTTACAGTCTAAACCAATAATTATCATGCTATCCTCAATACCATTCAGTTTAACTAACACCTTTGTTTCACCTTCCACCTCTAGTTTATAGCCGTTCACCACCTGAAGTTGTTTGTTGGATTTATTTAAAGGTTTTCTTAATATATTGTAATATTGATTTTTACCCATTACTGTTACCGTTGACCCACAGTCAACTTCCATTTTAATTATTGTATTATCAATAGAGACATTAATCAAACAAGGTTCACTAATTTTATTCACTGACTTAATATACATGCATTCCAATTCACCTGGATTCCACTCCTCGAAGTCGTCATCACTATCCGTTGTCGTCATTTTTCCCAACAAGGATGTCAGCTGTTGTTCTTCACTAGTTCCTGGTTGAGTTGTATCCACAAACTTCACCGCATCTCTCTTCGTATTTTTCAAGGCGAAACACTTCCTTTTTATGTGTCCCTTAACCCCACAGTGATCACATATCATGTCAGCATAATTATGCTTAAATCTGTAGAAATTATTCCGTCCATTCCCATTGTTGTAATTGTTTCCATTGTTGTACCCATTCATTCTCCGTGAATTGTTGTGTTGAAAATTATTCACATCATTCATACAATTGTTCCTTTGAGCAAAAGAATTTCTATTCGAATTATTGTTTGTGTGAAACCCCAACCTTTGTTGTATCGGACGTCTGATTTGATTCACTCTTTGTTCATAAGGATAATTCCGCTGTACAAAATGGTTCGAATTATTATTGAGCATATGCGCATTATTTCTTGCTATATTCCATGTTGTAATAAGTTTATCCATTTTTTCTATTGTCAAACTTTCTTCTTTCAATAATAATTGCTTTAAGTCCTCATCCCGGAGTCCTGCTAGCACTCTATCTTGAATTGCAATATTTTTAAATTCACCGAAACCGCAAAATTCCGCCTGAAGCTTTACTGCTTGTACGAAATCTTCAGCTGTTTTATCGGGTTGCTGAACCCTGTGACTAAAGCGAAAACGCTGAACCAAATCCGGTTCTGTTTTATCTAGCTTTTGCTTCAATTTTACGATTATTTCATCGTAGCTAGCTGAGTCTAAAACGTCCTTTTTATAAAATAACTTCAATTGTGAATACACAAATGGACCGCAAAGGTTCATAAAATGGGACTTCCGTTTATCAGCTGACACGTCATTAGCGTCGAACATGTACGCCAAACGATCCGCCCAGTCCCCGAACGACGTACCTTTACGATACGGTTCGATTGAAGATGCCATACCTTGGCTCATTTTATATAAAATTTTGAAAAAAAATCTTCGGAATATCCGCAAAATTCGTTTGTATGGAAAACACGAGGCAAACAAGATTAAATAAAAAACTAATTAGCCTCACACGTTCAAAAAATAATAAGAACAAAATGACTCACCGATACAGCTGTACGACCCTTGCCGACGATTTTTTTTTATTTACCGTCGAAATAACTCTCCGGAGGCAGCTAATTGTCCGGATTAATGTTCCGAATCTTGGTCCAACACTTTTATCAGGAACAACAGTTGATCCAGAATAGGAGACAAAAGAATCCCCAAGATGGCGGATGGCGTTGTCCAAGCTGTGAAAAAAAGATATAAAAATGGTATTAGTTTCTATGCATAAAATCGCACAAAAAACACTATCAATTTGAAAATAAAACTGTTCTTTTATTGTCCATTTGAATTATATTGTTTCACTTTTGTTTTCACTGATTTTTAAAACCTTTTTCCTCGTCGCCACTATTAGATTTATTGAGAGGTTTTTCGGGAGCTGTCAGTAATACGCGTGCGGTCTTGTTGATGGTTGAAATAGAACTGGCTTTATTGTCAAATGTCACTGACATTTATCAGTCGGCGCAGGCGTTACCTGCGTTACGAACGGAGTCCAGCTCCGACTACACTGTAACAATGTTTTATATTGAAGGTAGACATAACAAATAGCTTTTTTAAAAAAGATTCCAGCGCCTGGTCTATCTTCATCGGGAGTCCAGAGGATGATGTTATCGTTGCTATCGATGATACATTAGAACTCAGTCCAGTTGGCTCGATGTTAATTTCGTTAATGACGCACCATAGGGTGGTCGCACGACAATTCCTCGAAGACGACAGGGACCTCGGAGATAGCCATGTTGGATAAGATTATATCTAGAGTGAAATGGACTACCATTCTGGAGATTCTAGTAGGGTTCTCTGGCGCCAGAATGTTATAATGGCCGGCCTCGGAGCCCTCTGCCACGATGATGTCAATTTGATTTTGTCTTCGGTTACACCCAACTTATGCCGGACATTCAAATCTCCCGCAATGATGATTTTTTTCGAGATGACAGTAGAGCTTTGAAATCATGTCGAAATGATTGAAAATACCACCACTGATCGACCATAGTAGAAAATGCGATCAGTACAATATCAACGTACAAACTATGAAGCTATTTGCTGTGCGTATGTTCTACAGTGCGAATACACTCAATTACATTCAATGCATTCAGCTGCACTTTTATTCCAATGGAAATAGAAAATCCAAACTTCCCGCAAATGGTGCTTATTTGCAACGAAACTCGACATTTTGTAACGGCAGTGAAAATCGAACTTTTTGAGCACTCAAAGACTTGTAAACAACATTTGGTTGACAGATGTCGACATCACGTAGAAATCTCTAAAATCAGTTCATGTTTTAGTGTAACAACAAACCAAAGAAAAACAAAAACAGTCCATTTTTTAATTTCCTTACAAACCAGATCTTCTTCTTCTTCAATGGCACTAACGTTCCTAGAGGAACTTCGCCGTCTCAACGTAGTATTACTTGCGTCATTTTTATTAGTACTTAGTTGAGATTTCTATGCCAAATAATGCGCCTTGAATGCATTCTGAGTGGCAAGCTCTAGAATACGCGTGACCACAATGCAAGTCGGAGGCAATTTCTTTGACGAAAAATTCCCCCGACCAGAACGGGAATCGAACACCCGGCATGTTAGTTGTGACGCTAACCACTCGGCCACGGGAGCACACCAGATATAACACACATTACACACATTCAAAATTAATTGTGTTAGCTCATCAGGCGATATAGTCGAAGAATGACTAGTCCGGCTTCGATCAGATATCCGTAATTTGTCTTTGAAAAAAAAAAAATAAATAAATGAATTCAGAAGGTTTAGTACAATGTGAGCATAAACATGTCATTGAGCTTTGGATCTTGAAAAACAAATTTAAAAAGATAGATATTAATCACTTTGGATATTTTTTTTTTCATTCAGTACTTCTTTTTGTAAAAGCAGTACTTTTTTGTATGTTAGATATTGTCAATATTGGCAATAAAAAATGCAGCCTCGAATCAAATAGTAAATTAAATTTGTTTAATATGTCTAAGCTGTAACAAAAAGCTAAAGCATCCTGAAAACAGTTTCAAGTACTTGAACACTAGAAATTTTATTAGGCAAACAATTAGTGGATACCGTTTCCGGCTGCTTTAATTCCGGACGGGAAAGTCTCTAGCCAGCATATACCGGTCCGAAAATGAAAACTGCAATGTATAAAGTGTAATAAAGCCTAAAATTATCACGTACGAAACATACTAGAAAGGTTCCACTGGGACGTGCTCGAGCTATAAAATTACGCTCGTAAAGCGTCTACGAGTCCTGTCGAAATTCAAGCCAACCTGCGAACGTAAACATAACCTTTCCCGAACAACGTCTTATTTGGCACTGAAAACGATTTCCTGTGTTTCGTATACATATAAGAAGCTGTTCGGTGACCATCACGTGGTGAGATCCGTTTTGCTGTAAGCGTTCATTTCCGGAAAAAGCCGAACGCTCCCCACCAAAACGTGGGAATTCATCCGCTTCGACCCCATTGGTGGTGACAGCCTGCTCCGCTTGCTTGTAGGCCCCAAGGATCACCACGAAGAGAGGATGGAGAAGTGAAGCATGTTCGTGCTCTCTCATTCACACATTTCTTCTTATCGCAGATGAAAAATATTGGGGCGTTGAGTTTAGTGTCAAAGCACGTGATTTATAATTGCAAATTTGTTAAATTTTTATTCTCTCTCACTCTCCGCTCACAAGCCTTATATAACATAAAGTCTGTGGTAGAGGTTGTGGGCTGCTTCAGACCGCGCTGACCTCGAAGATGGGTATTGCCGACGTATACCGTATTCTGAGCAAAAACTCTTAATATTTTATCCCTTTTCGCAGATCGAAACCTTGAATCGTGTCCCAAATATACATTTTCGAAGCACAATATCAACATACAACAACCTGTGGAATCGCACAATCGATCCGACTTCGACCCGAATGAAAACTCTTCCTCAATAATAAAACATACATTGTCGAAGCAAGAGGGAAGAATGTTTGCGTCAGGAATATGTCAAAGAAAAATGTTGCAGAATTTTAATTTCCGGTATTCTTGGGACGCGATTCACAATATCACTCAGAGAGAGGATGCTACTTGATGTGTGAGATGTGTCACATTATTGTGAATCGTAATCATCAAGTAATTGCCGAGGGCCAAATGCAAATTCATTCAACCTATATTCGTACAAATGAAATTGTATTGATGTTAAACCTCGTGACAATGCCTGAAAATTAAAACTGAATTACAAAATCTATTGGAGAACGCTCATTTAATACATTTGATCGGATTAATAATCATCAGAAAACCCAATTTCTTGGAAATAATTGAAATATCAGTACGTATGGATGATGATGATTCAATTGGATGATTTTCGTTTATGCACTTATATTGACTTGTGAATTTTTCTCACATTGAGATTGGTTGTATTTTTTTCAAAGAAAACATGGAAAAAATTGTTCTTAGAAAACCCCAACTGTTATTTCCATCCTACGATGTATGGATGACTTATTGGTTATTGTATGGGCTAATCATAGATTTTTTTTCACGATTTGAAAAAAAAAATCAATTTCTTAAATAACTTTCTTGTCTGTATAATTTTTGTGATTTTTAATGGAAATTGAATAATTCCCTACATTTTATTCTTTGACCAAAATTTTGTAGGTCTAATAGTTATTGAGTTGTAAATTTTCGAAAAATTTAAGAAAGACTTTCACCCTTTTGAAAATGTGGCCTAATTTTTTGGAGATTCCATGCATGCAAAGTTGTTAAATGATCAATATCTTTACACCAACAAAGTTTCACTACAATCTGAGATTGCTCTGCCAATAACCAGACGAGTTGGTATGAAATTCGTCTATGAGCCAAATGTTAGCTTAATACTCTAATTTTATGTCACACCCTGCAGTCACAGGCTATTATGTATTTGTTTCACCATTACCATTATTCCACATATCTTTTGAACAAAACACAATAGTAACCAGTTCATATTTTTGACAAAGCTGCTCGCTGGCTGGAGTGTGAGGAAATTGCATTTTAATTTTGAAATTGCTTTTTGTGTGCAAAGGCGAAGTTTTTTTTCATAACACTCATTCATCATGCCCAATCACATATTATCGGATATTTACAGAGTCATATTTCACATTTAAACAAACTTGTTTGCTACTTGATTAGAACTAATAATTTTACAATAACTAAAGATAATAGAGTTTGATTGATCGGATCTTGGATCTATAGGAATAGGATGAAGCAAGTGAATTTGCTTGTAACCAGCGACCCATGTTATCTTCGTTCCAATTGATTATCAATTGGAGAGTTGAAACGAACGAGCAGTACAGAAACAATCGATCCATAAGGCTTTGTTAACATGTTAAAAGATTCAATTGCTCGAGTAACCTCCCCAGAGCTCAGAAAGACAGATATTTCAATGTTTGAATGTGTTTGTGTATAAACAATTATTAGACAATGACATCACGGAATTCTCGGAGAGAATATTTCATCGGACTCGCGCCATGTCGTTTCATGCAAGATAATATTAGGCTGTCAAAAAAGTCCTGCGGTATTTCCGCGAGTTGTCGTTGTAAGCCCGTAGTTCTAGTTGTAGTAGTATTATTCATTGTATTCATTGTATCGAGTCATACTATAGCTTGTTGGAAAGGTATTTTTGCGCGCTATAATATAGTCTTTGACAGTGTTTCGTTTGGTTAAGTCGTTCGTGAGTTATAGTGTCGCAAATATGGAGCAATATAAAGAGAAAATCCGACATATTTTACAGTACTACTATGACAAAGGCAAAAATGCATCTCAAGCTGCCAATAAAATTTGTGCAGTTTATGGACCCGATACAGTTTCCATTTCCACCGCACAACGATGGTTTCAACGTTTTCGTTCTGGTGTAGAGGTCGTCGAAGATGCGCCACGCTCCGGAAGGCCTGTCGTCGTAAATTGCGACAAAATCGCTGAATTAGCCGATAAAGACCAGCATAGTAGCAGCCGTAGCATCGGCCAAGAGCTGGGGATAAGTCATCAAACCGTTATTAACCATTTGAAGAAGCTTGGATTCACAAAGAAGCTCGATGTATGGGTGCCACACACGTTGACGCAAAAAAAACATCTTTGACCGTATCGACGCATGTGAATCGCTGCTGAATCGCAACAAAATCGACCCGTTTCTGAAGCGGATGGTGACTGGCGATGAAAAGTGGGTCACTTACGACAACGTGAAGCGCAAACGGTCGTGGTCGAAGCCCGCTGAAGCGGCTCAGACGATGGCCAAGCCCTCATTAACGACCAGGAAGGTTCTGCTGTGTGTTTGGTGGGATTGTCAAGGAATAATCTATTATGAGCTGCTTCCCTATGGCCAAACGCTCAATTCAGACCTGTACTGCCAACAACTGGACCGGTTGAAGGTAGCACTCATGAAGAAGAGGCCATCTTTGATAAACAGAGGCCGCATTGTCTTCCATCAGGACAACGCCAGGCCACACACTTCTTTGGTGACGCGCCATAAGCTCCGGGAGCTCGGATGGAGGGTTCTTTTGCATCCGCCGTATAGTGCGGACCTTGCACCAAGTGACTACCACCTGTTTTTGTCCATGGCCAACGAGCTAGGTAGTCAGAAGTTAGCCACAAAAGAGGCCTGTGAAAATTGGCTATCCGAGTTTTTTGCCAATAAGGAAGCGAGCTTCTATAACAGGGGTATTATGAAGTTGGCATCTCGTTGGGAACAAGTCATCGAACAAAACAGCGCATATTTGACTTAAAACAGATGATTGTAGCTAATTTTATGAACAAATGAAAATTTAAAAAAAATACCGCAGGACTTTTTTGACAGCCTAATATAAAACCAACTGGCTAGATTGTTCACCAGTCGATACTTTGTTCGTACTGCCAGCTCCATCGCGGAGCGAAGAAGTTGGACATCGTGAGGCACATCATGTCTGCCGGATACAACCTGAAGAAGAAGTCCGATAGCATGGTGGCCTCATCGTTCCGCATATTGAACCGGAAAACCGTACTAACCGACCAGACGGTGAAGACGCGGGTACTTGATCAAAATGGACATTTTCATGAGGAAGCGTCGGACGGTGAATGACAACGACTGGTAGGTTCCTTCGGTACTTGCGGTGAACAAGTAGATATACAGGACGAAGAGCCTGCCGTAAGTCGCTGTCTACGTTAAAAAGTATCACGTGAAGAAGGATATGGCTTTTGGTCGGACCTGACCTCAGCCCATTATGACAATAGATCACTGGAGCATAGGGACTGGTTGAAGATAAACGTTTTACATAAGACCGCCAATCATCCCAACGATCCCCAGCCAAAACGAAGAAGCAGCCAAGATCGTGAGGGTCACGAAAGAGCTGAAAAACATTGTAACAAGATCCTCTCTCACTCGAGGAATGGGATTCTCGGTTACTCCTAACCGTCAGCACAAGCTATAATTCCAATAATCTGGACACACACAACACTAGAGATTAGAGAAGCACCGGGTCTCCCCGTACTCACCGTACTTTATGTTGGCTGCCAGATGTCATCAAGAGACCATGGGTCACTCCGGAATCCTTCAATCCGCGTCCTCTCCGCCTCTGTCCGCCGGAAATCTCGACGGCGTTCTCACCGTGCCACTTGTTTCGCCCGGAGCCACCGCGGCGCGCTCGATCCAGTGTGGATAATCCGCTGCTCCGTTGCCCGGGGCCACCCGCGGCTCCACGATCCCGTGGGGACTCTTCCTTTTAGTTGCGCTCACCTCCGAGTGAAACTCAGCGGCGTATCGGTGCCGCGAACCCGAAGCGGTTGTGCGGGAACTATCACTCGGATCTTTGATGAACTTGATCACTCACTAACGGCACAAAATGGCGTGCTTTGCCACTCGCCCCAAGCCACCCACACGAACTTTGCGGTACCCTAGAACCGCGATTCCGGTGTAATTGGGCGGTGAACCACCTTCCCGCGAATACCGACAAATCGGTCACTCAACGTTGCCTCTTGGCACAGCTAAACTAAATCTGCCAAACGTGGCATACGTAGCACAAAATGGCGTGTTTCGCACTCACGCACGCCATCAAACTTCTCCTTGGTGACACACTTACGCCGCTAATCCGGCGCGTCCTTTTATTTTTTTTTTCCTTCGTGATTCACTCGCGCTGGCCTTTCTTTAAAGCCTTGTATTTCGCGACGACCGACGAACTTGTCGCGCTATACCACCTCTCACGTGGCAGAAGACTCGACCCGAAGTATAATCAAAACTTGGAGATGCGTCCGTTCGCTTAAAGCGTCCGTAGCCCAAAAAAAAAGGACGAATAACGCCTTTTTTCTTCCTCCACGGAAGTGATGCTTGACAGCCGCTTTGTTGTGCGACTGTCCTATGCGCACGGTTGGTGATGACATTTACCGTCATATAAGTGTTATACAGTACGGGGGGTGCTGTGTTGTGTGCCATTTATTTATTTATTTATTTATTTTTTTTTTAATTATTTTGGTTTTATGCTGACAAAAACGCCACGAATGTTACAACATACTGACATATATCTCACCTTCGGCCAGGCCTAAGTTTTCGTTCAACTGCCGTAAAACTGCCCGGCTGGGCATCGGAGCATTTTTGTAGAAGCCTTGGATCTAAGAAAAAAAATCCGTTGAATAATTGTTGTTGTTGTTTTCTTCCATCACCATCCGAAAATAGTTTATTTTCGTAGTCATACGTTAGACGCAGCAAACGAACAATACATTCTGTCAAATATATACCGGGAATTTATAATTTAAAATATTTTTTTTTAAGTTGGTACTACTGTCAATAGTCTCAATGTCAATGTCAATCGCGATCTGTTATTTAGTTTGTTTATAGCGTCATTAACAACAAGATAACTTTTTTTTGTTCGGTGATATTTGGATAATTATATTGGGAAAATTATTAAAACTTTGTGAAATTTTATGTTTAAAATATAATGTGTTAAAATATAATGTGTAATTTTTGTGTTAAAAACGCAGCGGTACTCAACATTTTTTCCAGAGGGGCCACAAACACATGTTGATCATGGTGTCGCGGGCCGCAAAAAAAAGAAGGGTGGTATCCAATATACAATCGCATTATTAGCGTAGGACTAAGAAAATATGGATTAAAGCATGAAACTCTTTAGTACAGGGTTTTCCATTTCGGGCTTCCGAAAGTATACAGCCCTGCGCTGACAACCGTTTGACATAGCTGTCAACCAAAGCATCATATCGTTAGTTGAATGTCTGCCATTTTACAATATGGATCGTTTTAGCATCGCACAACGTGTTAATTTTGTTAAATTATACTATAAAAATGATGAAAAACCGGCAAATGTTTTTCGAGCATTACGGACGGATTTTGGTCGTCACGTTTGGACGGCCTACAGAGCACACAATCGCTAATGTAGTGCGTAAATTCGAACAAACTGGATCCGTAGCGGATATTGTGAAACCTGTGCATAATCGTAATGTGCGTTCGGTCGAAAATATTGCTGCTTAAATGTAAAAAATATTGTGCTTAGCAATTGGGCTTGTCAAACACATCATTGTGGCGAATTTTGCATTTGGACTTGCACCTACATCAATATAAAGTCCAACTGGTGCAAAAATTAGAGCGTGGTGACCATGGAATGCGTCGGGCATACGTCGATTGGGTGAACGAACAACAGCAGCAAAATGCTGCTTTAATTTGATAATATCGATCATCTGAATCGGTCCAGTAGTTCAAAAGTAATAAATTTTTGAACAAACTCATTTTTGGAAAAACAAAAACATAACTCAAAAACGAAAAAAACGCCTCTCTGGTTTCGACATATGTTATGTGAAAAATCCTCAGCTTTTCAGAAAAAATATAAAAAAACATAGCACCCTTGGTCCCGAGACTACGAACACAATAAAAAACCAATACAATCAATAATAACGAGAACAGAATTCGAATTTAATTTAATTTGATATGTTGATCATATGAATCGGTCTAGTAGTTAAAAAGTTATGAATTTTTGAAAAAAGTCATTTTTGGAAAAAAAAAAAAAAAAAAAGATGAAAAAATTAATTTTTCGGATAACCCTAAAATGGAAATGGTCATCCTACTGAAAAAATTAAAAACTTCGGGTCTATTGTTTTGCGATAAAGAACAAAACTACTACTTTTCACGGAAATCTGAGAACCACTTCATCGGTTTGGCATGGAATGACTGTATAGCGATATCAAAACAGTCGCGGTATTCCCTATTTATTATGTAGTTTCTGCTTCGCTTCTTCCCGTCAGTGCATTCTTTGCTTGCTGCGGGAGCGAAACTGTTGAATAATAATGACCATGTTTTGTAGTATGACGCATTTAAATTTATCCGTCAATTCACCTCTAGCATTGAAAAAGGCCATTTGTAAAGCCTCGCTGCCGTTCGATCACTAACTGAATGACTGATAAATTGTGAATACAGTGAAATCGCTTGTGGTCACGTGGGGTAAAGTGGTCACCTGCTTGTTTGGTAATATAACTATTAACTATTGGCACCGTATTGATAGTCATCTTATGTTTGAAGAATTTCATGACTTTGCCATACAAATGAAATACAAATTTCTGCATTACTCGGCAATTAATCAAATAAACGAAACCAGATTTGGCATGTGGAGGTTTTAGGGTGCAATAAATATTTCTATGGTGGTAAGACACTCCGCCCCCCTCTCTAAGGGGGGGCTGCCATACAAAGGAAATACAAATTTCTGCATTACTCGAGAATTGATCAATCAAATGAAACCAAATTAAGCACATGAGGGTTTTAGCGTGCCATAAATGTTTCTATGGTGGTTAGACACTCCACCCCCTTCTCTAAGGAGGAGCTGCCATACAAATTTAACTGCCATATAAATGTAGCATACATTTCTGCATAATTTAAGAACTAATCAAGCAAACGGAACAAAATATGGCATGTGAAGGTTTAAGGGAGCAATAAATTTTTTTATTGTGGTTTGACACTCCTTTCCCCTTTCTAAAGAGAGAGAGAGAGAGAGAGAGAGAGAGAGAGAGAGAGAGAGTTGTTGGGGGACAAAGTCTTCAGTGGAGGATTACTACTGACAAAGTTCTGTTTTCAAAAGCTGATATACCTTATCACCTTCTGATCCTAAAGGGATCCCTTTTGTGGTTTTGACCCAAGAAAAATATGCCACACCAACCAAAAACCAAGCTTCATTATGAAAAACGTTTTGTGTTTCCTACTACGTTTGAATAGGCTTAGCTCATTTCATACATGTACCTACTATTTCAATAATGATTTAAACAAATTTGGACAAGAAAACACGCATAAATCTATCCCTTCTAGCGTGATATGTGCGAGTGACCACTTTGCCCCCACAGGTGACCACTTTACCTCCTCACTAAAAAAATGTTCGATTTTTCAATCTTTTTTCAAATAATGAAAAATGTACTATTTTCAATTTTGACAATAAAAACCGCTTACTATCTTGAACTACAATAAGTTGAGCTACAATTTTCTTCGAAGAACGGGAATTTTGGTGGTATGCGGACACAGGAAATGGGCATGTTCCTTAGAGTGACCACATTCCCCCCAGGTTCCACTACGTCTGTCAACAGAACGGCGCACCGACCTACACGGCAAATATCGTCCAAGTGTGGTGTCGGGAGAATTTTACTGATTTTAATAAGATAAGATAAAATTTTGGTGCCTCCCAGCTCCCCGGACCTTAGTCCCATGGACTTTTATGTATGGTCGTCGGGGTGCCAATGAAAATGGTCATCTCTAATTTCAAAAAATGTTCACCACCTCGAAAAAACACCCTATGCCAAATATCAGCTCAATCGGACTTAAGAGGCCCCGCATACTACAGACTTTCTGTCAACCAACAGTTTAGTCGGGTCGGCCTTCTGGTGCAAAAACCGACCCAACTGAATCGGCGTAATGTGCGCACATGCATACCTCTCCGTACTGATTAAGAAGCCGACCAAACTATCGGCCCACAAATCAGTCTGCAGTCTCTAAGGGAGAGTGGCGCAGAACGGTCAAAGTTTGAGTTTTTGGAAAATCGAAAAATCACCCAAGAGGGGAATCAAGGTTTTCGAAAAAAATTTGGATGCCAAATGTCTTAAAATTGCATAAAACGTCGAGATCTAGTGTCATCTTGAAACAAATTTTTTTGTCAAAAATCGACACTCTGGTACGTTTTTTTTCGGAATACGAGGCGAAACGTATGGTTTTAAGTGAATATAAAAATAGTTATCTCGATTTTTCATTCGGAACTTGTTGCGGAATGTTGATTTGCACGATAATATACGCTATGCAAAATATTGACTCATTCGAACTTCATTTATAAGTGTGTAAAAAATCGACCTTTCAGACGAAAAAACAACCAAGTGCCAAAAAAATTGTTTTTGATAAAAAACTGTTTTCGAGATAACAGTAAATATCGAAAAGTAATGCAATTTTGAAACATTTGGCACCAACAATTTTTTTTAAAACCCCGATTTTCGGCAACCTTTCGTTTAAAAAAAAAAAACTCAAATTTCAACGTCTGTGACACGAATAAATGAAGTTCGAATAAGTTAATATTTTGCATAGGGTTTTTTCAAGGTGGTGAACATTTTGTATAGGGTAACGTTTTGAAATTTTAGGGTCGATTTTTTCCCATACATTCATTGGCACCCTAATGGTCGTACATGCTGGCCAAACAAAGCGAACATAATGTGAGCACTTTGGACCAATTCAAGCACAGCTCATTTCCAAGATCTGGAACGAGATGCCGATGGACGAGGTGCGTGCCGCATGCGATTT
The DNA here is from genome assembly GCF_029784135.1 of Toxorhynchites rutilus septentrionalis. Lineage (NCBI taxonomy): Eukaryota > Metazoa > Arthropoda > Insecta > Diptera > Culicidae > Toxorhynchites > Toxorhynchites rutilus. The sequence goes on from NC_073744.1 coordinate 117,938,791, forward strand.
TTTTGAGAAACGTCTCAGGCTCATCATACATAGGCTGACCAAATAGTTCAGGATTCAAAACGGGACAGGTGAGCAAATAAAAGACATAATATTTTTTCAAAGAATTTTATTGGGTGAATTAAATCAAGAATAAAACAAACAATCAAACATTCTTGGACAAGCTTAAACGATGAAGAGACATTGCGAAGGAGATTATGATTTTTGGAAATGTAAGATTGAAATGAAAGTTTGAGAATACTCATAACTTTCGTTGTTTCTACATTGATTCGTAACTGACTTTTCAGTTGTCTACCTATTGATCATCGTATAAAAATCGTTTTAACTGATGCGATACTACCAGGCAAACAAAAAATATAACCAGCAAGCTTCACGAATACCTTGCTTTCTAGAAATTCGTTTCTCGCCAGTTGATATAGAAGGTTTTCTCCACCCTTTTAATTCATTTCTTCATGAATCCTTTTAGCCTTGTCCACCCATCAAACAAAATGTTTTCATCTGTCTGAACAGGAAGATTTTTTTTACTGATGCTTTTTTAAATCTCTGGCCATTCAGGAATAGACTTAAATACCATCCATACCATACAGTTGTGTTTTTCCTAGACTAGCCTTCCATTTTTCAAGGTTCTACCGTATACATGTTCCACAGTTTTAAAACTTTTAGCCTCCTGTATTTCTCCTGAATCAACTAGACCTTTAATAATACTTTGCGATTCACTATTCAAATATATTTGAAAAGTTCTAATAAAATCATTAAAATTGACAGCAACTCAGATGGTACATCGTTATTTTTTAACGGCCAATAAATGTTTGAAAGATCACTAACTAACATCCGGTTGAAACCAACCATAATTTAAGGTTTAAATAAATCGCGTGGGAGGCGATCTTGCGTGGTGATTAATATTCGTATATCTCACGCTAAAGGTCACGAGTTCTATTCTCACTCCTGGCATTCAACCTTCGAAATGGAAGTAAAGCCGTGGCCCGATCGATAAACTCTAACCAAAAGGTTAAAAGTTACTAAAATACAGAAGTTAATAAATCGCGTGTACTACACTGCCCATGTTTGCATAGGAGACGTAATCACCAACACCATTAATGTTGGAAAAACTCAATTTTGTTGCCTACAAGCGTAACCATGCAAATTTCCAATGAAATAATCTGTCCAGTTGAAGGATATTATCGGCAAAAAGAGGGCCTAGGAGATTTTGCGGATTAAAACTTTTTTTTTCCATTCGGAAAACGCTTAATGAACATTTGTTCGCATAGCTAAACGTAATCACCAGGTTGTTCTGTCTGTAGCGTTAGTATTTACATTTTCGATAATAGTCAAAACGTCTCCGTCGGTAGTTTCAGTCGTTACCGGATAAAATCAAAAAGGGTTGTAAGAAATTTATGGAATGTCTGGAAAAGGTGCTCTGGATTTGTTGCGAGTTTATGATAGTACTATTTTCCTGAATACTCTGGGATATGATAAGAACAGCAGGTTCGTGTTTTCAATCAATTGAATTTGTAAAATCAATCTGCAATGTTGGTAATTTTAGCAACATGATTAACCGATATCACGATCAATCACATAAAGATGGTGGAGTGACATACACCAACGGCATGAGTAAAGGGTGTGTCACATCAAATTGCATCACGGAAAAAACGCTGTAGAAATTTAATTTTTAGGAATTATATCTTCAGCTCTCGCTTATAATCAGATAAGAGTGTATAGATCACGTTGGCCATGCTTCACTGTTAATTTTTCGTAAATTTGGAAAAATGTCGTCGAACGAAAAAGAGCGTCGTGAATTAATCCTGTGCACTCATTTCGAGAATCCAGAGTTGTCACATCGGAACATCGGTTAGTGCTGGGAATCGTCCAATCCACGGTCAGCAGAGTACTAAAACGATACTTCGAGAACCCAACCATCGACCGGAAGGTGAAGAACGGCAAAAATGGATGCTCCGTCAGTGAAAAAGATCACAAGCGCATAGTTAAGCAGTTTAGACGTGATCCGAGAAGTTCGGTCCGGGATGTCGCCAAAAAGCTAAATTTGTTAAGTTCATTCGTCCAGCGGACCAAGCAGCGGGAGGGCCTGCGTACATACATGGTTCAGAAGGCTCCTAACCGCGACGAAAGGCAAAACATGGTGGGGAAGACGCGAGCCCGGAAGCTGTGCACCGAAATGCTGACGAAGCCGCATTGCTTGGTAATGGACGACGAAACCTACGTCAAAGCGGACTTTCGTCAGCTGCCGGGCCTGTTGTTCTTCTCCGCAGAGGACAAATTAAGCGTTCCGGAGGAGATTCGCAAGCAGAAACTATCCAAGTTTGCCAAAAAGTACATGGTGTGGCAAGCGATCTGCTCTTGCGGAAAGCGGAGCGCCCCCTTCGTGATGACCGGCACGGTAAACGGGCAGGTTTACCTTAAGGAGTGCCTACAAAAGCGCTTACTACCACTATTGAAGCAGCACGAGGGCCCGACCATCTTCTGGCCGGATCTCGCTTCGTGCCACTATTCAAAGGACGTGTTGGAGTGGTACGAAGCCAACGGGGTCACCTTCGTGCCAAAGGAAATGAACCCGCCCAACGCGCCGGAGCTTCGCCCAATAGAGAAATATTGGGCGATTATGAAGCAGGCCCTCCGGAAGAATCCAAAAGTTGTCAAATCGGAGGCGGACTTCAAGAGAAAATGGATTTCTGTTCAAAAAAAACTACAACCTGACGTTGTACAGAACCTTATGGACGGGATAAAGAGGAAGGTGCGAGCATACGGGCTTGGGCTCGAAGTATGAATAAAAAGAAAATGCCAAAAGTTGTTTAATAGTTTTTATTTTACTGTCTAAAATTTTCAAAAGGATCGGTCTACTGGGCGAATTTCTACAGCGTTTTTTCCGTGATGCAATTTGATGTGACACACCCTTTAAATGCTGAGTTTGTGGAATAATTCGATGTCGAGTCCTAGAAGTTACAATGCTAAGAACCAATATTATTTTAATTTTACTACTGATCTGATTGTTTCATTATCTACTTGAAGATTCATATGCAGATATTTAGGTAATTATAACATTACAAAACACAATTGCTTCTCTTTGTTCAACACAGTGCAGTGTACAGAAAATAGTAATTATTTGAGCAGCGTTCCAATGGTTTCTTATATTCATCAATTAGGAAACACTAAGTAATAAGACACTATCGTGACAGGCATGTTTGGACTCTACAAAGAATGTGATTCAAATGTAGATTTAGCTTATAGCTCATAATACTGACAATTGTTGATTTTCGAACGATGTATGAAAGCTGTATGGAACTACGTCTGTTATGCGGACAAACAGTGATTTGTCGGAAAGGTTTTTTCAAAATTGCTCAATTGTTTTAGAACAAAAAATGTTTGTTTGCATGTTGAGCAAATGCATAATGGCGACCAGTGATTTGTCGGAAACATTTTTTTCAAAATTGCTCAATTGTTTTCGAACAAAAAATGTTTGTTTGCATGTTGAGCAAATGCATAATGGCGAAAAAGTCGATTTTGTTCATTATGTCGCTTACGTCTCCTATACAAACATGGGCAGTACAGGCACTTATTACAAATATTTTTATACTCAAAATACGGTACAAATTGCTGAAAAGACGGGACACTCAAAAATAGTCGGCAAACGGTACTGTACCGTTAAAAATGGTACGGTTGGTCAGCCTAGTCATCAGCACAAAAAGGAGGGTGCTCCCAGCTAATATGTCGTAAAGGTTATCAATAAACTTCTCAATATCTTGTATTTTTTAACACAGGTTAAAAGTGCATTCTAATTTATTGAACACCTTGTAAAGCATTTACAAAAAAAAACACAGTCTCCCGAATACAGTGTTATAGATTTGTCGAATCATCTGATAAAAAATCAAATCAGTTCAATACATTACATACAATACAATACATTTAATTTTGATATTCCTACATTTTCGACAAAATGTGCCGAAGCCATTGTTAATGTATGAATTGTATCTCAATCATGAGGGAACACATTTTACGAAATTTACAAAAAAATTGTCATTTGTTTTTTCTATACTAATCCATACTTATTTCAATGAATGAAACATCGATACACCCCGCAAAATAAAATTCGGGTAAATGTTACATTCTGGTCAACTTTACATTGGGGTACTTGTTGCATTCAATTAAATGTGTCCCGTATGATTGGTATTTGGGTATATGTTACAGAAACCTTGCGAAAGTAAATTGTGAGAACAAGATTCAGCAAGAATTGCTGAAGCACGAGGTTGGAGAACTGCAGCCATGAACGGGGTTATTATATATGAAATGGAGCTGTAGAAAAAATAGAATCTCTCTGTTTTGAGGGGGCTGAAATAGATGACTATTAACACTGAATGAAGATGAAGAAAACATATTTTCTGGAGTTTTTTCATTCAATTATACAATCTTCTTCAAATAAATACTAATAAAGTCTAAAAAATACACAAGAGCGCAATATTACAGAGAAGTTCAACTTTCGGTTTGTGACAACGTCCGCGAGTACGGGAGAGTTTAAAAGTAAAGCCCCTAGATTGTAGTTTTGAGGAAAAGAACTCTTTCTTTTCACGGTATAGATACCATTTCGAATATAGAAATAATTTCGCTCACGTTATTATACTCCTTCTATGCTCACGACATGCCGTCCTAAGTCACATTTTCAACATTGCTGCTCATCAGCAGCAGCAGTTGGTTTTATCCTGTGGCTCGAGTGGAATCTAGTGGATCATTAATGACCATGAATTGAATTATTAGCCCTATATATCGACGTTTTAATACACCAACAGTTATAAACCGTTAGAACTTTTATCACTTCAACAGTAAAATCACTACATTATGTCTGAGGTTATATCGAGAAAGAGTTTCCTCGTTTAGTTTCTGCTCATGGGCAATTGATAGTTAATGCCATCATGAAAACCTCTGCTCCAACGATTTTATTATGCCATTGACAATAAAATGTGTTTGGAAGAACAGTTTGCTTTATAGTGGCTATATATCAATAGTGATTTCGCCACGTAATATATTCATCGGTAGCATTAAGGATGAAATAGATCCAATTTTGTCCTGCGAGCAGGCAAAATATATAAAACACTGCCGAAGATGTTTATACTGAATCACGTGGCACTGTTAACATAAAAACTGCGTCTGAACATTTTCAATACATCCATACGTTCGCTTATGCCGTTCCGTAAACACATTTTTGCTTCAGGCTGCTGCTCCTAGCTGCTCCTGTCAATAAGGATGCTTTTTTCTGTGGTGGAATCAATTCTTCATTTGAGCTTGATTGAATTTGTGGATACATTTTGTGAATGTGCCAACCAGAGTACGCGGTGTAGGTGATGTAATCCCAGACAGTAGAAGATTATTGATTCGTATAAGTCAACGCCATTGATATGGTTGGGAAGCGCACAGAGTCGGCAGCAAGAAAAACGTGAAAATGAGGGCAGATTCAACAGCTACATGCGAATAATATCAGACAGTCGTACAGACACGACGAAGGGATAAAAAGGAAAATCGCCTGATTATAATTCCGAACGTGTTCTGCTAGATTTTCTCGTTTACCAAAATGAAGTGTTAGACGGTTTGGTTTCGGATATCATGCAGTGCATCACCCCAGAGGGCCAATGAGTACTTTTTTGCTGTAACAGAGGAGGAGGATGTTGGTAAGTGGTTCTGCCAATTTGTGGTCTGTGAGTAGATTTGTGCTAGCATTTGTCGTGGACTAGACACAATGCTGGTCTGGGAATTAAATACTTCTTAGAAGTATCTAACTCTCCGATTAATCTAGACATCGATCCTGGAAAAATAAACAATGGAGTAGGTGTTTATTTTTTTCTGTATATGACAAAGCAATTCTTGCAAGCCACAACGTGCGTATTTACTTATTTTGGGAAACCAGAACTGTTTCTTCGTCATTTGAGCATTTTGACGTAGGACTACGTCTTTGATTTCTATATAGGGGGTCACTCTATGAAAAATGTAACGTTTATTAAGAGTTTACAAATGCATATTACGCAGAATCGTTCTTACGATATATGTTATAATATATACCTTTAGACGGCATATTTATCCACCATTTTTTTCGCCTGAGACATCAACAGTGGAAATAATAAAACAAGTGAGCAATTTAACAAATAAAAGAGGTATGTTTTGCGAGTGGATGCGAAGGTGAATTATGTATTATGCATTCTTTCCTCCAACTCCGTCCCCATAAATATTGTATGTAACACAAAATTGCGTGCAATAATTCGTTCTATCTAACAGATTAGCAAGATGTTAAAATAATCAGATGCAAGATTTCATGCATCACTCAAACTTCATACAAGATTTCATCAAAGCAACGAGGAAAGTGTCACCCATACAGTGATCGTTCATTAATTAGGAGGAGGCAGCGATTATCATGCGAAGACTTATTGAGATCGGCATTACAACGCATCACAAAAATGAAACGAAATGAAATATTATTATTCTTCATGACTCATATTCATAATTCTCAATGACTTAATTCCTTCTACGATAGATTGAGTAGTAGAACCAATACGACTTGATTGTGATAGTCTACAAACGAACATTATTTCACCGAAAAAGCTACTGTTCCCGATGCCTAATAACAGGAATACGACAATGGAAAGGAATTACAATAACATAGCTATTCATTAAAAATAAAGCAACTTCATGATTTAATGTGTATTTACCTCAAAATATCATGAAATCGTGAGCATTTTCAATTTGTTTTTTCGTTTCTTCTCGATAAATTTCATATTCAATGTAATCAATGGAGATATAATTTTTTTTGTTTGCAGCTTTCACATATACTTTATCTACCATTCCATCCTGTTATGTGTCCCACTGATATTCATTAATCATTTCCATTTAGACAGTTGAACTACCTGCCAGAAGCTTATTGTCTTTCTTTTTTCGATACAAACCGTTCGAAGGTTAAGAGTACATACAACAAACGGCCCTTTTCAGGGCTACTATTTAGAGTTTCAAAAGAGTTGAACTGACATATTTCTGAACAATGGGAAGAATTACATTTAAAATAACCAAGTGTTCTGAACAATCACAGTCCTACGTCAAACTTCCGTCCGTGCCCCTAGGCTCAGACCCTTCTACTTTTTTTCTTCGACAGAACAGACTCGATTATCATGAAAGCCTTTCGCCTTCCTACAAAAAAATTTTAGCTTGAATCAACTAACATTTCGTTCCATCCACTAGTCGGCAGAGGTGATAATTTTCCAAAACACTTCACGATTTTAATCCGTTAGAGGGTTTCTACATAATTAACCAATCGTCTCCGTCAACTTTGGGAAGCTTTGAGTTGCTAATCTCAATCGCCAGCACATTTTCCACATATTCCTGTCATGCTTTGTCTCTGCACACAAACATTCCAAAACATTCCATGTATGTCACGAGCGCCACCACGTATGTCACCAGCGCTGCTGTTATCTCGCATTTTGACGTAAGCGCCAGAGAGAAGAATTATCAGTACGAGGCTTTCCTTCCAAATGCATGTATAATCAGTAAACGCGTATTCTACAAAAATCAGATCTGTACAAAATGTGTACACCTGTGAAAACGTTGCCAAAGTATTCTGTTTCCAACTATTTTCTCAAATATGCCGCCGTTGAACGAAGTTTGAGGAAGCATCAGGAAGGTTTATATTAAGATCTGAAAGTAGTTTATAGAAAAGATCTTATGATCAGCAATAACAACAGATATTATCATTAATAAAGGATAAATAATCCCTTCAAGCTGAGTTTGATTTTATGAATTTAAATATTTGATTAAATGTTTAAACAGAGATTCTAAATGCATTTTATTCACTTCAATATGGCATGAAGTTCATTTAACGGTGAACACCGACCGTCGTAGAGCACATAGTGACGATTGTTATCTTTCATGTTGAAAGAGAATCTGCTGGAAGAAGTTGAATATGACATTGCTGAGCACTGCATCTGCATTCTTATTGTGATTTGGTCGAACTGAAAGATTTGCTGTTTTCTTCTTACAAGCATGTCTGAAGAAACTTTTGAATATTCAGATAAAAATATGACTATTACATAAATCAAAATTCAAGGCAATTGACTCCATTTTATTCAATTGAAAGTTATATGCCTCTATATAAATTTAGCAAATCGACTAGATCAGATGAGATCACATATCTTATTTTGATCTTCTAATGCTATGTGGCTTACTAAAAAATGTCTGCATTGATGAAGTAGATACAATCCGGAATATGATATCGAAATTCTTGAAACTTTTGAGTTCTTCACCAAAAATATTTCAAGGCAACAACAAAATAGATAAGAATGATTCTGGTCTGGTGATCTGGTAATAAAGGTTACCGACGAATATTCCTTTCTACATTCTTTTCTATTCTCGAAAAAAAAAAATACTACCGGTCTACAGTAAAAATTGTATGCACTTTGCTTACAACTAACACTATCATAAATCTATATTTATGTTAATTGGCACCCAAATCCAAACTTAGTAGGGGAAAGGCGGGAAAGACGGACAGGGTGGGTAAGAAGGACACCTTTGTATTATTAATAAATTACATTTTTATTTTAAATTTGAATGATGTACAAACTTGCAATACAGTGCATCAATGTTATTGATACTTACTGTGTGCGCCTTGCTGGTCTTCTGTCAAAAATGTAAATAAAAACATGAAAATGATCTGCAATGAACAGTTCGGTGTAAATTTTTGCCTGCAGAGAATAAGGGTTATTATTGCTAACAACTATTTTTTTTGTATTTTTCGTTACGTGAGTGTTTTACCAACACTTTCCTTCCTTTTTATCGAATCAGCGGTATTTTTTTTTGCTTTAACTCCAGAGATATTGACCTTTAAAATCACTAATCAATTCGAGGAAGACGGATACTTCACCGAAGGGGTAGACGAACATGTTGGTTTGAAAATAATTCGAGTATTCCCTTCTTTTTTCAGCAGTTGCCCATTGACTATGTTTACAAGAGGAACCGGATGTCATGACCGAACCAGCGGATGGTAGAAACTGTTAAGTGAGGGTCCCACGTGAACACAGCTGCATTGAATTCCAGCATTCCAAGAATAATACCAAGAACGGCAAATACCAGTTTTTCGTCACGACCAGGATCACTTCCGACAGTTTTGAGTCAGCACCAGGAATAAGAAAATACAAATGGAAGAGACAGAATCGTTGAGAGTATCGAAATCTCCTCTGTCCAACTTCTATAAGACCACCCTGATTATGTTTCGTTGCAACACAAACAGTTAGAATTCCAACAAGATACATTCATACATTGTAGAATGCTTAGAATAAAGTATATTTCACGTCAATTTCGTTCAAAAGAGTTGTTTATTCATTTATTGTGCTTAGATATGATAATTTCAGATGTCCAGTTTCTATAAGACCAATTCAAAATTCATAAGTATTATCATCCTTGGCATTTCGGCTAATAACCTGGAAAATTCCTGTTGGCATACTATTTACCAAATTTTGCTGAACGGATTTCTCGATATTTTTCTATTTTTCCGAAATTGCGAATTTGAGCTCTTCAATCATTGTGTATTGCTTTCCTTCAGTGTAGATTCTAGGTACAAGGATCCCTCTAAGACTTCCAACAGGATTCAAGTCTGGAGAGCGAGCCAGTCAGTCTAAAAATTAAGTTTTTGGTACCTTATCCATTGCTTAGTTTTCTTGCTGGTATGAATAGTAGCATTTTTTTTGCTGGAATGTGAATTTTTTGTGATGATATCCACGCAAAAACGGTAGGAGAGGATTTCAGAACATGTATGTAATCCTTGAATCTTGAGCTTTCCAGTTGCACAGAATTCCACCCAGACCATGCACGAGCTGCCACCAAAGTTCCTGGTTAAACAATACTGTTCCTCCTTCCGTAAATCACGCCAGTACCCGTTGAAACCATCAGGACAATCCAAATTGAACTTTTTTTCGTCACTGAAGATAGCATGGCAAAATTAAAAGTTAAAAAATAATTCAAAAATTTTTCGTTATGATATATAGCAAAATATATTCTTTTGAAAACGTTCTTTGTCATGACATACCACGTCCCACTGTTTTTTTTTATCCCTTTTGTTTATTTCAGGCTCATTAGCATCTTGGCTGTAACAGAGCCGAATTTCAATCGTGTACATGTCACATGCTTATCATATCTATAATTAGCACATTACACAGTTGCCATGTTTTCGGCGTTAGAGTATTCCCTTCTATACCATTGCATATGGTACACATTTACACAGTTGCCATATAGGCGTAAGAGTTTTCGTTCTGTTCTTCCATTATCCAGTTAGACCGGACAGCGGAGACAGTTGGATTGATCATTGTTGAGTTATTTATAGAACAGCAGCCCGATGTGTCTTGCAGAGCAGAGCAGTTGTATGGATGAATCGATCTTATTTCGACCGTGGATCGATCTCCATCGCTGATGATTGTTGCGTGGACGTAGCTTTTCTGTAACAACACAAAGATGGTCAATGAGGGCCCTGAGTTTTGAACTCACGATCGATCGCTTACTAAGCGAACGCGCAACCAATGTGGCTACGGAGACCCCCCTGTCCCACTGTTGATTCATGTGAACTTTGGCAAAACTCTGACTTTTTCGATGTGAGATGGTGTAAGATTAGGAGCTTAAACCATTTAAGCCCTCTTTATGCAAGAACTTTTTACCAAAATTTGACGAATTGTCTCCCGTGAAACATTTAAATTCTAAGATTGCTTTATTTGCATAAGCGATTTTGAAGTACTCGAAGCTGTTATAGTTATTTCCCGCTTATCCCGGTCAGAGAGCTTCGATTTACGTGGAGCTCTCTTATTTTTACCGTATCCTTTCGGTAAAGGATGAGGATTCGTCAAATAATTGAGAACTACTTGATTGGATCGTCCAATCCGACGAGCAATTTCTCTAGTTCCAACATTTTCATGGTAAATTGCATCGATTTGTCTTTTTCTCTATCCGTGAGCACTTTTCCTTTCGGCATTTTCTAGATTTATGAATCAAACTAACTAAAAACAACGGAAACCGTAACTGGTCTTATAGAAACTTGACACTTGAACAACACAAAAACATTTGTTTACACTCAACGCTTGCACACACACATATGAAAATCACGCAATGTATGATAGTTACCAATACATATACAGTAGAATATAAATTGAAGCGTTGTTTGTTTACAATGACACAAATCAGCAAGATCATCATCTGGTCTTATAGAAGTTGGACAGAGTGTAGAGAGGAGATTTTATGGGAAATCCATGACGTAAGGCAGGAAATTAATTTTCGAACTGACGGAAAAAGACGGACGGAAGCATTCGTCCAATAAAGCAACTTAAATGGCTGGAAAAACCTGGCTTAACGGTTTTCAAAACGTAATCCTAATCTGTCATTCCGGATGCCGGAAACTATTTAAGATATGAAAAATGAGATAAATTACAAGGCCCTTCTAAGTGATTTTAGTCAAGCCTTTTTGTTCAATCATTTGTGAGGGAAGACCTCAAAAACCTGTTAAGTACATCAACATGAATTTCAAAACATAACTTTTCAGTCAGTGTCCTTCTTTCCCACCCCAAGTGTCCATCTTTTCCTTCAAGTATCCGTCTTTCCCTACTATTTCTTATTTTTTTCAAAGATGCCTCAGAAACAATTTTTATTATTAACAGAGACTTAGACTATCGATTCGTGATGATAGCTGTATATTTTTTGTAAAATTCAAGAAAAAATCAATTTTTACTTAAAGTATTTACCACCCTTCCCCTACTAGAGAAAATATCACAGGCAATACAACATTGAAAATGCGAAAGTTTCCATAATAACATGAGTCCCAAGCGAAAACAGATCATCAATAATTGTACCGTATCTTATTTGTATAGATAATACTGTTGTTTACCTAAAACGTATCATGGACGTACATATGACAAGTGATAATTGATTCTTCTGAGATAAAACAGACTTTCATTGATAAGTAGCTGAGTTATCAATGGTATGGCAAACTGCATTATTGTTATTCGTTAAGTGGAACTAAACTCATCATTCGGACTTACACTCGTACATACCATTATTTTGGGTAAGTTGCATGGTCCTGATTATCGCATCAAATCATACGTATTTTCTAATCGTATCTTACTATCAGAAATTTGTTCAGGATTTTATGTGTAGATTTAAAGTTAAAGAAGAGTGCCTAAAGTTATAGTGCTTTTAGTGATCTTACTCTTGTCATTCCGAAACAATGACTACTTTAATTTATATTATATATAAATTAAATTAGTCACTCTTAACGCCGAGTTCATCTATAACATCGGTAGTTCTACAATTCTACTATTCTACAATCCTACTAGTTACGTTGATCATGATTCGTAGTGCGGATTATCCGTGATCGCGAATTCCATCGTAATTATATTGTCTTTCCCAAAATTTGTCAGTGAGAGCCTTTTCTGTCGCAACATTCACATTATCTGATCACTTGTGTACACGACCTGGCAGAAAGATAACATAATGATTCCTGTATTGATAAAACATAGTTTTCATGCTGAAATACATTTTTGTGTTATCCGCGGTGACCTTGCCACTCAATTCCGCGGATAATCGGGGTTCTACTGTACTTACAAACAACAACAGGCTTAACAGTTGATTCAAGCAACAACAAGGTAGCCAACAAGCACTATCGTACATATAGGTGAACTGGGGGGAATGTGGTCACCCTAAGGAACATGCCCATTTCCTGTGTCCACATACCACTGAAATTCCCGTTCTTCGAAGAATACTGTAGCTCAACTTGTTGTAGTTCAAGATAGTAAGCGGTTTCTATCATGAACATTTAAAATAGTACATTTTTCATTATTAGAAAAAAGGTTGAAAAAACGAAATATTTTTTAGTGTGGTGGTAAAGTGGTCACCTGTGGAGGGCAAAGTGGTCACTCGCACATATCACGCTAGAAGAGATAGATTTATGCGTGTTTTCTTGACCAAATTTGTTTCAATCATTATTGAAATAGTGGGTACATGTATGAAATGAGCTAGGCCTTTTCACCTAGAATCGTAATTGAAATTTTCTCGTGCGTACAAAAACGTAGTAGCAAACACATAACGTTTTTCAAAATGGTTTTGGTTGGGGTGGCATATTTTTCCTGGGTCAAAACCACAAAAGGGACCCCTTTAGAAGCAGAAAGTGATATGGTATATCAGCTTTTGAAAACAGAACATTGTCAGTAGTAATCCTCCACTGACCACATTGCCACAACGCCCCCCCAAAACAACGAAATACGAAATATCCGAAATAATCACTTAAATTGAACAAAATATCTGTTCACCTCCCCTAGAATATGTGAACAATCGTCGCAAATATCGTCGCAAATAATAAACTAAATTAAAAACACTAGAAATTCCTTAAATTCGGAACGCACAAAACTACGGCCGAGAGGCGTTTTTTGTTTTATTTATATTTTGACATGCGACAGCTCCACTGTACTACAGGGTGACTCAAAAGTCATGAAATTCTTCAAACATAAGATGAGTATCAATACGGTGTCAATAGTCAATAGTTATACTACCATACAAGCAGGTGACCATTTTACCCCACGTGACCACATTACCCCCATTACCCCTACATGAATACTGGTTTGCTAGAGCTTTCATAGAAAGCTGTTGCCCTAGTATTACTAAATAATCAGTAACATTGTCGGAGTTCTAAGGAATTTATCATGTTTGTGTAGCTGTAAATATGATTTGATTCGTGGTAAATATGTATGTTAGTTTTTTTTCATACTTAGATTTCTATAGCACATTGTTCTTACAAATGGCTCCCTGAGAGCAAGATTCTCTTCGCACCATTCCTCGAATGGCAAATTACCACGCTTTCTGAATTAAACATGGTAATAGTTATCACTTTTTAGTTTCTTCGGATATTATTTTAGAATGCTGCGAAATTTTAGAAATAACTGTTTAGTAGAATGGTTTGGTCGCTCTGAAATGGTGATGATTCATTCTTGCCCTCGCAGAACAATACACAAGCTGATCGTATGTCGCACTTTGTTGCATATCAATGCATTTAAAAGTTACGTCGAACGCTATTCCGGTGGCCTTTTGCGCAATTGACATACACTCGGCTGCAGGCGATTACATACTTGTTGCACTAGCACCATTATTCCACATCTCATAACTACATCAACCTTTCTTTTGCGCCGAATGGAAACAACGTCAACGGCAATACTTCCAAGTATCAAATATCATGATACATGTTGTTTAGTATTGTCTCAGTGGAATCGCACCTCGAGACATCGTTCATACAACGAAAACCAACCAGCACCAAACGAGCATTCATACAGCATGCATACAGAGCCATACATTGGTGCCTTGAAGCGACTAAGAATATAAACACTTCTTATTATTTTGCGCTATTCTCAAAAGAAACGCTTCTGTTAAAATTACTGGCCTCGAAAAGAGTTACATTACTTTGGGGATCACCATGACCTCAACGGTTGCGCGTTCGCTTATTAAGCGAATGGAAATCGGTTCAATCTCTGAACCCTCCAATTATTGATCTTTCAATTATTCTTTTGACGTGGGACTACGTCTAACCGGAGTATATTTGGGGGTGAAATGAACACCTAAACACAGAACATGCAGGAAAAAATGAAAGATTCTGAATGCTTATAACTCGAACATTTCTTACTGGATCGGACAGATGTTTGCATCAATTGACAGGGAATATTTCTACGCATCTATCGCAATTAATAAAATGTTATTTTTCATTAGATAAACAAATGAATAACTGTAAAATGTTAGGCGTTATCTAAACGCCCTTACTACCTCGTTTTTATTGGTCCGATTTACGGTTTCCCCAACACAGCTATCATAACCAAGCAGCCTTGGGGAAATCGGCAATGCAAATACATGAGAAGTATGGGGATTTTAGTTCTCACCGAAATGTGTTCCCTAACACAGACTTCAAAACCAAGCAGTGTCGTCGGGTATTTTTGTTCCGACTGAAATGTGTTTCCCTAACACAGACTTCAAATCCATGGAGCGTGGGGAAATTGGCATTGCAAATTCATACAAGTGGGGGGTATTTTTGTGCCGACTGAAATGTGTTTACCTAATACAGACTTCTAAACCAAGGTGTCTGGGAAAATCGGCATTGCAAATAATTTCAAGCTGCGAGTACTTCCGAACTCGCTTGCCTTTGTGCAGAATATGTCTCCTTCACATGGTTTTCTAAACATAGGAACCTGGGAAAATCTTGCAGACATTAGAGGCGAATGAACATTCAAGTCTAAAGGCTCTATAATAGTCGTATAAGTCGAAGTATAAGAAATCGTATAAGTCGAAGTTGTTGATTCATGCAAGCCGAGGGTACTTTTGCAGCCGCATGTTTTTTTGCACTCCGAAAAGTGTTTTCCTAACACGGATTACAAAAACGGGTACGAACACAATGCTTTGGTTCGGTTATTCAAGATTGCATTGAAGGATATGCCTTCATATCTTCTGCTCACTGAATTTCTGGCACTGAGTGCCTGAAGTTAATCAAATCAAGCAAATGCGCGGTTCGAGAAGTACGTACACTTGAGAGATGCAAACTTCAGAAGGAAATGTAAAATTAAATAATTGTTCGATAATTCTTCCGTTCACATATTTTGTCCTAGGCATCATATCTAACGTAAAAGGACTGTCATTAAATTTACTTGTAACGAAGAACATAATCTATCACAATATATAAATTGACCTTACATGGCATTTATTCAATCTTTTTACTCACAAAGCAAATATATTGAATTCGATTGAATCCGGAAATTGTTTCATTCAATCAAAAAATTAATCAATACAAACAAATGATTGCTAAGCTAAGCTAGTCCTACGTCAACTTTGCGGTTATATCATAAATATAAACCACCCATTTTTTCAAGACGAAAGGACTTTGGAATTATAAGTTTCTATAATGAAGAAAGATTAATGAAATAAATCGTTCCTCACATCAAAATTGCGACTATGAAACTTTTCGGACCACTCATAACATTGCGATTTTCAAAGAAAATTGTTGCCATAAGCTCCAACATTCTATGCGAATCGAAATTGGAAAGTTAGAAGGTTTTTTGTTTATAGTTTATAGTAAACAATCAATGTCCTCAGATCATAGTTCATAGTCACAAAGTGTACAATTTTGACGTAGGACTACGTCTTTCATTTCTATACCGGGGTGTAAAATCAAAGTTTCAAAAACGAACGCGTTACGCCGAAGACCGGAATTTTGAGCGTTAATAGCTCCTAAACAACTGAACTAAATGGTATGATAAACACTTCATTCGAAAGATAAAATGTCTACGCGTTATATACTTTTCGATCCAAAAACTTGTTTCAATAGCCTTCAAATTGCTTTTAAAGAAGGCTATTGAAACCACCAATCGGCATATAAGCGAGCGCCGCTCGGAAATCCACTAAGTTGTAATTGAACAGCGATTGGAGCATGTTGTCGCTGTTGTGGTGAAGCTAACTTCGTTCATCATGAAAGCACTGACGAACGGTGTCACCAAGAGCCTGTTTGTGCACCTTAGGCCAGAAGGGAATCCAGCAGGAGGAGAGTGATGTCGCTGAAAAGGTGACCAACAAAGTACCAGCATCGAAAATTGGTTCCGTTTGATGTATCGGAGCAGTCGCCACATACACACACATACACGCGCGCAACTATTTTCGTTTGCTGGTTATCGAGAGGAATCCGGAAAGAAGTGATCGTTGCTGAAAAATAATCCGCCAGTTCCCCTTGGAATTGAAAATTACATTCAAGCAAATGAGTTTATTTCAATGTTTTCTATTCATATAATACTGTGACCGAATACATTTTGTTTTGTGGAGAAGGCGACCAAGAGAGTAACAGTATCGAAAATTGGTTCCGCTTGAGGCATCGGAGCAACCGCTACACACACACATACACGCGGGCAACTCTTTTCGTGTGGAGGCGATCTGGCGTAGTGGTAACATCCATATTTCTCACTCCAGACATTATTCCAAAAAAGGAAGAAAAAGTGACGGACCAACCGAAATGTGTTGGAAGTCACTATAATAGAGAAAAAAAAACTCTTTTCGTTTGCTGGTTAGCCAACGCGAGCAACACATTTTTAATGTCCACTTTCCACTTTCTGGGACTGGTTAATTTCGGAGAACGAAACGAAAAGTATGGTTTTGGGTGCCGATAAAAATACTTATCTCGATTTTTCATTCGGAGCTTGCTACGAAATGTTGATTTGCACGATAATATACCCTATGCAGAATGTTAGCTCATTCGGGCTTCATTTACTGGTGTCATAAACGTTAAAATTCGAGTTTTTTTTAAAAAAGGAAAAATCACCGAAAATCGAGGTTTTCAAAACAAAAAAAAATTGGTGTCAAATGTCGGTTTAGATTATCGACATATCTAAATGAAGCCAATGAGCTGTTTATTTAAAAATATTGAACTTGCAAAAAAATGGATTTTATTTTCGTAATTATCGATTGTATTTCTTTGTTATTGTATTCTTGTCTTTGGACTAGAGGGCGCCATATTTTTTATATTTTTCTTGAAAGATGAGGATGTTTACATAACATATCTCGATTTCAGAGATGCTATTTTTTTCGTTTTTGAGATATGATTTTTCAAAGTTAACCGGTGGTCCGAAAAATCATTTTTCCTCTTGAGAACGCATGGAATGGCTGTATATATATACTAGCTGAACCGGTAAACTCCGTCCCGCCCAAAATTATTGTTTTGATATGAATTCTTTAGAACGAATTTCTAAACATCTTCTCATCATAACATTGTTCTATGGGCAGAATACAACAAATACAATAAAATGAAGATGGTTCAAAAGAGACCTTTACTTCATCGGATTTTGCGATTAGCAACACATTTGGCCTTCCATTTTTACCATTTTTATTTATATAGATGGATAGATAGAAGATATAGAAACGCGTTGTTTTGCCTGAAAATCCATTTCCACATCCGAACAAAGATTAACTTCGCGAACAAAGATCAAATATCGAATGGCCTAACAACGCTTATCATGATGTAATTTTCGGTCATTCAGTTTTCCAAAGTTCCCGACATTCCTTCATAGTTTTCCGAAAATTTTCCGATTTTGCTCTCCACTATATTGATCTACGGGAAGAGACGAATACAACAAAATAAAGAAGCTAAAATCGGGCCATCCCTTCTTCGGGTTTTCCGCTTACGAACAGATCTGGCTTTCCATTTTTATTTATATAAATAGATATAGGCTAACAGTGCGAGGTTGAAGGGATGCTCATGAACTGGGATGAAATGATCTCCGTTATCGCTTGGATGTAGTCAGTCTTAATATTGCTCAAAGATGTTCAGTCAGTGCTTTGAGAATCAATTCATTGTCGTTTACTCAAAAGAGACCCCTCAAGGAGTTGCCGTCCGCACGTTTGCTAATGAACGATTCGCTTGGCGCCGGCAGCGCTAATTCGGTTTACTTGGTTTGTTGCCGGCCGTTCTTGACATTATCGGAAAATTACAATCTGTTAAGTTTTACCAATCTCATCGATAGTTCTCATAGGTTCTCGACTCTGTTCCCTCACTGTCATGAAATTTCGAAGTGTAGTACAGTAAATGTATAGTATGTATAGTAAATGAATGCAATTTTTCATTCATCGTGGAGAATCGTATCGTCTCTTTCGTCTGCAATGATGTCAGGGTAAAAGTACTTATGAAATCATAAAAAACGTTGACGTGTACAAGTTATTGTTACCAAACAAAACACCTACAGAATGCAAAAGATACTGAAGTACCGTCGTCGGCCCGTGAACGATAGTATGCTCACGACATCATTGCGGTGCGACCTATCTTGCGAACGTAACCACTGTGGTACGCCGGACGGCAAAGTGTTAATGAATTACTCAAAAAATAGGTCTAACGTAACGTGTATTGATATAAACTAAATATGAACACTTTTTATGTATTATAACTATGGAAATATGTCACACGGTGATATCTTTGATGTAATGAATAGAGCCTCTCATTTGTCATAAACCTGTGAAATATTGTTATATCCAAAAAGTCTGCAACAAAAATAAAAAGTATTTTACAGATATGTCTGTAAATTTAACAACATATCTGTAAATCTGGCATCTCTGTTGGTCTGAGAATTTATTGCAAGAAATCACTTGAAAAAATGCATTAATTTGCTTGAAAATGAAGTGAATTAAGTCCGCATCACTTAGATATAACCCACTCCCTGTTTTTAATATTAATCTTATCCTTAACAGTAGTTATTTTTATACGTCCAAAGCGAGGATCACCTTCAAGACTTACATACTGCTGTTATTGATGAATAAATTGAGCCCCCATTTAACGAGGATATGGAAATGGTGTAATGGATCAGAATGTTTACTTGAACATCCTGGAGGAAAATATGAAGCAAAGTGTCAACAAAATGAGATTGAATCGAGGATTTAACTTTTACCAAGACAATAATCCAAAGCACAAGGCATATAAAGATCGCCAATGGTTACATTACAATTGCTCAAAAGTTATTTATATTCCTCCACAATCTTCCGACATCAATCCAAGAAAAAAAATCTACGAAAGTTATCTGTTTTTTCTGTATTATAGTGATTTTCAACACTTTTGGCTGGTTCATCACTTTTGCTTCCATTTTTGGAAGAATATCGGGAGTGAGAATTGAACTCGTGATCTTGAGCGTGAGAGGTATGGATGTTACCACTACGCCAGTTCGCCTCCACAAAGTTATCTGTGTAGGAAATTTAGAAACGATTTTAAAAACCACTTCTAAGAACTTGTTGAATAAATTGATGAATATTCCTCCCGAATACACAAAAAAAACGTCAACGTCTTCGGAATAGAGTTTTCAACCACCATACGAATTCGAGTTTAAGTCAATTTTCATACATTCGCCATTCTTAGAGGAGTAAAAACCATTATTCTGGAAACAGATAGCAATTCTTTTCAAATCATATGACACTGTGACTTTAACCAACTAGAATGTTCCGAAAGCTTGTTATCGACTTTCAAAAGAATGTAAAAGAGATTTGCATGATGGCGTACAATTTCGATTTTGAATCACTGTATGTTCGACGCGGCTTCAACGAATATTTTATCACACATTAATCCAAGTTGTACGAATCGACAGCACTGCATTCCTCAAGACACAAATTGCTCCACCTATGTGTGAAATTGTATAAAATGAAAACAACTTTCATTTCAGTCATCAAAATTGACGTGTCGGCGAGAAGCAAACTTTTCATCGTTCCTGCCAAGACGGGTCTATGGTACTAGGTGAGGCCGTTTCGTCACTAAGTTGGTTAGGGGAGCGGTATATGAAAACAGTACGGAAGAAAGCAGAAGGGGAATTATTCCCTTGAAGTGCGAAAGAGACAGACTGATCACGAGCGAGCTTGGGCACAAGCGTATTGTGTTTTGTTTACAAACAAAACACAGTAGACTTCCAAGATGGCTGAAGAGTGGTTTTAGCAAGTTGGCCCACCTTAGGATATACTTCTACGCGCCTTGGTTCCTGCATTCAGCCATTATATTTAATCGGGAATGGTGTCAGCATTTAGCCGGTTCGAGTTGTGAATTTTCGTGATTTAGCTTCTGAATTTGACTGGAAAATACCACTCAATCTTGTGCCTTGCCACAGGAAAATTCCCTTCACTATGAAGGCCTTACGTGTTGGGCTACCACTGGTGCTGCTTGCGCTCGGCTTTCTCCGGGAGATAGCCAGCGTTGATCGGAATAATTTCAAGTCCTGTGAACAAAGCAGTTTTTGCAGGTTGGTTTTATGTAATTATAATAGTAACACTTAATGGGCAAATGCTTCGCAGACGTCTTCGCCGAACAGAACCAGATGTGAGCAAATTCGAGATTCTCCCGGGAACGCTTCAGACATATAAGCAGTATATTCTGCTAGATTTGCAGCATTCGGAGACGAAGCATCTTTACGTTTTGAAATTGAGTGCTGTTCGCGGTGGAATTTTCCATTTTCAAGTGGATGAGAAAAGTCCACTGAGCGAGCGGTATCGTGTTGTAGATGCATTAGCCGGGGAGCCGGAATATGTTCCCATTAAAGTTCAAAGCAGTTCTGCATCGGCAATTACTGTTTCGACGGAGGATGGCACAAGCAAAGCTGTGGTAAACGTTTCACCATTCCGGATTGACTTCTACAAGGATGCACTTCTGGTCGTTTCTGCTAACTCTAAAGGCTTGATGAGATTCGAGCATTTGAGG
Organism: Toxorhynchites rutilus septentrionalis; assembly: GCF_029784135.1. NCBI lineage: Eukaryota > Metazoa > Arthropoda > Insecta > Diptera > Culicidae > Toxorhynchites > Toxorhynchites rutilus. Next base: position 117,960,035 of record NC_073744.1, read on the forward strand.
AGGAAGGAAACCAGTTCTGCTCCGGCTGAAAATGAAGAACAGGAAGCGCAGGAAAACGAAAACCAGGAAGTGGCAAGTATTTTATGAATTCAAGATTGAGATTAGAAGTTTCAATTCGATTCGTATTACACAGAAAGAGGATCCAGGCACATGGGAAGAAAATTTCAAGAGTCATCATGACTCGAAACCCAAAGGTCCAGAAGCGCTTTCGATGGATTTCAGTTTTCCCCAGGGAAAGGTTCTCTACGGCATTCCGGAGCACGCTGATTCATTTGTACTGAAGCAAACTGTAAGCGGAAAGGGCGATCCGTATCGGTTGTATAACCTGGACGTTTTCGAATACGAACTGGATAATGGAATGGCGTTGTATGGGGCTGTTCCGGTTATCTATGGAACTGGTCCTAGTGCAACTGCTGGTGTTTTCTGGCAGAATGCAGCTGAAACATGGGTTGATATTTTCGCCCCCGATCAGGAGACAAACGTGATGTCTTCGATTGTTAATTTTGTATCCAGATCCAGTCAAGACGATCCTCCGGCCGCAAACTTCATTTCGGAGAGCGGAATCATCGATGTGTTTGTGTTCGCCGAGCCATCACCTCTTGATGCGTTTCGGCATTACACTGATCTCACCGGAAAGGCACCTCTGCCTCAGTTGTATGCTATTGCCTATCACCAATGTCGCTGGAATTATAACGACGAACAGGATGTCACGTCCGTTTCTGCTAAATTCGATGAACACGACATTCCGATGGACACAATGTGGCTGGACATTGAGTATACTGATAGTAAGAAGTACTTCACATGGGATCATCACAAATTTCCTCATCCACTCGAAATGATCCGCAATTTAACGGAGCATGGTCGTCATCTCACCATTATCATAGATCCACATATTAAACGTGATGGAAACTACTTCTTCCACAATGATTGCACCGATCGCGGCTATTACGTTAAGAATAAAGACGGAAACGATTACGAGGGTTGGTGCTGGCCGGGAGCTGCTAGTTATGCTGATTTCTTCAACCCTGAAGTGCGGAAATACTATGCCGATCAGTACTTGCTGGAAAATTTTAAGGAGTCTACCAAAGAGGTCGGCATTTGGAACGATATGAATGAGCCTTCGGTATTTAATGGACCTGAAATTACTATGCTGAAGGACAACATTCATTACGGAGGATGGGAGCATCGCGATGTACACAATTTGTATGGTCATATGCACATTTTGTCTACATACGAGGGATTGGTGCGAAGAGGTGAAGGTAAGTGTAGTATCCCTCCAAATACCTTCAAGGCGAGATAAGTATACAGTCATCTAGTTTTCGATAAGTAGTGTAATGTTCAAATTTTTGTCTCTATCTTTTCACCGCATTTTTTGACGTAGAACTATGTGTTTAATTTCTGTACCGGGGTGTAAGTTCAAAGTTTCGAAAACGAGAGCGTGACGCTTGGAGTGCAAGGTTTTGAACGTTAATATCCATCTAGCGGCTGAACGGAGTGATGTGAATATCTCTTCATTCGAAAGTCAAAATGTCCAAGAGTTATATGATTGTTAATTATTGACCCGAAAACTCGTTTCAATAACTTAAAATTTGGTTTGAAAACAGGCTATTGAAATCACAAAAATCGTATACAAACGAATGCCTGTTCGGAACTGTTCACTCAACCAATACACTCAAATGATTACTAAGCCAATGCTAGACCTACGTCAACCTTGCGGTTATATCTTAGGTATAATAGTTTTTCTAAAGAGGAATGTGGCAAAATCTCTCTCTGAAGTTCAACGAAAATGCTTTTTCGTTTCTCATTTAATGCTGAAAATATGGAGAACTAAACAAAGAACGAAAAATCAAAGCTAACTTGACCAACGTTAGTCTGTCCAGCCTAATCTGTTAAATCAGAAAAGTTGTTGGCGTGCAAGCCACGAGATTCTGAAAATTAATCATAACTTGCCGAAAAATAAAAATCGGAATTGCGTTTCTCGCGAATATCGAATTGAGCCTATAACATTCCCTCACCGCTGCACCGAGGGTGCACCATCGAATCTGGACTCAGCCAATAGTTTGATTCCACGTCATCAACCGCCAACGAGGTCCAATATACATCAAATCAACAAAGCTGACCTCTCAGTGGAATGTCAATGGTCTGTATAACAACCTTGGAGAGCTAGAGATTTTAGACCGGGAACTGTGTCCTTTAGTCATCGCTCTTCAAACCGAAGTGTCTCTAACGAATGTCGAGAAGATCCACGGCGGTAAATACCACTGGTACACAAAGCTGGGCTCCGTACTACAACATTCCTTGGCTTTAGGTGTCAAGAGGAGCATCCCCCATAAGCGCAAGCAAATCAACACCGATCTACCAAAAATTGCGGTCAGAATAGAATCTCCATTTCCGGTGATCATCGTTTCCGTTTACCTACCATGCAAGATCCCGGATGTGTTTGAGAGCTCCTAAAATCGTTCTGGGGTATTCCAACGCTCCCCACCACAACTGAGGGAGGCAAACAACGGACGTTAGGGGAACATTATCTCTGATTTTTTTGAATAGTTGTAGCTCTCGGTCCTGAGTGATGATCCCGACACCTTCTGTCAAAGTCGTAGCAGTTCAGCCATTTACATTTCCGCAGCCTGCATTGATTTGGTAGGTAAACTGGGGTGGAAAAGCAGACGACTTACATGGAAGTGACCATCTGATTTCAATCGTTCTCAACGCACCGCCGCTTCAACCCACCCGAAGGCCAAAATGGATCTTCGACAAAGCTAACTGGGATACCTACAGGGCTTCCTCCAACCATCTGAATGCAGAAGCTCAACGGAATATTCACCGAGGTATCAGAAATCAAGAAACGGAGGAAGTTGCTGCATGCGGTAAATCGAATCCGGCACGATGGCCCGGAGGAAGAAACGGCAATGAACAGCTACTGAACACACCACATAATGAGGACGGGTCAAACTGGACAGTTGGAATGGCTTACTGGAATCCATCAAGGAAAGCCAGTTCTAAGGAGACGAGTGAACGCGCTGAATTGGAACAGAAGATCCCAAAACATTATCCTGCAAACGAATGGAACGACTTACAGAGATTCAGTCGACAGCCCGAAGCACAGCCCAGCGGAATGGAGACATAGTATGGTTACCCCTATCCCAAAGTCGGCCAAAACAGCTGCTCCGGGAAAAGATATAGGTCAATATCCTTAGGCTCCTGTACGTACAAAACTCTAGAGAGGATGGTGAACCGACGACTCGTCACCTACTTGACCGAAAACAGGAAGTTAAACTGCCGACAATTTGCCTTTCGATCGAGGATGGGCACAAACACGTACGGTTTCTGGAGATGGTAGCCCTGGATCTGGAGAAGGCTTACAACCGAAACTGGACTCCACTAATTCTGAGGACACTGGCAGACTGGGGGGTAAACGGCAACCTGATGCACTTTGTGGAAAACTTTACTACAAACCGGACTTCGAGGTAAAAGTTGGCCACACCAGTTCCAGGTGCCTCCATGAAGAAACTGGTGTAGCTGAAGGTTTCGTCCTAGTCGTCACCTTCTCTTTCTGATAGCGATGAATGCGATGATGTTCCGGGTATTATCGAAGGGAGTATTTGTATTCACCTATGCGGACGACCTCCTTTTGGTAGTGGTGGGAAACACGCACAGGGCACCACGCATCAAGATCCAGGCAGCTAAAAATGCTATCAGTAAATGGGCTGTCGAACGATGTTTTCAACTTTCGGCGTAGAAGAGTGGTCTGCAGTCACAAGCACCTAGGTTGCAATTCGGGAGTCAAAATTTACATCGACCACATTCCCCACCGTAGAACGTTGAGAATCCTGGGAGTGGTGGTCGACCCAAACCTGAACTTCCAGCACCATTTCGACGAGGTGAAGAAAAGCTGTGCTACCCGGTTAAACTTCCTGAAAACCACTGGAGTAATAACTGAACGATCCGTTTACGGGTGACCAAGACCATCATCAACAGCCGCCTCACCTACGGTCTCGAATTGAAATACCTGGCCAGAGATAAACTCCAAAAAATTCTATCACCGATTTATAGCAATGCACTGCAGATTATCTCTGGTCTGCTACCATGAACGCCAGCAGCCTCGGTATGCGCTGCAGATTATCTCTGGTCTGCTACCATGAACGCCAGCAGCCTCGGTATGCGCTGAAATAGGGGACATACCTAGGCTGCAATAGGGGACATACCGAGGCTCATTTGACTCATTTGGGTAAGGAGACGCATCTGACTGTTTTAACGAACGAAATCTTGCAGCAGGTGACACATTCAGATTGGAAGATGAGGGAGCAACGAATCCAATTCGAGCTAAGAACCGGCCACTGCAACATGTCTCACAACTTCAACAGGAAACCCTTTCTTCCTCTTTGCGATCTTCCCGAAGTGCTAAGAAGAATTTCTTCGACTTGTCCTGTGGTCACGCGTATTCTAGAGCTTGCCACTCCCAGAATACATCCAAGGCGTGTTATTTGGCATAGAAATCTCAATTAAGTACTACTAATAAAAATGACGCAATATTTGTTTTGTTACAGTCAGTGCTTTTTCATTGCGTATCGGGACATTCTGTCGAATTTGCAGCCATTTGATTGGGATTTAGTTTACTAGACAAGCAGAGTAAAACAGATTATTGTAACCTTTCAGTTGTTTTTGTCGTAATTGCTGCTGCTCTCTGCGCTCTGTGTTCAATTGATGTTCTGGCTTCGGTTCCGGCGTTTATCACGGCTCCTGGAATGGATATGTAGTTCGGCGATGACTCGGTGCTAGATAGACGAAACGCAAGATCCATGTAATAGATATATTGTGGAATAAATAAATTAATTCCATGTGATGGAAATATTTTCGGAGTGCTTATTCGTCCGATCGAAGGATAACAAATTCTCCACCGCTTCCACAAGAAATTCAAACTGCTTGCAATTCGTCACAAGCACTATGAAAATTGACGATAAATTGAATTGAAAGATACATACAATACCATAACTATCGAATAGGGTGTATAGTTCATTCAAGTGAACGGCATACGTCTGCTGGTATCGCGTGACATACGTGACAATTGTCATCTCACCTCATACGCCACGCAAAATCAGACCGAATGAATATTATGATTACGTTTGCCGTGGCCGTGGAAAATTTCTTTCAGAGTAGATGCTATATTGAATCGCTAGCGACAGCGTATTTAATGTGCAAGGGTGGAGTTTATATCGCAAATATTCTCATTAGTTTAAACCATTAACAGATTATAAGATTGTACTGTGTAGCATATTAAACAAATCTTGGGGATGTTCGATTCTATTGGTACGCAATTGCAGCAAAAAGAGTTATTTACGTTAACTTTATTTCATGAAAACATGATCTGTTTTCTGATTCGGCACCCTTAATGAATGACGAAGTCCTACGTCAAAAACGAATATTTATTGAACGAGTTTGCATGTAGAAAAATAAATGTTAATAGATAATTTATTACAGGAAATCTACGTCCATTCATTTTGACCCGATCACATTTCGCCGGAAGCCAACGATATGCAGCAGTTTGGACCGGGGATAATATGGCCGATTGGGGTCATATGCAGGCGTCGATCAAAATGTGCCTCTCGCTGTCGGTAGCTGGAATCAGCTTTTGTGGTGCTGATGTTGGAGGATTCTTTGGCAATCCTGACTCGGAACTTTTCTACCGCTGGTATCAAATAGGTGCCTTCCAACCGTTCTTCCGGTCCCATGCTCACATTGACACCAAGCGTCGGGAACCGTGGCTCTATCCCGAAGACGTTAAGTTGATCATTCGAGATGCCATCCGCAAGCGTTACCGTTTGCTGCCTCTGTGGTACACAATGTTCTATGAACATGAGCGTTCCGGATTGCCAATCATGCGTCCAATGTTGGCTCAATACCCTAGTGATGTGAAGAGTTACGCTCTCGACACCCAATTTATGCTTTCCGATAAGTTACTTGTTGCTCCAGTGCTGAAGACTGGTCAAACGAAAGTTGATGTTTATTTCCCAACAAATAAAAACGGCGAGTCCGACTATTGGTACGATGCAGATGATAACAGCAAACATGCTTCAGCTGGGTACCACTCAGTATCGGTTGACTCGTATAAGGTGCCAGTATATCAGCGTGGTGGCACAATTGTACCGCATAAGGATCGCATCAGACGAGCGGCTACTCTGATGAAGGATGATCCTTACACGTTAGTTGTTGCGCTAGATAAAGACGGACACTCCAAAGGAACGCTGTATATTGACGATGAGACAAGCTTTGAGTATCGCCATGGAAAATATATGTACATCGAACTGGAGTTTAAGAACAACGTTCTCAGCAGCAAGTAAGTTCTTACAGCACTACATAATACATTTTAAAATAATTAAATTTTGATTATTTTAGGAAAATTGATGAAACGGCCAGCTATGCAACGAAGACCTGGCTAGAAAGAGTCATACTTGTGGGTCTGTCCAAACAACCAAAGTCAGCAACTTTGTATTTGTTACATGGCGAATCAACGGAACTGAATGTTTATGCGGAAAATAATGCATTCATCGTTCGTAAACCAGGTGTTTCAATGGTTGACAGTTGGTCACTGAAGTTGAACTACTGAGCACATAAATTTCTAGCTGAATTATCTGTTTTAATATTGATTCCGACTGAACACATTCCATCGCATAGAAGAACCTGATGGAACATTGTGACACTAGTTTTTTATTTTTGAAATATGATAATGTAATTCAAACTCAAACTCTTCACAGATGTAGACTAAATAATTGAAAAATAAAGCATCATATTTCATCTAGTAGAAAGTGTACGATTTTGCATAAATAAACATATCTCCACATAACGTATTACAGCTGTGAGGGGCATTCGAATGTAATTTGAGATGTTTTAAAAAATGACATCATTTTCGCATGACAAAAACATTGACTAAATTACAGAGAAATAATTTCCCCAAATTATATATCATACCTGTTGTCGCATTTGATACAAAACTTCCAGTAGAATCCTTTTGTTGATCCAATTTCGCGATCAACACGAATCAAACAATTCATTGAAGTTCTCCTCGAATTTATTTTACGTTGTACATGCCGGTCCAGTAGGAAAGCGAATGTCGATAATTGGGCTTCCTTTCTGGGTCAGTCACCGAATGTTTACTGTAGTGCGTTGCAGAAGTTTTCTCATATCTGTATTTATGGTTCGCGCAGCCATGCTGCAACGAGCGATTCGACGAATCGTGGAACGATACAGATTGAAACGAAGACAGCAAACAAATCTCGGGAAAAAAGCGCCGCCTAGAAGAGAAAGATTGTGAGGAGATGAAGCTGCTTTACCGTGCTCGAGAATCGGAAGTTCTTCAAGAAAATGAACGCCTCGCACAAAGGCTTTGTGCTGCGAGCCGAAATGTGCAGTAACAAGGAAGGAGGCATCTTGACGAACGAACGCGAAGTGATCGAATGGTTGAGGCAGCATATTACAATGAACACCCGAACAGCGCACAGACAGAAGACCAACACATCGTATGTAATTCGAAATTGATGTATACACCCGCAACCTGAAAAGAAAAAAGAATTTATAAAAAAAAAGAGTACTTACCAGTGTAACGCATACGAACATATAAAAGCCTGAAAATTTATATCAACAGAAGATTTAATAATAAAGATTTAATTTAATAATAAATTTAACACGCAAATTAGATGACCAATTCGTGAACATCTCAACAGAAAGGAAAAGGACACCATCACAAGCCACAGCACACAAATGGATAGTGAAAGACGAACCACAGCCAAATATAAACATTTTTACGATCTATTAAGAAATGCTTGAGTTACAAGCGTTCGAAATCTTTAATTTTTTTACTTGTTCATTGCCTAGATTTTCATTTTACTCCCACCTATATCTTCCGGTTAGACGTAGTCCTACGTCAAAGCAGACGGAAAACAGATTTGAATCAACGAAATTTATAAGTTTGTTAGATTTATAGCGAATTCCTTTGTGTTCAGTTTAAACCCCAGTGCCACCCTAACTGCTGTCAACACGTTTTTTTATTCACTCAGTTTTAACCTAGTTTCGCACTAGGATCAATCCGAAAGCTGTTAGTTTCGCACTGAAATGTTTCACGAGTTCGCACTCGAGTTCACCAACACAACTATACTGAACTGTCAAGTTCCGAGTATTGTTTTGGAAAATCTAAAAATAAAGACTATGAAAATGGAAAACCTGCTGTTCTTGCTTTTGTATTATTGGAATCGTAATCCAATTCGGATTCTGATTTTGAAAAGTATATTCGCGTAGACGGCATTAAGCTTCGTGTGCTTTTATTGGAAGACGAAAACAATTATGGATTTTTAGGTGGAATAAACATGCTTTCAAAATCGAAATTATGAATGAAAATTTACGTTAACGTATCGAATATTTATTTTATTCGGATTCTGATTTTGAAGAGTATATTCGCGTAGACGGCATTAAGCTTCGTGTGCTTTTATTGGGAGGCGAAAATAATTATGGATTTTTAGGTGGAATAAACATGCTTTCAAAATCAAAATTATAAATGATAAATGAAAATTTAGTTTAACGTATTGAATATTTATTTTGTGTGATGAAATAAGAAGTTTTTTTCGAAATTTCAGAAACATATTGAACGAAAACTGTGTCTGATGGTGATTTCATATTATAAGAGTAATTATTTGTGGAACAAACAGGAAATGCATCGACAAAAGGTTAAGTGAGTATCAGGACTACATGTATCAGGTGATCAAACAATATGAAGTAGAAATTTTCATTCAAACTTTCATATTTTCACACTGCACTTGGACTATTGGCGATCTAACGTACAAATCTACACCTAGGCGGCGCTGTGGTGAAAGTGATGATGGTTTTAAATTTTGCTATGTGAGCTTATGAAAGGTTTGTAGTTCTTTCCATAAATTACAATGTTATAATCATAAAAGATTATTTGATTGCGATGAGTTTTTAAGAAATTTAATTCTGCGCAATTTTATATATAACATGTTATTTCATTACCTCTTTCAGTAGTGAAAACTGTATAAATGTTGCCAATGGTTGAATCAAAAAAGGAAATTCGAGAGCACAATCAAAAACAAGTTGAAAAATGCATGGTTCCTGCATGTGAGAACTACCTTGGAAATACAGGAAGTAAAATATACGTGATTTGTTTTTGAGTTTTAGGTTACCTTATCATCATTTTCTTAGTTCAAAAACTAAATCCAGATGTCTCACCGATCGTTTACGTTTTGCGTTAGATCGCCAATTGACGAATTTACGCAAAGCTGAATCAGCTCATGCGACATCTACATTAGAGCTCAGAACCACAAAAGTGAGGGTGTATGTTTATTTTACGCACTGAAAAACAAGATTCGGTGGTGATTATTTATTTTATTTCAATTTAGATTCATTTCAGCCATTGAATGTCATCAGTATACGGTAAGAAAATTGGAGTTTTGTATATTTACGATGGTTTCAACACGCGATTTGACCAAAGTCATAGATAATCTTCGTAAATTTTAAGTTTGACAATGCATGCCGGTTATTGATACTATGGATAATTGCGATGAAATCGATATCATATAAAATTGGCTGATATCATTGATTATGTAGGGGCCGATACGAGAAGGATTTGCAGTATTTTTAGCACAAAACACCCTATTCATCGTTTATTTAGTTGAAAAATACGTATAACATACATACATAAAAACAGAAAGTGGGTTATATCTATGGTATAACCGCAATGGTGACGTAGGACTATCGTTGATTCAGTGATCCTTTGTTTGAAGTTGAATCTGAATCCATTCTGAATGAATGAATAAATTAATATTTGGGGGACTTCGAAAATGAGAGCGTTACGTTGGAGGTACAAGGTTCTATGCATCCAATATTGGATACGAAAATATCCTACTGATGAGGAAGAATAATCTTCAGAAGCTATCCTGCTAATTGCGATTGATTAAAAAATCACAAAACCAAATGTATTTGGTCACAGTGTTACATGGATAGAAAACATTCAAATAAACTCTTTCACATGAATGTATTTTTAAATTCCCAGAGGAACTGGCAGATTATTTTCCGGATCTTTCTCGATGCTGAATGGCATCCAAACGGAAAGAATTCCGCGCGTGTGTGTGTGTGTGTGTTTTTTTTTTGCAGACTTATCTCACTTCTTAACTAGGCGAACCTAGCCAGAATTTTCACCTGCCCCCGGGCTTCTGAATGCCAAAGGGGGACTAGGCTCTGCGGAATGCACGTATCTGCATGCTCGTGCTGTTTTAGTCCTGACCGAGGAATTGTCGGACAATCGCGCAGGTGCTAAGGATGACCGACTTTTGGATGCCGGCCAATTCCTTCTCGATGTTCAACACCTTTAGCGCTTCCAGAAGTGTCTTCGGGATAATTCCAGTTCCAGAGAGAACGACTGGAACAATTCTTGGGACCTCCCTTAGCCCCCACAGTTCCTTGAGCTCCACGGCCAATGGTCGGTACTTGCAGATTTTGCGACCGTGGGTCTCCTCCAGATTCTGGTTCAGTGGAATAGCGACATCGATGATGGTGACTTTGCGGTCGCTCTTGTCGTAAACCATTATATCTGGGCGGTTGTGGTGGATCGAGAGGTCGGTCAGAACAGTGCGATCCCAGTACAGCTTGAAACGGTCATTTTCCAGGACAGGTGCAGGCAGGTACCGGTAGTTTGGTACGTTTTCTTCCAGTAGAGCACATTGGAGCGCCAGTTGTCGATGAACAATGCGGGCCACGTTGTTGTGGCGCTCGGTGTAGGCTGCGTTGGCCAAAACGGGACAGCCTCCCATAATGTGCTCTATGTTTTCACCTGGTTGATGGCACATCCGGCAAATGTCATCAACGTCTTGATGCCAGACGTACCGCCTGCAGTTTCTCGTCGGCATTATCCTGTCCTGGATGGCTATCATGTCGGCTTCTACTACTGAAGAGAGTTCACCACGCGTTAGCCACAGATTAGATGCGGCCTTGTCGACGTGTGGCCGGTCCAGTTGATGGGGGTGGGCACCATGCACTGCCTTCTGCTTCCAAGCTGCAATCTTCTCCTCCACTGTCTGCAGATTGCAGTTTAGTTGGTACTCCGCTTGCGCCAAGTGCAGAGCGCTGTATCCTCTGTCAGCGGCGCAGACGGCCCGGTATAGCGCGTTTTGGTTGGCGCGTTCTGCGAAGTACTCGCGCAGTTGTCGTACCTGGGCAACACACAGTGCAGAAATGTCGACGATTCCAAGTCCCCCTTCTTTGCGTGGTAGTGAAACTCTCTCCAGTGCCGATTGAGGATGGTGCATTCCGGCCTCTTTGAATGCTTTCCTCATCCTCCTCTCAAGGTCCTCTAGGTCAGGGTCTAGGGTTGCTCCATTTGACTACACCAAAACTGAAGGTCAGCAGCGGAACCGCGAATGTGTTGATCGCGCGTACCTTGTTCCCCGCGTTGAGGAAAGTCCTCAGGACACAGTTCACTCGACTCAAGAACTTGTCTCGCAGCTCCGTCTTGATGCCGGAGTGGCGAATCCCGGTGAGCTGTCGGAATCCAAGATATTTATAGGATTCGCCACGAACCATGTCTCTTATAAACTCGCCGTCATAGACCTCGTAGCCTCCGGATTCGGTAAGTTGTCCTTTCAGCAGGTGGACACAGCGACACTTGTCGAGGCCGAACTCCATACAGATGTCCCTGCTTATTTCTTCGACAACCCGGATAGCTACACCTACAGGGTGTCGACTACCTTGAAAATCCTTGAAAATCAGGGAATATCAGGGAATTCGAACAATGTCAGGGAAAATCAGGGAATATCAGGGAATTTCGTAACCTATCTGGAAAAATTAAATTTTGATTATTTCAGAAATTAGAAAATTTTGATGCCACCAAAAGCTGAGGTCTAGGGCGTGATAAAATGAACTTTATGATGATGTTTGGCTTTGTCCTGTTTTCTAAATCTAAGCTTTCTCGTTGGTTTCGACGAGTCTTTGAACATGACTACAAAGAGTCTGCAGATGGATCTGAATGTCAGATATTGGGATGAAGAAGAGATGAAGGTGGTAAATCGTCGCATGACGTCAATGTTCTTGGGACGTTACCAAACATCAGAAATCAACTTGCAGCTTTTAAAGAATGTCTGGGAATTATATATTTGAACAAACTTCTTCTTGTGTCGATAAACGGTACCAACGTGAAATGGTCATATTACGTGGGCTGCCACTGGACTTTCAATATGGAGAAGAAAACTCTTGAATTTGGGTACCTTCGGATTGCATATTTTACACGGTTCATCAATAGATTGATGGATACAAAAAAGCCGCTAAAATTTAACGACAGGCACATCTTGAAACTTCGTCTGGGATGTCGAACACTGGTTTTAAAGCATCCAATGCATCCTTGATCTTGCCGTCATTGTTTCTGATAGAAAAAAAAACTGGTGGAAAACAGTTCGAGAAACTTTTGAGTATTAACCCTATTGATCTTTTTGATATTTGACAGATATTGAAAGTATCAGTGGGGCTCCAGCAGACTTAGTACTGAAACAATATTGATAGCAACAAAACAACAAGTTTGCTCACTATGATCCGAAAAATGAACGACTGGAGCATTTTTGTGGAAACCCCATCGGTTGAGCTAGTTAATTCAACGTGTCCGAAATTCGCATTCTATTTATCTAGAAGACAAGAAAGAAGCTTCTGCGTTAAATGAGTTAATTAATGAGTAAGTTAATGAAACGGCTACGAGAAGCAGAAGCGAAATTTTTGGAGGTGAAACAAAGAAAACTTTGGGAAACACACAGAGGGGAGCCGAAAGATTGCCAGAAACAGCATTTCGTTGAAATCGTAACCTTATCGTGAAATTGATCCGAATCAAATTGATATTACTCATTCTATGCTAGTGTTTTAGATCCCTTCAAGATAACTTTGAACTGCATTAGCTGAATAAAATTTCATTGTTTAAGCTGACTAAATATTTTAGGAACTACAGCTAAAGTACTAGTAGAGACCTTGATTACTAGTCTATATCTGGAATTTTACTGAAAAATTACTGGAAAATCAGGGAATGTCAGGGAATTTTTTTTCGGGTTTTGAGTCGACACCCTGACCTAGACGCTGACGTGAATCAGCGTAGACCTTGAGATCGTCCATGTAAAAGGTATGGGTCACTTCTTCGTGGGCGCCGTCGCCATACCTTATTTTATAGCCATGACCGTTTCTATTGAGCGTCCTACTGAGGGGGTTCAGTGCCAGACAAAACCAAAGCGGGCTGAAAGAGTCGCCTTGGAATATCCCCCTCTTTATCTGCAACGTTCTAGACTGCAACACATTTTCCCCATCACTAAGGTGCAGAGACGTGCTCCACTGCCTCATCGCATGCTGCAGGAACCTAACGACGACGGGATCAATTTTGTAGAGCTGCAATACCCGGACGAGAAACGAGTGAGGTATGGAGTCATAAGCCTTCCTGTAATCGATATAGGCCATGCTTAGGTTCCGCTGGTTATAAACCGCCTGGCCGACTATGGCTGCGTCGATGATGGCCTGGTCTTTGCAGCCATGCGTATTTTTTCTGCATCCTTTCTGCTCTTCTGCGATGATATGGTGTTGTTCGCAGTGGGCAGAAACTTTGGCGGTTATGATGCTGCTTAATATCTTGTACAGACTCGATAGGCACGTTATCGGTCTGTACTTTGATGGGTTCAATGTGTTGCTGTCTTTCGGGAGGAGGAATGTGACGCCACGGGTGGCGAATTCAGGGAGGTTGTGTGGGTCACGTAGCACCTTGTTGAAGCACTCAGCTATCTTTGGATGTGCGACGGTCAGCTTCTTGTGCCAAAAGTTCTGGACACCATCGGGGCCCGGTGCTGCCCAGTTCCTCAGGTACCGCGAGGCTTCGCGGACATCGTTCTCTCCGACGATGATAGCTGGCATCTCTCCAATTTCACCACAACTCTCCTCCTCCCGTCTTAACCACATTTGCCCGTCGCGATGTTCTACTGGGGTCTCCCAAATACCAGCCCAGAAGTTCGTCACATCGCTAATATCTGGCAAACCTTCGCGGTAGTCGGGCTTCTCGTCGCTAATGTGGTCGTAGAACGCTTTCTCGTTATCTCTGAACATCCGATTTTGTTCCTGGCGCTTTGCAGAGTCAGAGTAACGTTTCAGCCGTTTTGTAAGGACGCTCAATTGCTGTACCAGTGTGTCGAGTTTTTCCGTCAGCTGGTGAGCTCCCAGCTGGCGAAGTTCAGTAGGCCGCACGATCACAGCAACTTGGCGACATAATTTCGCCGATCTGCTGCCTCTTTTGTACGCCATCAGTCTTCCAATTGCGGCGCGCTTGTTTAGGATCCGTTGCTCCAATCTCCTTCGCCATGGAGGCTCACGCCTTTCACGGAGATGTTGGAGCAGTCCGCCTCTTGGCCTAATACGGTATCCTAAACTTTTGGCGGTCGCCACAGCAGCACAGTAAACTTTCAGTTGCAGCTCCTCCATGTTCTTAGCATCAACCAAGTGCAGCGGAAGAACGTGCTCGTTCATGAGCTTTACTGCACTTGTCAGCCTGCGGGAATGCTGCAACTTCGGGATCCTGGGGCGCGACAAAGGGTCCGTGTCGCGGAACTGTGAGATCGCCTCGTCGTAATGGAAGACCAGATCGCGTAGTAGTTGTTGATCTGGCTGTGGGTCTTCCGGCTCAGGGGGTTGTTGTACTGTGGCCTCCACTGGTGCTGATTCGCGTGCCCCACTCGCGAATGAATTGCTCAGCCGTACTGAACTTCGTCTCGACACATCGCTTGCTCTGTTGTTCCTGGAGCTTATTTCTCTCTGCACCTGCTGCTTGATCTCGTCGATTTGCGTTTGGGAGAGCATGTTGTTTCGTACTATCGCTCTACGCCTCGCGTTCATCGCGTTCTGATCAAGCCTCCCGACGAACTCTGGATACGCTTCCTCGAACATTGTTAGTATTCGAGGGCGACCGCTCATGTCCGTCTCCAAAGCAGTGCAGATGTAATAGGCGCGGATCACGAATTCATTCATTTCGTGTGTCCACATGATCCGGCGCCTAGTGGTACCCACAAGTGTGGACGACTGTCGTCTGGCAGTCGCAATACGTCTCGTAGGCGCAGCGTTTCTTGGGTGATGTCGATGGCTGCTGTTTCCGTGTGGCGGTAGCTCTTCGGGTTGAACCCGGCTGGTGGCCCGCTCTTGCACATCGCCCTCCAGCCGCTGGCCGCTCGCTCTTACACCCGTTCCAGGACCAGCTCCAGTTCGGGGACCCTCCTCGGGTGATCGCATTCTAATTAATCTTCGTGATCGTAGCTCCATTTTATTGGGTGTATCTCCTTTGCCCGGGAGACAGCGGGTTGGCTCCATGACCCGGGAGGCCTTCCCCGGGAGAGATATAGCGCTCTGACTCGCTCGCACCCCCTCACTTAGCCACTTTCGACACCCGTTCTCGGAGGCAAGACCAGGTGTGTGTTTCCAGTTCACGCCCGATCTAAAAATGTCGTCATATGATCTTCGTGGAGGCGTGAGATAGGAACATTTGAGACCAACAGGCAGGCTCCTACCCTATGTTGATCCCCATTGAGAACCCACAGAATTTTTTTTTTTTTTTTCCCTCCCGGAACCACCGTTTGGTATTACTTCGGGAGGTGGCTGTGCTTATGCACTCACTGCTCTGTGTTTCTTGCGCTCATTCTTTGGTCTACTCTCCATCTTCGTTGGAGTTCCGTCATTATTGCGACTATGACACTATTCACTGCATTCCACGAGTTCTCGCTTTTACACATTTCGTGTACGATGTTATCGGCATTCAAATTGGGCCCACACGCAACGATCAATTCTCTTCTCTGCTGGACAAATCGAGGACATTCGAAGACCACGTGTTCCGCTGTTTCGTCTACTTGACCACACTCAGGATAGAACGGTGAGTTCGCATGTCCGAACCTGTTCAAGTACCGCCTAAAACATCCATGACCTGACAGAAATTGCGTCAAATAAAAATTTACTTCTCCATGCTCTCGCCCAATCCAATTTGTGATATTTGGAATTAGCCGGTGGGTCCATCGACCGTTAGACGTGTTGTTCCATACCTGTTGCCACTTTCGTATTGAATCTAATCTTGCTCTTTTCTGCAATTCTCTGTTGCTCTGCGCGTTCGTTGTTTTTTGCATATAGCGTACGTTGTCTTCAGCGAGGATGATGTCGATGGGGATCATTCCCGCTATGACGAATACTGCTTCTGCAGATATCGTTCGGTATGCACTCGCTACTCTCATCGCCATAATTCTAAAGGTTCTGATTAGCAGTGTCCGATTTTGTTTAACTTCGAGCGCTGCGACCCAGACCGGACCACCGTAACGTAGTATCGAATTGGATACACTAGCCAGAAGGCGCCTCTTGCTACTACATGGTCCCGCGTTATTTGGCATAATTCCAGCCATTCCATTCGCGACCTTCGCTGCTTTCTCACATGCATATTTCACGTGACTCTTGAAGTTTAGTCGATCATCTATAATAACACCCAGATATTTCAGTTCTCGTTTGGACAGGATACTGTGTTCACCAACGGTAATTTTCGATTGCTCCAAAACTTTGCAGTTACTGATCAGCACCATCTCAGTTTTCTGGTGTGCTATCTGTAGTTTGGAGTTGCTCATCCAGTCTTCGACAGTTTTGATTGCCTCTGTAGCCAACATTTGGACTTCCTCTCGAGATTCTCCGATCGCCGTCAATGAAATATCATCTGCAAAACCAGTGCCCCGTTGGGCCCAGAATGGAGCCCTGTGGAACCCCCGCTGTTATGTTATACGACTTCTGTCCTGTCGCTGTATCATAAATCAGGACTCGGTTCTGGAAGTAGCTTTTAAGAATTTTACACACGTAATCCGGGACTAGCATTCTATGTAACGCTACCGCGATAGCTTCCCAGCTGGCACTGTTGAATGCGTTTTTCACATCGATAGTAATCACCGCGCAAAATCGATTTCCGCGCCTTTTTTGCCTCAGTGCTTTGCCGGCTGTCTCGATGACTGACTGAATAGCATCAATTGTGGATCTTTTTTTCCGGAACCCGAACTGCATCTTCGATAGTCCGTATTCACTTTCATTTTCTGTGCACTTTAACAGCCTATTGAGAATGATTTTCTCCAGCAGTTTCCCGAGTGTGTCGAGAAGGCAGATGGGCCGGTACGAAGATGCATTCCCTGATGGTTTCCCTGGTTTTGGTAGCAATACCAGTCTCTGTCTCTTCCAGATATCTGGAAAATATCCATCATCGAGGCATTTCTGCATCGTTGCTTTGAATATGTCCGGGTACGCTTGCACAGCGGCTTTGATGGCCACGTTGGGGATTCCATCTGGACCAGGTGCTTTTTTCATTCTCAACTTTTTGACTGCCGCTATCAGCTCCCCTATGGTCACTCTCTCGACAAGATCTTCATTATCGTCGTATGGTGCAAGTGGCCAGCTCGTAGGATCATGCTGCGGGAAGAGCCCTTCAACGATGCTGTTCAACTTGTCCGGGCACGTTTCTTGGGGCGTCGAGGGACCTTTGAGTTTTGCCATCACCACTCTATATGCATTGCCCCAAGGGTTCGCATCAACGTCGCGGCACAGTTCTCTAAAGCAGTTCCTTCTGCTAAGCTTTATTTCGTGTTTGAGTGCGGCTCTCGCCACTCTGAAAACTTCCCTGCACACTGCTCTGTCGGTATCAGTTCTAGCCCTTTGCATTCTCCGTCTGGCCCGGAGACAGCTAGTCCGAAGGGTGTTGATCGCCTCGGTCCACCAGTATACTGGACGGCGTTCGTTTTTCGGTATTGTTACTCGCGGCATGGTGACGTCACAAGCCCTCGTTACAACATCTGTCAGTTCCTTTGCATTTAAGGTGGTGGCTATTCGTTCTACCTGCAGTGCTTCGATGAAGAGGTTCTTTTCGAATTCCTTCAATTTCCACTTCTTACAACTTGTTCTCGTCACTCTCCTTGTTAGCGAAGACTGGGTGCTGACGGTGTATCGAATTGCTTGATGGTCGCTGTTGGTATAATCATCACACACTCTCCAGTTTATGTTAGATGCTAACGACGGGCTGCAGAAGGCTACATCAATAATTGACTCTCTCCCATCTCTGCGAAAAGTGCTAGTACAGCCCTCATTGACTAGTCTTATGTTCAGCTTTGCCAGTCCTTCGAGCAGACTAAACCCCCTCGCATTGGTGAATCTGCTCCCCCACTCTACTGCCCAGGCGTTGAAGTCCCCGCCGATAACTATGGGATTCCGTTCGATGAGCTCTTCCGTTATATTGTGGAGCATCTGGTCGAACTGCTCGATCGTCCATCTCGGAGGTGCATAGCAGCTGCATACAAAGATATCGTTTATTTTGACAATCACGAACCCTTCATAATCACTGGATACAACTTCCTGGAAGGGATATTTTCCCAACGTCGTAATTGCGGCTATTTTAGCTTTATCGGTCACCCAATTTCCGTTGTTTGGGGGTACCTGATACGGCTCTGCTATGATCGCCACATCGCATTTGGTTTCAGATGCGACTTGCCATAGCAATTGTTGTGCCGTGTCGCAGTGGTTGAGGTTTATTTGTGTTACCTCCATTTAGTTGTTGCTGCCAGCGCTCTTTTAAGGACTGGGCATCTCGAGCCCCCGGTAACGTGATCGTTATCTGCCTCCGCCGTACAGAGCATGCATCTTGGAGGCTTAGTACACACTTTCGCTAAGTGCCCCTTATCACCACATCTTAAGCATGAAGCCGAACTATCAGGTCCATTGCAGTTTCTAGCTTGGTGGCCAAAGTCCATGCATTTAAAACACCTCATCATTTGCTGAATAGCTCTCAGAGGGCACACCGTCCATCCAACTTTTATTTTTCCAGTCTCTAGCAGTTTTCTTGCTGCGATTCTTGGCAGATTTATCACTGCTGTTTGTGTACCTCCAAATGCTTTCCTCAGTCGGATTGTTAAGGAGACATCGCTGAGTTCGAACTGTTCGTTCAGGGCTTCTCTCAGCTCGTCCTCTGTCGTGATCTCATCCAGATTTCTACATTCGATCGCTATCTCTTGGGAAAGAGCCCTAACTTTCGCCGTTTCTCCCAGAGATTTTTCGACTAGCTCTTTATATGTCGAACTTTTAATCGCTGGGTTCTTCTTCAATTCAAACAACATTTCTCCATTCTGTGTTCGTCTTATCCTGGCCACGTTTTCCCCAAGATTCTGTAAGGACGGATCTTCTTTCACCTTCCGCAGGATCTCAGCATAGGTCGCAACACCCGCTGCGCTCACAATAAGAGCTTCTGGTTTCTGCCTCTCCATCTTCGGCTTAATTTTTCCTTTCTTTTTGTTTTCTTTCTTCTTCCTTTCGATTGTCTGCCACCCGTTCGGCTCTTCATTGTTTTGCTTATTTTCACCCCTAGCACCTTCACAGCCATCTTTGTGTTTTTTCGTCACCTTCTTTTCTTCTGGAGTTTGCCTTCTCCTCTTTGCGGTTAGTGGGGTAGAGTCTACCGTCGGTGTCACTTCCTTTGCCTTACTCTGCACAGCTTCTTTCAGAGCATTCTCCGCTTTTTCTGCTCTCGCCCGCCAGATCTGCTGTTCACGTTCAGCTATCGCAAGCGCGGATCTTATTTTTATGGTAAGAGTTCTTATCACCGCATGAACATTACTACGAGGTTTGATGTATTCGTAGAGTTCTTCACTTGCCTTCTTGGCTTCGCCCAGCTTAGTTCTCACATGCAAACTCGGCTGCTCATTCTCGGGTTTGCTTTTGTTGGGTGTTGGTACCTGATATTGGTTCAAAATCGGTGATCTCATCACCTGTCCCCTTCTTGCGAAAATTTGTTCGTCTTCTTGTTCGCTCTCGATTTCGATTGTATTTTGTGTGTACTCCATATGTAAGTGGGTCCCACCTTCAGGCCGCTATCTCCACTCGGAATGTGCAGTCGCTTAAGTGATCCCATGGTTGTCTATGCAAGCAGGGAGGCCATGCAAAGGGTTGGCACGATCCTTCATGGGGTACCGTGCTCAGAGCCGGATCAGCGCAAGACAGGAATGCAACATCTGAGCCCACACGATCAACGAGTTTTGAACGTACCTGAAGGCCTGCCAGGTTTTTAACGGGACGGAGGCAGTCACGCCATTAACCCGCTAGCCGTTTCAAGAAGATGTCACCCTGCTCTACTAAAGTAACGGAATAGCGCGGCTGTCAGCCCTATAGCGTCTCTTCCAAATCATTCCAAATCAGTCATGCGTCGTTATTACCAGTATGCCGTAATTAGAATCTCACTGGCGTCGATCCTAATATGCCCGTTGGCATTCCTTCCTTCACTGTGTGTCGCGGTATTTCCCCCGCGCTAGCTCCCTAGGGCTTTACCGCGCCCTTACTCGCGTTGTCACCCGATTAGTTGCCTCTTACGACAGGGACAGGGACCAAAACCCGGAACGCTATTCTAGGCCGGCAGCTCCACGGCCTGTGTGTGTGTGTGTGTATGTGTGTGTAGCGGCTGCTTCGATGGTCACCTTCTCTTCTCCTGAAAGATCGGCTTCTCTGTGCTCCCTCACAGTTTCAAACAAACTGCTAGCGTTTCAGGGCAGATCTCGATCCTTCGCCGTCCAGCATCCTCAGCAACGATGTTGTCTTGTCGATGTCCTCACGAAAAATGAATGCGTCTCACCACCAGAATATCGCTTAAGTATGCTTTTTGTGCGTGATTGAATCGAGAGAAGGCGTGGTTTACGATGGCAATTTGGAAGGTAAACTAAAGGGGAATGAACTCTCTGAGCTCGGAACTTTCGGTGACTGAGCAATAATCGATTGCGGGCGCATACAATATTGGATACGGAAATATCCTACTGATGGGGAAGAATAATCTTCAGAAGCTATCCTGTTAATTGCGATTGATTAAAAAATCACAAAACCAAACGTATTTGGTCACAGTGTTACATGGATAGAAAACATTCAAATAAACTCTTTCACATGAAGGTAATTTTAAATTCCCAGAGGAACTGGCAGATTATTTTCAGTAACGATTAGATATTTCCACATTTTCCTCGATACTGGAAGCCCACCAGTGGTTTATGCTAACTCGATAACCATCTGTTAATAACACTTGATTGAAACATATTTGGTCACAGTGTTACATGGATAGAAAACATTAAAATAAACTCTTTCACATGAATGTATTTTTAAATTCCCAGAGGAACTGGCAGATTATTTTCCGGATCTTTCTCGATGCTGAATGGCATCCAAACGGAAAGAATTCCGCGCGTGTATGTGTGTGTGTAGCGGCTGCTTCGAGATCTTCCCGGGGAACCGTTTGTGACATCACTCTCCTCCTGATGGATTCATGTCTGGCCTAAGGTGCACAAACAGGCTCTTGGTGACACCGTTCATCAGCGCTTTCATGATAAACGAAGAGCTACGTCACAACAGCGACAACATGCTCCAATCGCTGTTCAATTAGAACTGAGTGGATTTCCGAGCGGCGCTCGCTTATATACCGATTGGTGATTTCTATAGCCTGTTTTGAAAGCAATTTTAAGACTATTCAAACAAGTTTTTGGATGAAAAAGTAACAAGTATAGAACGCGTAGACATTTTATCTTTCGAATGAAGTGTTTATCATACCATTTCGTTCAGTTGTTTAGGAGCTATTAACGCTCAAAATCTCGGTCTCCGGCGTAACGCTTTTGTTTTCGAAACTTTGATTTTACACCCCGGTATAGAAATGAAAGACGTAGTCCTACGTCAAAAAATAAATTTACAATACTTATAACAAGCCATTGTTCGTAATATACATAGCACCGGGGCTCTGGCAACCCTATCCCATCCAATGCAAATTGAGCGTAGGCAGCATAAAACAGGGCTCGCGCTTAGGGGGCTCACGTATTGTTTAATGTTTGGAGTCATATATGTTAATATTTGATTACGTTGGATAGTTTTTTTTTGGCAAGCGATGTTTGGATACCCATACGGAAGCTTTCTTGACGATTTGCAATTCAAATCACAGCCGAAGAATCGCGCGGAGCACTTCATTTTGAATTTTAGGTTATGATTTCTATGCTCATGATTTTCTATGCTGGCTACTGAAAGGCGGCCATCTTAGCAATCCCTTGCATAGCACATTGTAAAATGATGATTTTCTAACCTTTTCAGCGAGGAAAGAATACATGAAACCGGGAAATTTGAAGATAAATTCTGATTTTTCTAGAAAATTTGAACGAATTTCATACCAAAAAACAAAACATCCTCATTTTACTCGCTGCGCCATCTGGTTGTAAATCCAACGTAAATTCGTCAATTGGCGATCTAACGTACAAATCTACACCTAGGTGGCGCTGCGGTGAAAGTGCTGATGGTTTTAAATTTTGCCATGTGAGCTTATGGAAGGTTTGTAGTATCTTCCATAAATTACAATGTTATAATCATAAAAGATTATTTGATTGCGATGAGTTTTTAAGAAATATAATTCTGCGCATATTTATGTATAACATGTTATTTATTTACCTCTTTCAGTAGTGAAAACTATAAAAATGTTGACAATGGTTGAATTAAAAAAGGAAATTCGAGAGCACAATCAAACACAAGTAGAAAAATGTACGATTCCTGCATGTGAGAACTACCTTGGAAAGCACGGAAGTAAAATATACGTGATGTGTTTTTGAGTTTTAGGTTACATTAGCATCATTTTCTTAGTTCAAAAACAAAATCCAGATGTCTCACCGATCATTTACGTTTTGCGTTAGATCGCCAATTGACGAATTTACGCAAAACTGAATCAACTCATGCGACATCTACATTAGAGCTCAGAACCACAAAAGTGAAGGTGTTTGTTTATTTTACGCACTGAAAAGCAAGATTCGTTGGTGATTATTCATTTCATTTCAATTTAGATTCATTTCAGCCATTGAATGTCGTCAGTATATAGTTAGAAAGTTGGAGTTTTGTATATTTACGATGGTTTCAACACGCGATTTGACCAAAGTCATAGATAATCATCGAAAATTTTATGTTTGATAATGCATACCGGTTATTGATACTATGGATAATTTCGATGAAATCGAAATCATATCAAATTGGCTGATATAATTTATTATTTAGGGGTCGATACGAGAAGAATTTGCAGTATTTTTAGCGCAAAACACCCTATTCATCGTTTAATTAGTTGAAAAAAAATAAAGTTACAATACTTATAACAAGTCATTTTTCGTAATACACATAGCACATTGTAAAATGATGATTTTCTAACCTATTCAGCGTAGAAAGAATACATGAAACCGGGAAATTTGAAGATAAATTCTGATTTGTCTAGAAAATTTGAACGAATTTCATACCAAAAAAAGACGGGTGGGTAATGTCGGGGACATAACCGGAGTGACGTAGGACTATACAAAGGGGACAGCTTTTGCTAAATATATATTTCGAAAATATTTTTTTATTTTCTTCTCCTACGTGAATACCTACCTATCTACCTGAAAAATGGATTAGTTTACTGTTTGCTCTTCATGAACATGTTGGGGGTTCTGAAAAGAACCTTTGGTGTTGTGTTTTTGCGTTTTTCTTACAAACTTGATTCTTGTTTTTTCTGAAGGCTTTGTACTTATTAAATGTTCAACGCCGGGCATCTTTCGGCGTATATACATATCGTACAATCAAAATGATGGCTGTGATAGGGAATGCATAGATGGTTATCAGCTCATTCACTATCATATATTTCACTATTGAGCACATTACCGTACCTTAAACTGTGGTTTCGGAGACGAATGAATTGTAAGATTTGTAGTCTCCGCAAACAAAGTAAATAAAAATGAAAAAGAACTGAGGTTTTGGAGACGAACTCTACGATCTGTCGAGAAATAAACGAGCTAGAAGCGTTCTGAAAAACCAACAGTAAATACAGGGACGGATGACCTTCGGATTAAAGTCCTTTAAAATAAGAACAGAGCAGCAGGCAATACATAGCTCATCATGTTGCTCCTTAGTTAATTTTCTATACAATGCAGATGTAACGTCAGTCAATTTTCAACATCAGTTATCAACCAAAGAAAGCAGTTCTTGCTACCGAGAAAATTCGTTAATGCCATGCTGCATACAATGTGTTGTAATTTGAAGCCACTTTTAATTCGGAAACCAAGCATGGGTTTGTGAAAACTGAATGATCAATTTAAAAGGCCCCA
The DNA here is from genome assembly GCF_029784135.1 of Toxorhynchites rutilus septentrionalis. Classification (NCBI taxonomy): domain Eukaryota; kingdom Metazoa; phylum Arthropoda; class Insecta; order Diptera; family Culicidae; genus Toxorhynchites; species Toxorhynchites rutilus. Next base: position 117,984,220 of record NC_073744.1, read on the forward strand.
ACCACCAATCAAGAACAAGCATAAACAAAATAAATCAGTTTATATTATATGTCATATTATGTCACTTTAGAATGCATTGGTATTGTGAATAACTTTTAATAACTTTTCTTTGAATGGTTTAATGGTCCTGAAAAGCGCGGTGTTTTACGGTGGCTGGTTTTGTCACCAAAGCAGTCTGTATAAACAAACTTTTTCCTTCGTCTACCTGCTGCCGTTTTGCGATTGCGTTTGCCACTCGCTGAAACTAGTTGTTGCCTCCGAACCGAATGTGCTCTGTTCTGTAGGCGGGTTTTCTTATTGTCGTGAGCAGCTTCGCAAGCCAACTCGAGCACTCCGGCAGCCGAAATTCTATAACCGGTATTAGGTATATTACTGGTGCTCCGGCACCAATCCGTTGATGCGATGTGATGTGAAACGATGCCATACAACCACCCTTATTTACGGTTTGAAAGAGAATGATATATTTTTCAGCGGATCCGCGCGTTTTGTACTTTAGCGGTTCACGCTCACAGGATAGAGACAAATCGGCAGACTCAGCCAGAGGGGCGAGTCCAACGAGACGAACGAATGGGCGTTAAAAGGGAGCGATGACAAAAAAATACATTCATTACGAATTGTTCGCTCGTTGGACTCACATGAAGGCTAAAAAGGGTCCTTTTCAGGATCACAAAATTATCTTCAATCTAAGCTTTCACAGTTGGAAAATTTCTTCCCATCCAGCTTGTGACATATTTTACAGTAAATTACATTCAATGGCACGTCGCATTACCACCACTCAGTATCGGATTGGAGGTAATTTTAACCTGTAATTGAACATTTGCGATGACAGTGGTACAGTGTCGACTTTCAATGTGGGGTCATAATTTGGACCCCGAACTCTATGTTTACAAAAATGGCCAACTAAATATGTCGCATTACAGGTCCGTCCAATTAGCTAAATGTCGAGATAAGTGTAAATTACTGTACTATCAATCTAGAAGCAATTTAAGAATTGGCGAAAAACAATAAGCTCAGAACAACTGCCAAATTCACATACTCATCATATCCTGGCAAACAAATTATGAAAAAATCAATTTGTGTTTTATTATTATTTTGGATATTGTTTTAGAAAGCATTGAACTGTATTTCCTAAACTCTTTTTTGGAAGGTTCCAATTTAGAAAACTTAGTACTCGTGGTTTTGAAAAAAAACCATTTCGAACGCCCTCGATGCCGCCTTGTTCTGGATTTGCCACCAAAGCAGATTGTACAAAGAACAAACTTTTTTCTTCTGCTACCTGCTGCCGTTTTGCGAATGCGTTTGCCACACGCTGCAACTGCCTGTTGCTGTCTTGATGTCCACCGAACCGAATGTGTTCTGTTCTGAATGTGGGTTTTCTTATCGTCGCGAGCAGCTTTACCAGCCAACTCGATCACTTCGGCGGCCGAAACTATATAACGCCGGCTAGGTAGACTGGTGCACTGGAGCAATTGGCGAATACACCTACGGGGAACTGCACACTTGCACGGTTCGAGTGGGACTTTGCCTTTCCCTTAACTTGTCCTCCTTTGTCACGTTCACACGTCCACGTTGCTGCTTGTGTTGCTTTGTCGATGTGATGCGATGCGATGTTAAACGATGCCGTACAGCCACACGGGTTTACGGTTTGAAAGAAAATAACATATTTTTTTGGGGTTCGCGTGTTTTATACTCTAGCGGTACACACTCACAGGATAGAGACAAATCGGCAGACTCAGCCAAAGGGGCGAGTCCAACGAGACGAACGAAAGAGCGTTAAAAGGCAGCGATGGCAAAAAAATACATTCATTACGATTTGTTCGCTCGTTGGATTCACATGAAGGCTAAAAAGGGTCCTTTTCAGGATCACAAAATTATCTTCAATCTAAAGAGTTTATTGTTTTGTTATCACTCGATATCCCCATCTTGTTCGGCTAAACTTTCTGTTTAGCGATTGCGTTCGCCACTCGCCACAGCTTTCACAGTTGGAAAATTTCTTCCCATCCAGCTTTGTGACATGTTGTACAGTAAATTACATTCAATGCGACGTGCCGAAGCGCCACTCAGTGTCGCATTGGAGGCGATTTTAACCTGTAATTGAACATTTGCGATGACAGTGATACAGTGTCGACTTTCAATGTGGGGTCATAATTTGGACCCCGAACTCTATGTTTACAAAAATGTTCAACTAAATATGTCGCATTACAGGTCCGTCCAATTAGCTAAATGTCGAACTAATTGTAAATTACTGTATTTTCAATCTGGAAACAATTTAAGAATTGGTGAAAATTGAATAATCAGGAAAGTTCCCAACTATCAATAAGCTCAGAACAAGCCAAATTCACATACTCATCAGATCCTGGCAAACAAATTATGAAAAAGTCAATTTGTGTTTTATTATTATTTTGGATATTATTTTAGAAAGCACTGTATTTCGTAAACTCTTTTTTGAAAGGTTTAATGGCCCTGATAAGCGCCTTGTTTTATGGAATGGTTCCAATTTAGAAAACTTTGTACTCGTGGTTTTGAAAAAAAAAACATTTCGAACGCCCTCGATGCCGTCTTGTTCTGGATTTGCCACCAAAGTAAAAAGAAAAACTTTTTTCTTCTGCTACCTGCTGCCGTTTTGCGATTGCGTTTGCCACTCGCCATTCGCTGCAACTGCCTGTTGTCTTGATGTCCACCGAATGTGTTCTGATCCGAATGCAGTTTTTCTTATCGTTGCGAGCAGCTTTGCCAGCTAACTCGATCACTTCGGCTAAACACGGTTCGAGCGGGATTTTGCCTTTCCCTTCACTTTTCCTCCTTTACCATGTCCAGACATGGCTGCTTGGGTTGGTTTGTTGATGTGTTGTGATGCGAACTGATGTGGTGTACGGTATGAATGAGAATGATCGTTACGGCAGCGGCGCGGGGATTTTGAAGCTGACTGGCTGGCTCGAGAATTACGCATGTGTGAGACTGCGACCAATGTTTCGTTCATTTTTTTTCTTTTTCCTTTCCAATCGTGCTTCATTCTATTTCGCTTCTGCTCTGGTTGCCCGTTTTGGTCGGTACGATTTGAGGAGCACAAAATGGACCAATCAAAAATGGGCACATAGTGCATTTGGACAATGCTTGATATTTCACAATTATTCAATTATTTATCTCAAGAAAAATGAAATGTTATTCGTTATGATAGATGCGTAGATATATTTCCTATCAATTGATGCAAAAACCTTTGCGATCTATTGAGAAATGCTCGAGTTATAAGCGTTCCAAATCTTGCATTTTTTCCTACTTGTTCAGTGCCTAGATTTCCATTTCACCCCCTATATCTTCCGGTTAGACGTAGTCCTACGTCAAAACAAAACATCCTCATTTTACTCGCTGCGCCATCTGGTTGTAAATCCAACGTAAATTCGTCAATAATATATTGACGAATTTACGCAAAGCTGAATCAGCTGATGCGACATCTACATTAGAGCTCAGAACCACAAAAGTGAGGGTGTTTGTTTATTTTACGCACTGAAAAGCAAGATTCGGTGATGATTATTCATTTTATTACAATTTAGATTCACTTCAGCCATTGAATGTCGTCAGTATATGGTAAGAAAGTTGGAGTTTTGTATATTTACGATGGTTTCAACACGCGATTTGACCAAAGTCATAGATAATCTTCGAAAATTTTAAGTTTGCGATGAAATCGATATCATATCAAATTGGCTGATATCTTTGATTATGTAGGGGCCGATATGAGAAGGATTTGCAGTATTTTTAGCGCAAAACACCCTATTCATCGTTTACTTAGTTGAAAAAAAAATTAAAGTTACAATACTTATAACAATCCATTCCTCGTAATGTACATAGCACATTGTAAAATAATGATTTTCTAACCTTTTCAGCGTGGAAAGAATACATGAAACCGGGAAATTTTAAGATAAATTCTGATTTTTCTAGAAAATTTGAACGAGTTTCATACCAAAAAAACAAAACATCCTCATTTTACTCGCTGCGCCATCTGTTTGTAAATCCAACGTAAATTCGTCAATTTCAAACAACGTTGGCTTTGAATCAACAATCGCCGTTCTAACGTACAAATCCACACCTAGGCAGCGCTGCGGTGAAAGTGATAATAGTTTTAAATTTTGCCATGTGAGCTTATGGAAGGTTTGTAGTACTTTCCATAAATTACAATGTTATAATCATGAAAGAATATTTGATTGCGAAATTTAATTCTGCGCAATTTTATATATAACATGTTATTTTCTTACCTCTTTCAGTGGTGAAAATGTATAAATATTGACAGTTGAATCACAGAAGGAAATTCGAGAGCAAAATCAAAAACAAGTTGAAAAATGCATGGTTCCTGCATGTGAGAACTACCTCGGAATGTCCGAAGGTAAAATATACGTGATTTGTTTCTGAGTTTCAGATTACCTTATCATTTTCTTAGTTCAAAAACAGGAAGTGGGTTATATCTATGGTATAACCGCAAGGGTGACGTAGGACTATCGTTGATTTAGAGATCATTTGTTTGAAGTTGAATCTGAATTCATTCTAAATGAATGAATATTTGGGGGACTTCGAAAACGAGAGCGTTACGTTGGAAGCACAAGGTTTTATGCATACACATTTTGGATACGGAAATATCCTTCTGATGGGGAAGAATAATTATCAGAAACTATCCTGTTAATTGCGATTGATTGAAAAATCACAAAACCAAATGTATTTGGTCACAGTGTTACATGGATAGAAAACATTAAAATAAACTCTTTCACATGAATGTAATTTTAAATTCCCAGAGGAACTGGCAGAATATTTTCAGTAACGATTAGATATTCCCACATTTTCCTCGATACTGGAAGCCCACCAGTGGTTAATGCTAACTCGATAACTATCTGTTAATAGCACTTGATTGAAACATATTTGGTCACAGAGTTACATGGATAGAAAACATTCAAATAAACTCTTTCACATGAATGTATTTTTAAATTCGCAGAGGAACTGGCAGATTATTTTCCGGATCTTTCTCGATGCTGAATGGCATCCAAACGGAAAGAATTCCGCGCGTGAATGTGTGTGTGTGTGTGTGTGTGTGTGTGTAGCGGATGCTTCGATGGTCACCTTCTCTTCTCCTGAAGGATCGGCTTCTCTGTGCTCCCTCACAGTTTCAAACAAACTGCTAGCGTTTCAGGGCAGATCTCGATCCTTCGCCGACCAGCACCCTCAGCAACGATGTTGTCTTGTCGATGTCCTCACGAAAAATGAATGCGTCTCACCACCAGAATATCGCTTAAGTATGCTTTTTGTGCGTGATGGAATCGAGAGAAGGCGTGGTTTACGATGGCAATTTGGAAGGTAAACTAAAGGGGAATGAACTCTCTGAGCTCGGAACTTTCGGCGACTGAGCAATAATCGATTGCGGGCGCATACAATATTGGATACGGAAATATCCTACTGATGGGGAAGAATAATCTTCAGAAGCTATCCTGTTAATTGCGATTGATTGAAAAATCACAAAACCAAATGTATTTGGTCACAGTATTACATGGATAGAAAACATTCAAATAAACTCTTTCACATGAATGTAATTTTAAATTCCCAGAGGAACTGGCAGATTATTTTCAGTAACGATTAGATATTTCCACATTTTCCTCGATACTGGAAGCCCACCAGTGGTTAATGCTAACTCGATAACTATCTGTTAATAGCACTTGATTGAAACATATTTGGTCACAGTGTTACATGGATAGAAAACATTAAAATAAACTCTTTCACATGAATGTATTTTTAAATTCCCAGAGGAACTGGCAGATTATTTTCCGGATCTTTCTCGATGCCGAATGGCATCCAAACGGAAAGAATTCCGCGCGTGAATGTGTATGTGTGTGTTTGTGTAGCGGCTGCTTCGAGATCTTCCCGGGGAACCGTTTGCGGCATCACTCTCTTCCTGATGGATTTCCTTCTGGCCTAAGGTACACAAACAGGCTCTTGGTGACACCGTTCATCCGCGCTTTCATGATAAACGAAGAGCTTCACCACAACAGCGACAATATGCTCCAAACGCTGTTTAATTTGAACTGAGTGGATTTCCGAGCGGCGCTCGCTTATATACCGATTGGTGATTTCTATAGCCTGTTTTGAAAGCAATTTTAAGACTATTCAAAAAACTTTTTGGATGAAAAAGTAACAAGTATAGAACGCGTAGACATTTTATCCTTCGAATGAAGTGTTTATCATACCATTTCGTTCAGTTGTTTAGGAGCTATTAACGCTCAAAATCTCGGTCTCCGGCGTAACGCTTTCGTTTTCGAAACTTTGATTTTACACCCCGGTATAGAAATGAAAGACGTAGTCCTACGTCAAAACAATACGCCAATTGGCGATCTAACGTAAAAATCTACACCTAGGCGGCGCTGCGGTGAAAATGATGATGGTTTTAAATTTTGCCATGTGAGCTTATGGGAGGTTTATAGTTCTGTCCATAAATTACAATGTTATAATCATAAAAGATTATTTGATTGCGATGAGTCTGTAAGAAATTTAATTCTGCGCAATTTTATATATAACATGTTATTTATTTACCTCTTTCAGTAGTGAAAACTGTAAAAATGTTGACAATGGTTGAATTAAAGAAGGAAATTCGATAGCACAATCAAACACAAGTAGAAAAATGTACGATTTCTGCATGTGAGAACTACCTTGGAAAGCCCGGAAGTAAAATATACGTGATTTGTTTTAGTTTTAGGTTACATTAGCATCATTTTCTTAGTTCAAAAACAAAATACAGATGTCTCACCGATCGTTTACGTTTTGCGTTAGATCGCCAATACTGCTTCCGCTTTCTACCTAACTGTTTTCAAATAACTTATCTACACCAAGATAAGTGAAGTGGAAGGTAAAACGTAATGTCAGAATTGCCGTTCGGACGTATCCTGTAAGTTTGAACTTATTTACATAGATGGTATCCAATCAACACTAAACATTGACTACAGTTGCGCCGGCACGGTTGATTGCCGTTATGAACCAGCACAAAAAACAAAGTTGCAAATTATTCGCCAGTGGCGGTACCACGATCGAAGCATTCCTTGAATTACATTAGCCGAGCCAGCTGGCGGAAGCATATGCATAAAGGTTACTAGGTAACAATTTTCAACGACAACTGTTTATTTATTATACTGCTTCAAATACCTTCGACTAAATCAAATGTAACCATATCAACGTAAGTAATAACATAAACAAATCCAAACTTTTCGTCCTGCCATTCCTCATACGTCTTTTCTAAATAGTGTAAATTACGAGCCACCTGTTAACTCCACCATCTTGATCTACACCACATTTGTAATCAAACGAAAAAGCCTGTAACATAAACATCTTGAACGCGATTTGATATTGTATGTCGACTTATTATATCGGCAAGAGAAAAACGTACACAAGTCGACAAAAGAAAATCAAAACAAAGTTTTGCAGTTCATGCATTTTCTCGAATATTGTGCAAGTTTATCGTGCCACCATGGAAAAAATCACTGCAGAGCCAACAGTAGAGAAATCCTGTTCTTCTAATGTTGATAATCCTATTGATACACCCAACGAGACTGACAAAAAGGAAATCGCAGAATATATTGCTGAGCTGTGTTCCAAGTATGAGCACAAGTCAATTCTTCGATCGCAAAATTTCTCCCCCGAGCGTCCACCGGAGACATTTTTCACAAAATGCGACTCGAGTTTAAAGAAAAATACAGCATTCGTGAAAAAACTGAAGCAATTCACCGCATCTCAGCTGGACGGATTGTTGAAGGACATGGCCACACTCAATCTGACGAAATATATTTCCGAAGTTAGTGCGGCGATTGTCGATGCTAAACTGAAGATGAGTGATGTTGGACCGGTGCTAATTTTGTGTAGCAAATTACACCAAACGTATGCGGATTTTAGCGGAAGTTTTTTCGAAAACTGGCAGAAGATTCTCTCGATCAAGCCCGGGGAGAAAATAAACAATCCCAGCAAGATGAGAGTGGATTTGAGATTTTACGCAGAACTGATCAGCATTGGGATTTTTGTCAATAAAGTTGGACTTCCATTGTTGGGAGCATGTCTTACAGCGTTAATCTCGCAAGATAAGGAAGAGCATAGTAATCTATCTATTATATTGTCCTTCTGTAGACATTGTGGTGATGAATATGCTGGTCTAGTACCCAAAAAAATGCAAGAGTTGGCCAAACAGCTTTCTTTTTCGATACCCGCTTCCAATTTGCTGACTCCAGATAAGCAACAAAATCTGAGAAATCTTCTGAAAGATTATTATCAAACATTGTGCGACCATTTGATAAACGAACACAAACAGCTACAATATGCGGAAAAATCCAGGAGGAAGATGTTGGAATCGAAAGGAGAAGTTTCCAATGATAAAAAAGAGCAAATTGAAATGCTGCAGAATAATTACGATAAACTGTTTTCTTCCACCCAAACGCTGGCCGATTTGTTGAATGAAGCTCTACCGGAACTTACGGTAGAAATAGAAACATGTCCCACGGAAGGAAATGTAATAGACAGCATTGGCGATGAACAGTTTGCCAGTCTCGATCCATGGGGTGATGAAGATACGCGTAATTTTTACGTTAACCTTCCAGATCTGCGTCAGTTCTTGCCGAATTATTGTGGCAAGAAAGAGGAAATTGTTCCCGATGAGCCTGCCATAACGGAAGATGTACTTGACATGGAGGTGGAGCCAGAACCGGAGTCGGAAGAAATCACAGATCCGCTTTCGGAGCTTTCGGAGGCAGCGGAAGTGGAAGAGGAACCCACGACAGCTCCGAGCACTCCGCATCACTACGCCAATCGCGAGTATTTTGAAACGTTTATCAACAATTTGCAGAACTGTGTCAACACAGAACTGATCGATTCGGCTGCCATTGACTTCTTGCTTAATTTGAACACGAAAAATAATCGCAAAAAAATTGTAAAGACATTGTTCAGTGTCCAACGGACACGGCTCGATCTGTTGCCGATGTATGCTCGTTTTGCTGCAATCGTTAATTTGGTGTCTCCGGATGTGGCGATCGATTTGTGTCAGATGTTGAAGGTCGATTTCAAGTATCAAATCAAAAAGAAGGATCAAATCAATATTGAGACGAAAATAAAGGTCGTGAGGTACATTGGAGAACTTGTCAAGTTTGGAATATACAACAAAATTGAAGCGCTGTTCTGTCTGAAATGTTTGCTGCTCAACTTCCAACATCACCATATTGAGATGACATGCGCGTTTCTGGAGGTTTGTGGAATTTATCTTTACAATTCGAGGTGAGTGTCATTCATTCTGATCGTTTGTACTCTGTTCTTGTCTCTATTTCGGATAAAACTCAATAGAAGTTGTTTAAGGTTAGTGTTGAGAATAAGTTGGGTCCGGAAAATACAAGAAGCGCTAAAACCGAGGATTAAAATAATTGGATTTAGCGAACAATTAAATAAAAATATATTTTCAAAAATTCTTTATTTGAGTATCTTTCAGCCTCCTAAACTAGTTCGCCTCTATAGTGTCGGCAGTATTCATTGCCGCAAGGTTAAAAAATTTCATAGATTATACACAAAAAATAACAAATTGACTGCATAAATTTGAACTTGAAATTACATCGAAATAAGAACGCATTAAAACATTTTCGAAATAATCACCTGCTGGACCAAATGCTAAGGATGTCTATGGCCTCAGTCCAGTGGAGAGGAATCCGTGCCGAAGATGCCGGAGCGTTTTATTCCGTGACCGGAAAAAAGTCACAGGAGGGTTATGGCCGAGACTCGACCGCATAGTTGACGTAGGATTCCGTTAGGCTATCTGTTGATTTTGGATATGTTAAAGAATTACATCGTTAAACTCTTTGATAATGATTTGGTGGCTCTGAAAAGGGCCGTTTTGTTTGGTTGTTGGGTATTGTTTGTTCACTCCACCAGTGTTTACCGAGTGATGATGACAGAAGGATGGTAAACAGTTGTAGGATGGTGCGTATCAGATAAAAGGTCTTCTGTGTTTTGTGTGGATTAGATAAAGAAAAAACTCGAAAATTCCAATCTATTTTCATCGATTTTAGTGCTAACGTATGCATTAAAAAATGAACTAATTTCGGATGTTTATTAAAAAAACAGGAAGTGGGTATACCTATGGTATAACCGCAAGGGTGACGTAGGACTATCGTTGATTTAGAGATCATTTGTTTGAAGTTGAATCTAAATCCATTCTGAATGAATGAATAAATGAATATTTGGGGGACTTCGAAAACGAGAGCGTTACGTTGGAGGCACAAGGTTTTATGCATCCAATATAGGATACGAAAAACCTTGTTCTGAAGAATAATCTTCAGAAACTTTCCTGCTAAACTGCACTTGATTGACAAATCACAAACCCAAATGTATTATATGGATATTTTATGGATAGAAAACATTAAAATAAACTCTTTCGCTTGAATGTTATTTTCAATTCCAAGGGGAACTGGCAGATTATTTTCCAGCAACGATTAGATATTTCCACATTTTCCTCGATACTGGAAGCCCACCAGTGGTTTATGCTAACTCGATAACCATCTGTTAATAGCACTTGATTGAAACATATTTGGTCACAGTGTTACATGGATAGAAAACATTCAAATAAACTCTTTCACATGAATGTATTTTTAAATTCCCAGAGGAACTGGCCGATTATTTTCCGGATCTTTCTCGATGCTGAATGGCATCCAAACGGAAAGAATTCCGTGCGTGTATGTGTGTGTGTAGCGGCTGCTTCGATGGTCACCTTCTCTTCTCCTGAAGGATCGGCTTCTCTGTGCTCCCTCACAGTTTCAAACAAACTGCTTGCGTTTCAGGGCAGATCTCGAATCCTTCGCCGTCCAGCACCCTCAGCAACGATGTTGTCTTGTCGATGTCCTCACGAAAAATAAATGCGTCTCACCACCAGAATATCGCTTAAGTATGCTTTTTGTGCGTGATTGAATCGAGAGAAAGCGTGGTTTACGATGGCAATTTGGAAGGCAAACTAGAGGGGAATGAACTCTCTGAGCTCGGAACTTTCGGCGACTGAGCAATAATCGATTGCGGGCGCATACAATATTGGATACGGAAATATCCTACTGATGGGGAAGAATAATCTTCAGAAGCTATCCTGTTAATTGCGATTGCTTGAAAAATCACAAAACCAAATGTATTTGGTTACAGTGTTACATGGATAGAAAACATTCAAATAAACTCTTTCACATGAATGTAATTTTAAATTCCCAGAGGAACTGGCAGATAATTTTCCGGATCTTTCTCGATGCTGAATGGCATCCAAACGGAAAGAATTCCGCGCGTGTATGTGTGTGTGTAGCGATGTCTTCCCGGGGAACCGTTTGTGGCATCACTCTCCTCCTGATGGATTCCCTTCTGGCCTAAGGTGCACAAACAGGCTCTTGGTGACACCGTTCATCCGCGCTTTCATGATAAACGAAGAGCTTCACCACAACAGCGACAACATGCTCCAATCGCTGTTCAATTAGAACTGAGTGGATTTCCGAGCGGCGCTCGCTTTTATACCGATTGGTGATTTCAATAGCCTGTTTTGAAAGCAATTTTAAGACTATTGAAACAAGTTTTTGGATCAAAAAGTAACAACTATAGAACGCGTAGACATTTTATCTTTCGAATGAAGTGTCTATCATACAATTTCGTTCAGTTGTTTAGGAGCTATTAACGCTCAAAATCTCGGTCTCCGGCGTAACGCTTTCGTTTTCGAAACTTTGATTTTACACCCCGGTATAGAAATGAAAGACGTAGTCCTACGTCAAAAAACTCACCAATGTAATATAAGATAATTACCAATACCGAACACAATTATCATTTTTTTTTTATTCCATTTATTTATTTTATTAGGCTCGTTAGCATTTTAGCTGTAACAGAGCCGGGTTTCAATCGTGTACATGTACATATGTTTATGTTTCTATAAATTGTAAATTACACAGTAGTTGGTAGTAGCCATGTAGGCGTTAAGTTTTCTGTTCCATTACATTATGGTAGATTACACAGTAGTAGCCATTTAGGCGTAAGGGTATTGTATCTGTTCTTCCATTGTTCAGCAGACCGGACAACGGAGACAGTTGATATTGATCATTGTTGTGTTATTTATAGAACAGCAGCCCGATGTTTCTTGCAGAGCAGAGCAGTTGTATGGATAAATCGATCTTATTTCGACCGTGGATCGATCTCCATCGCTGATGATTGTTGCGTGGACGTAGTTATTCTACAACAACACAAAGATGGTCAATTGAGGGCCCTGAGTTTGAACTCACGTATTATCAATTTTTCTCATCAGTAAAAACTTGAAGTGTGTTATATCTTTGATATAACCGCAAGGTGGACGTAGGACTAACGTTGATCTAGCAATCAACAAGTAACAATCATATAAATCTTAGACGTTTCATCTTTCGAATAAAGTGATTATCATACCACTTCGTTTAGCCGGAAACAAATTATTAACGTTCAAAGGGGGAATCGATTCCTCCTCGGAAATACCCAGCGCAAATAGTCCCACTCCCCAAGCCCCGACAATTGGAATCAGCGTTGATCCGGAGCAGGGCTATTAACGCTTGAGAAGGAATGGATTTCTTCTCAAAATTACACAGCGAAAATAAAGCCCCCTTCCCAACAATTCCAGCTTCCCAATAACGACGATCGATTGAAGCATTCGTAAACAAATAATTTTATAACGCTGCTTTTATAAATGTGATTTCTTCGATATGTTATATAATATCCACTTTGATCATATCCATTACACCGTATCATACCATATCAAATCCATAGCCAATCCGAGTACAATATTACTCGCTGCTTGCATCTAATTTCTTATGCCAATTTCCCCTGGCTCCATGGTTTTGAAATCTGTGTTAGGGAAACATTCCGATTTGCAGAAACGCATGCGAGTACAAAAATACCCGCAGCTCACATCTATTTCGCAATGCCGATTTTCCATGCTTCATGATTCTGAAGTCTGTGTTAGGGTGATGATGATGATGATGATGATGGCCCACCTCATACCCCTACAAAGGTTTGAGCAGGACGATTTATCTTATAGATAATAATTAAGTTTAAAAATATCAAGAGACCAGTATTATAAAAAAAAACGAAGCGAACTGGATCTGTTGCAGGCATAAATATCTATTAATAGAACAGTAAAAATAGGCACAAACTGCGAAAAAACAAACAATGTTCCTATCCATATTGACATTGCCATAGTCATAGTCTCAACTTCAGGCCCAATGTTTTTTTTGAGGCATGTCAAGAAAATTTCCAACCCGGGAAGATCCTTGACTGATTGGGAATTGAACCCAATATCTAAAAAAAAGACGGGTGGGTAATGTCGGGGACATAACCGGAGTGACGTAGGACTTTACAAAGTTATAAAAAAATCAATTTGTGTTTTATTATTATTTTGGATATTATTTTAGAATGCATTGAACTGTATTTCGTAAACTCTTTTTTGAAAGGTTTAATGGCCCTGATAAGCGCCGTGTTTTATGGAATGGTTTCAATTTAGAAAACTTAGTACTCGTGGTTTTGAAAAAAACCATTTCGAACGCCCTCGATGCCGCCTTGTTCTGGTTTTGCCAGTTTTGCCATTGTATAAAGAACAAACTTTTTTCTTCTGCTACCTGATGCCGTTTTGCGATTGCGTTTGCCACTCGCCACTCGCTGCAACTGCCTGTTGTCTTGATGTCCACCGAACCGAATGTGGTCTGTTCTGAATGCGGGTTTTCTTATCGTCGCGAGCAGCTTTTCCACTTCGGCGGCCGAAACTATATAACGCCGGCTAGGTGGACTGATTCACTGGTACTAACGCGCTCGGCCTAGCTACCCTTGCGTGGAACTCCAGACTAACACGGTTCGGTCGGGATTTTGCCTTTCCCTTCACTTTTCCTCCTTTGCCATATCCAACCATGGCTGCTTGTGTTGGTTTGTTGATGTGATGTCATGCGAAACGATGTGGTGTACGGTTCGGATCAAGACGGGTCTATGGTACTAGGTGAGGCCGTTTCGTCACTAAGTTGGTTAGGGGAGCGGTATATGAAAACAGTACGGAAGAAAGCAGAAAGGGAATTATTTTCTTGAAGCGTGAAAGAGACAGACTGATCAGGAGCGATCTTCGGCACTAGCGTATTGTATTTTGTTTACAAACAAAACACAGTAGACTTCCAAGATGACTGAAGAGTGGTTTTAGCAAGTTGGCCCACCTTAGGATATACTTCTACGCGCCTTGGTTCGGATGAGAATGATCGTTACGGTGGTGGTGGTTTTGTATTATAGAGACTTTAAACTTTTTAGTTCATTCGTCTCTAGCCTTGAGAAAGGCCCTTAAAACTCTACTTTAACTCCTTCATTACACCTCCGCCCCCATTGCCTTGAGAAAGGCACTCGATCCCTCGCCATCCAGCTCGTCCAGCAACGATGTTGTCCAGTCGGTGTCCACACAAAGAATGAGCGTTACGGCAGCGGAGCGGGGATTTTTAAGCTGACTGGCTGGCTCGAGAATTACGCATGTGTGAGACTGCGACCAATGTTTCGTTCATATTTTTTCTTTTTCCTTTCCAATCGTGCTTCATTGTATTTCGCTGCTGCTCTGGTTGACCGTTTTGGTCGGTACGATTTGAAGAGCACAAAATGGACCAATCAAAAATGGGCACATAGTGCATTTGGACAATGCTTGATATTTCACAATTATTCAATTATTTATCTCAAGAAAAATGAAATGTTATTCGTTATGATAGATGCGTAGATATATTTCCTATCAATTGATGCAAAAACCTTTGCGATCTATTGAGAAATGCTCGAGTTATAAGCGTTCCAAATCTTGCATTTTTTCCTACTTGTTCAGTGCCTAGATTTTCATTTCACCCCCTATATCTTCCGGTTAGACGTAGTCCTACGTCAAAAGTTTCTACTTAGAACATGAAAGAGATCTGCTACAATTAGAAATAATCGATATAACCATCTGATGAAAGATAGTTTACGACAATTCCGAATGAGCTATCCCAATTCCAGTTTCCACTCCAGACCCTATATAAAAATTTCATTATGTGTCAGTTTTCTGCCAGTGTTCATTATTAACATTTGTCCAGACCCACCAAACGCGCGCGAGGCTCAAACTTTCGTAGACAACGCTAATTTTTTTTTTTTTTTTTTAATAATAATCTACAATTTTAACAAATTTAACAATACAAATTTAACAACAAAAAAAAACATCATCATCATCAGTACGAACATGGCAGTTTGAGATACCTGTAAATATTTTTCTAATTTCAATTGATATTAAACATTAATAAATCATTTGACAAAAAATTACGAGAACCTGTTTACAAAACAGATTTTACGTGGGAAATACACATTCTCTTAAACTCTGCCATTGTTGCCGCACGTTTTATTTCTCTGGGCATCGAATTGAAAAAATGTATTCCTTTGTATAACAACGAGTTCTGCGACCTACTGAATATAAAGTTAGGTGTTCTTGCATCATCCGCGTTTCTAGTATTGTATCTATGAACATCACTTCCTCTTTCAATTCGATCACACAAGTATCGAGGCAGCATACCGTTTAAAATTTTGAAGACGAACACCATTGTCAAGTAATAAATTCTTTGCTTCACAGATAGCCACTGTAGCGCGTCCAACATCAAATTAGAGGAAGTGTATCTACTACATCTTAAAATCAAACGCATAATCTTATTTTGTAAATGCTGCAATCTCGTTAATTGTGTATTGTTTGCAAGGAATAGGATCGACGAGCAAAAGTCTATGTGCGGTGAGATCAATGATTTATACAATTTAATTTTACTGTTCACCGTCAGTTCTTTTTTCAAACGACACAAAACGCCGTATTTCTTGGCAATCTTCTTGATGACATTATTAATGTGAGACTTGAAGGTTAAATTGTCATCAATGATAACTCCTAGGTATTTGATTTCATTCACGCGTTCTAATGTCTCACCATCTATTTCAAAATTTACGTCAATACTGGAGTTCACTGAAGAAATCAGCATGTATTTTGTTTTGCCAACATTTAATTTCAATTGTTTAAATTTAAGCCACTGAGCCAGAGAATGCAAATCTTCGTTTATGTGATCCTCGGTTTCTTTTATATCCTTAGCTGCGATGAACAGGACAGTATCATCCGCGAACAAATTAATATCACAATATCGTAAAACCCGTCGCAGATCATTTATATATAAAATAAACAAAATGGGCCCTAAGACACTTCCCTGCGGCACTCCGAGTGAGTTGCCGATGGGATCGGAAATAGAATCATTAAAACGAGTCTTTTGAGTTCTGTCGCACAAATAGCTTTCGAACCATTTGTACGACATTCCTACAATTCCATTGCGCTCCAATGTTTGTAACAATAAGGGCCTAGAAATTGTTTCAAAAGCGCGTTTAAGATCCAGAAATACCGCAAATATAGTCTCTTTCGCTTCGATATTCTCTTTCCATTTTGCTAACACCAGATTCAGAGCGGTTTCACAAGAGTGTCTCTCTCGATATCCCGACTGTTCCGGTATTAGCAAATTGTTGTTATCTACATAATGCATCAGCTGGACTTTCACAACAAGTTCTAGTATTTTTTCTAATGTGTGCAACATGTTAATAGGGCGGTACTCTTCGGCTTTATCCGTCCCATTAACTTTGGGGATCGGAATCACAAGGGATCCCTTCCAAACCGTTGGCACGTGCCCAGTTAGTAAAGATTCATTAATTAGGTCCAGTAGATCGTGTCCAATGACATGAAAGCAATCTTGTATCACTTTTGCGTTGACATTATCGATACCAGCCGATTTTTGCAATGAAAAACAAATATCTCTTAACTCAGTAAAAGTGATGGGTAAAAAACAATCTAGTCTACAATTGATATTAATCGGCTGTATTATTTCGTCAGGTTCGCTGACCAAGTCAATACTTTGGTTGATCAGCAGAACACTATTGACGAAATAACTGTTGAATTTATCGGCAATAGTTTGGTCTGACTGTTCTTCTGACCCTTCGAAAACTATGGATCGCGGTGTACTATTTTTAGAATTTAATAACTTTTTTAATAATTTCCATAGTTCTTTGCTATTATTTTGATGTTCATCGATTTTCCTCTGTATATATTCACTTCTAGTCCTTTTCAAGACCTGTGAATATATATTCCGCGCGAAGGTGTACCTATTCCAATCATTTTCTAAATTAGTCTTTATAAACTTTTTGTACTTTTTATCTCTTTTGCGTTTGAGACGCAGCAGATCAAAAGAGTACCAGCTGTTCGAATTGTTTAATTCAATATATTTTTCAACCACTAATTTATTGGTACACTCTCTCAGAATATCGGTCAGAACAGCTGCTTTATCATTCAGGTGTCCCGTCATTGCTTCAAAATCCAGGCTTGTCGAAACAAGCTGAGACATGGCTTCTTTGGAATATCTATTCCAGTTTTTAATTTTTATTCTATTTCCGTCACGGTCATACTGTCCATTCTCAATGTACACAAAAATTGTCTCATGATCAGTTATTTTTAATTTGGCCTGTGTAGAAGAATGGACAGTGGCAAAATTAGAATACACGTGATCTATTAGAGTTCTACTATATTTAGATATTCTAGTGGCTTCGTTAACAGATTGTTTTAAGGTAAAGTAATGTGATAATTGTTTCAATTGATTCGAACTTCGGGCATTAAGCCAGTCAATGTTAAAATCACCAGCAATTATATTTAACTTACTGCAATCAACAATGCTTTCCCACCAGTTTTCCAAAATATCTAGAAAACGCTGGTCACTAGAACTGGGGGAATGATATATAATTCCATAATTTCCCATCTGCATGCCTCTTTCAACTGAAATAGCCAAGAACCAGTTATTTTCAACAGCTTCGTTTGAAAGAGTGTTGAATTTGACTGATTCTATTGCATAAATTGCAACACCTCCAGTGTGTTTGGAGTGCGACAAGCAAAAAGCAACTTTATAGCCCGGAATTTTGTACTGATCATATGATTCTCCATCGATTATGTGAGTTTCAGAAAGAAAAACCATCTGAGGACGCATGCTTTCTACAAGATATCGCATTTCTGCGTAATTTGTAGAAAGCCCAGCTATGTTCAGATAAATTATTGCTAACTTATTCACACATTTTTTTTTTTTTGGATTGCTATTTGGTTTGAAAAATGACGCTTTTTTTCTTCTCCAGCAGTCTCCGATAGACAGGACACTGGGTGCTATAAGTTGGATGATTTTCATCCAAATTCAACTTCTGTTCATTATTAACTTTGATACAATTTATGCATTTCAATTCAGTTGATGAGCACTCAGATGTTTTATGTTTCTCATTACACCTTGAACATGTTTGTTCTTTCTTGCAATCTGTGCTCTTATGCCCAAATTCTCCACATTTAAAACAGCGCAAAACACTAAAGGCCTCAACCACGCTACATTTATCCCACCCGACACTTACTTTACTAGCAGTCATCAGGTTTCTGTAAGTATCATGGTCAACTTCAATTATCGTGTTGTATTTATTATACTTCAAGCGTGGATTTTCATATTCAACAACGACCTTGACATCCTTGATCGAAATGTTTTCATTTTGACTCTTTAAGTAGTCAATGAAAACATCAGAGGAATATCGATCACTCATCCCAATAATTTTTAATTTTGGTTTTATTGGCTTTGGAATAAAAGTACTAAACCCTTTTCCAAGATTGCTTTCAATTCCACTTTTCACTTGCTCAATATTATCCCCTGCTGCACACTCAACAATAATCGAGCCATCTTTACCGTTCCTGAAATTCTCTATTTTGTGTATTTTAGGATCTAATTTAGTCTTCAACATTTTTCTTGTATCATCATTTTTCTTGTCAGACTCTATTGGCTTTACCACAATGACTGGACGAGCCTTACGAGCCACGACATTAGCGAAACTTTCAATATTATTATTATTATTTCTAAACATTTTTTCTTTCAAATCATTATTTTTATTCGTTAACATAATTTTCTTGCTCGGAGTGTCCAAATTAGCACTAATTGAGCTCGGACTAACCTGTCGCTTCCTGTTCATCACAGCTAAATTTCTGTCAACATTATTTTTTTCAGAGAATAAGCTTTTCATATTTTCCAACTTTTTGGCAACACTGCTCTCGAAGCATGCCATCTTCTCTTTGAAAAGCTCGTCGAAAGATCTGACAAGCTTATCTCGCTCATTCTCAAACGCGATGTTTATTTGCTCGGTGAAGCTTCCTCGGACATCAGAGAGCGAAAGTGAGATCTTTTCCATCTCCCTTTGCAATCCACCAACGTCTAAAGCATCACCTCGCACGCCACATTTCTGGTCCGACAAACATTCATCACAAATAAACTGAATGTTCGGATTCTCTGTTATCAGTTTCGCTGTTGCTTTTGTAAGCGAAGTACAGCGCCGATGAAATCGAACACCGCATTTACCTACACAAACAACAGGATCATCACTGATCATTACTTTGCCGTCGCACGCCTTGCACTCGCTCATCTCGAGAGTGCCCTGCGCGGCAGCAATGGCAAAAGCAGAGACAACAAAAAAACAATACAACGATACACAACACAGCACAAGCAGCTACGGTGGCTATCCTGAGCGATAGCGAGCCGTAGAGCCGTGATATAAATTTGATTTAAAAACGCACAACAATTATCAGCATGCACTCAATAGGTACTTATCCTGATAATATTTAAAATTCGCCGTCGGTGGAACAAATTTGTTCTAATTCCAGCCGTCTATTTCCCACAAAAAACACTTTAAATTCAGCACTATAAAGATACACAAACCACCATGTTCGCTGATGTGTGATGTGCTCCCGTGGCCGAGTGGTTAGCGTCCCACACTATCATGCCGGGGTTCGGGTTCGGTTCCCGTTCTGGCCGGGGGATTTTTCGTCAAAGAAAATTCTTCCGACTTACACTGTGATCATGCGTATTCTAGAGCTTGCCACTCCAGAGTGCATTTAAGGCGTTTTATTCGGCATAGAAATCTCTACCAAGTATTACTAATAAAATGACGCAAGTAATGCTACGTTGAGAAGGCAAAAGTTCCACTGGAACGTTAGAGCCATCCAAGAAGGAGAAGTTAGGGAAACATTCCGATTTGCAGAAACGCAAACGAGTACAAAAGTACACACTGATTACTTCTAATTTGCTATGCCAATTACCCCTGGCTCCATGGTTTTGCAGTCTGTGTTAGGGAAACATTCCGATTTCCAGAGACGCAAGCGAGTACAAAAGTACCCGCAGCTCTGTTTTGCAATGTTGATTTCCCCCAGGCACCATGGTTTCGAAATCTGTGTCAGGGAAACATCCATCCATTCCAACGATCGTACCTGAATCGTTGCGTCTCGTTCTCCGGCGTAACGCTTTCGTTTTCGAAAGTTTGAACTTACACCCCAGTATAGAAATGAAAGACGTAGTCCTACTTCAAAACATGATACTTCAATATAGAGAAAACATATTTGAAATGGAAAAGGTAATTTTCTTTTATAATTTTTACTTTCTGAGTGTCTATTCAACCCAATGCGAATTTTAATTGGACTAACAACAACTAATACTATATGTAGAGCATATGGGAAATCACTTTTTCTAATATTTCTTCACTTTTCCAATTTTTTTCGCCGTATGAACTTTCCTTGAGTGAAACACAACAGACAGCTTAAATCGGACGATCCATTCTCGAGCGGGAACACACATTGGTTTTTTATTTATGAAAATTGAAACGAATCGTTTCATATATTAAATCATTTTCAACACAACTGCTACCATATACAATTTTACACTTACACTGCTAAATGCTAAATTTTTCACAATACACGATCGGTCATTAATATGAAATTTCACGAAGCAACCAACATTAAAGTCCCAATGAATTTTATTTGCTAGAATTAATCGTATCACTCATCTTGCATGCAATATCAAAATGCCCCCGATTTGCATATATTTGCAATGCCGATTCCCCCAGGCAGCTTGATTTTGATGTCTCTTTTAGGGACCCACCGCATGTGTCGTCAATTTCGACCAATCAGAAGTGGGTATTTCCGTTAGGATAGGGGTTGAGATTTTTCAATTGTTCGATAGTTAGTTTCATGACATATTTTATTTTCTTTAATATAAAAATACTTTTATGGAGTACCGAAATCGATTGACGCAAAAATTTCATCAATCCATCATGAAATGACTGAGCAATAAGCGTTTGAAATTGGACAATTTTCACGATGTGCTCAATTTTAGATTTTCAATTTGTACCCGGAAGACGTAATCCTACGTCAAAAATGCCCATGAAAACAACTCCAACGGAAATAAGTTGGAGTTGCTTTCAGAAAAAGTGCAGTAGACTAGAAATATTATGGCGCGGGGAAAACATCATGGGTGTAAAGCCTCAAAGAAAAAAAACTTAGTGGGTTATATCTATGATATAACCGCAAGGTTCACGTGGAACTACCTTAGCTTAGCAATCATTCGTTTGTATTGATTAAATTCTTGATTGAATGAAACAGTTTCCAAATTCAATTGAGTTCAATATATTTGCTCTGTGAGTGAAAAAAATGAACAAATGCCGTGTAAAGTCAATTCATTTATTGTGATTGATTGTTCTTCGTTACAAGTAAATTTAATGACGGACCTTTTACGTTTGGTATGATGACTAGAACAAAATATATGTACGGAATAATTATCAAACGTTTGATGAACCAGCCTAAGGCTGAAAATCTTTCCAATAAAGACAAAAAAAATTGTCAAACGATTATTTTATTTTACATTTCCCTCTGAAGTTTACATCCCAAAAGTGTACATACTTCTCGAATCTCGAATTTGCTTGAAACTGGGAAGTTCATTCGCTTCTAGTGTCTGCACGATTTTCCCAGGTTCCTAAGTTTAGAAGATCATGTTAGGACAGACATATTCCACTCTGCACAAAGGCAAGCGAGGACAAAAGTACTCGCAGTTTGCATTTATTTGCAGAGCCGATTTCCCCAGAAACCTCGGTTTTGAAGTCTGTGTTAGGGAAACACATTTCAATCGGAACAAAAATACCCCCGATTTGTATGAATTCGCAATGCCGATTTCCCCACGCTTCATGGATTTGAAGTCTGTGTTAGGGAAACACATTCCAGTCGGAACAAAAATACCCCCGACTTGCATGAATTTGAAATACCGATTTCTCCAGGCACCTTGGTTTAGAAATCTCTATTAGGGAACACATTTCGGTGGGAACAAAGGCTCCCCCTACTTTCGTGTGTTCTTTTTCTTCTTTTTGGCTTTAAGAGGGTTTAAACTTTTCTGTTCACTCGACTTTAGGCTCATTCGTGTGCTTGCAATGCCGATTTCGCTGCTTGGTTTTAAAGTCTGTGTTAGGGAACATTTTTCGATGAGAACAAAAGTCCCCCTACTTTCATGTATTTGCAATGCCGATTTCCCCAAGGCTGCTTGGTTTTGATGGCTGTGTTAGGGAAACCGTAAATCGGGCCAATCAAAACGATGCAGTTAGGGCGTTTAGATAACGCCTAATATTTTACAGTTATTCAATTGTTTATCTAATGAAAAACAACATTTTGTTAGTTGCGATAGATGCGTAGAAATATTCCCTATCAAGTGATGCAAACATCTGTCCTATCCAGTACGAAATGTTCGAGCTATAAGCATTCGAAATCTTTCATTTTTTCCTGCATGTTCTGTGTTTAGGTTTTCATTTTACCTTCCATATATTCCGCTTAGATGTAGTCCCACGTCAAAAAGCGTAATTTCTATTCCTTTAACCCTTTCCCGTACAACATCGAGTCTCACTCGTGGTGTACTTGCATAACATAGGGCGCCAAAACACTCAGCAGAGTAGTGAAATCACTTGATGTGTGACGTATTAAATAATACGGGAAGGGGTTATCGAGGATAAGGAATCGAGGTGGCCCAAGCCGCCAAGATGACACGATCCGAGTCGACCGCTGACCCGCCGACGGAAGTGGTGGTGGGGAAACATAGGATACGATCCTTTAGCAAGGTTGGTTAATTATAGGTTAATAATACACCCATACCTCGCTCTATGGCCTAAATACGTTCCACGAAATTTGGCCGAAAGCGAAAAGCCGTATAAGGAATCAACTATACAAATTCTAATACAAATTCAATCAGATCGGTTCCAAATTTTCTAGATATATAACATAGTTTATCATTCAAAATGCATTTTATCTTTTGACGTAGAACTACGTCTTTCGGGAAGAGTGTCAAATCAGGAAACAGGTCACGTTTTGACGTAGGACTACGTCTTTCATTTCTATACCGGGGTGTAAAATCAAAGTTTCTAAAACGAAAGCGTTACGCCGGAGACCGAGATTTTGAGCATTAATAGCTCCTAAACAAATGAACGTAATGGTATGATGAACACTTCATTCGAAAGATAAAATGTCTACGCGTTATATACTTGTTACTTTTTGATCCAAAAACTTGTTTCAATAGTCTTAAAATTGATTTCAAAACAGGCTATTGAAATCACCAATCGGTATATAAGCGAGCGCCACTCGGAAATCCACTCAGTTCTAATTGAACAGCGATTGGAGCATGTTGTCGCTGTTGTGGTGAAGCTCTTCGTTTATCATGAAAGCGCAAATGAACGGTGTCACCAAGAGCCTGTTTGTGCACCTTAGGCCAGAAGGGAATCCATCAGGAGGAGAGTGATGCCGCAAATGGTTCCCCGGAATGAGATCGGAGCAGCCGCCACACACACACATACACGCGCGGAACTCTTCGTTTGGATGCCATTCAGCATCGAGAAAATTCCGGAAAGATTCAATCGTTGCTGAAAAATAATCTGCCAGTTCCCCTGGGATCTGAAAAATACATTCATGCGAAAGAGTTCATTTTAATGTTTTTTATCCATGTAACACTGCGACCAAATATTTTTCAATTAAGTGCCATTAACAGGTGGTTATCGAGTTAGCATTAACCACTGGTGGGCTTCGAGTATCGAGGAAAATCGGGAAAAATCTAATCGTTGCTGAAAAATAATCTGCCAGTTCCCCTGGGAATTGAAAAATACATTGATGCGAAAGAGTTTATTCTAATGTTTTCTATCCATATGACACTGCAAATACATTTGGTTTTGTGATTTTTCAATCAACCGCAATTAACAGAAAAGCTTCTGAAAAAAAATTTCTACTGATTTTCTACTGATGGGGAAATCAGTAGAAAATCAGTAGAAAATTTTTTTCGTGACGACATCGACAAGGCAACATCGTTATTGAACGAGCTGGACGGCGAGGGATCAAGAGATTCATTACCTGGCCTAACCTGACTTGAAACACATACAGTTTGTTTGGAACTTCCATCAGAAGAAGAGAAGACGACCGAGAAATTATCAGCACCGAAAAACGGTTCCATTTGAGATATCGAAGCGGCCGCCACAGCACTCATATATATACGTATGGAACTTCTTTCGTTTAAATGCCATCCAGCATCGAGAAGATTCCGGAAAATTATTATCGTTGCTGAAAAATAATCTGCCAGTTCCCCTGGGAATTGAAAAATACATCCATGAGAAAGAGTTTTTTTTTAATTTTCTAATATATAACACTGCGATCAAATACATGTGGTTCTGTGATTTTTCAATCAAGTGCAATTAACAGGTGCTTATCGAGTTAGCATTAACCACTGGTGGGCTTCGAGTATCGGAGATTATCTGGGAAGATGTTATTGTTGCTGAAAAATAATCTGGCAGTTCCCCTGGGAATTGAAAAATACATTCATGCGAAAGAGTTTATTTTAATGTTTTCTAACCATATAACACTGCGACTTAAATACATTTGGTTTTGTGATTTTTCAATCAAGTGCAATTAACAGGTGGTTATTAAGTTAGCATTAACCACTGGTGGTGGACTTCGAGAAGAGTCCGGAAAGATATCGCTTCTGCAAAATAATCCGCCAGTTCCCCTTGGCATTGAAAATAACATGCAAGCAAAAGAGTTTATTTTAATGTTTTTTTTGTGTTTTTCTGCGACCAAATACAATTGGTTCTGTTATTTTTCAATCAAGTGCAATTAGCAGGAAAGCTTCTGAAGATTATTCTTCCCCATCAGTAGGATATTTTCATATCCAATATTGGATGCATAAAACCTTGTACCCCCAACGTAACGCTCTCGTTTTCGAAGTCCCCCAAATATTCATTTATTCTTTCATTCAGAATGGATTCAGATTCAACTTCAAGAAATGATCACTAAATCAACGATAGTCCTACGTCACCATTGCGGTTATACCATAGATATAACCCACTTCCTGTTTTTGTGAAATAAATTTAACGTTAATAACTATTTTCACAGCGAACAAATTTTGATACTTTGCACACCAATGGAATCGGAAATTCTCTAAGCTTCGTTTGATATACTATACAGTACAATCCACTAATGCCTAAACAGTTTAAATTAATGAAAACTCGTTTTTCCATACATTTGTTCTGCCGATTTGTGTGCATTTCCGAACAGAGCTGTTAATAACGAGCAACTGAAACATTCGTTTCTGCTCGTTTTCAACACATTTGGTTTAAATTAGCCATCCGCGATTTGAAGCCACACCACTTCTCGTTTGGTGGTCATCAAAGCAACATGGTTGCCGCAGAGCTTGTTTTGAGGATTGTTTTCTTGTCGGGTGAAGGAGGAGTATGGAATAGAGTTTCTTTCCACAAGGGCCCTTCTCAGGGCTAGAGGCGGAAACCAAAAATAGAATAGAATGAAAACACAGATGGGAGTGAGCTAGCATAACACAACGAGCGGATATCATTCATGACTAATGCTGATTTCACACACATACACACACAGCTCGATACAAGGAGAGGAAGCCCTCTGTATCGAGGTGTGCTACGACAAAGAAGAGCAGCATACGAGAATTTTGACGTAGGACTACGTCTAACCGGAAGATATAGGAGGTGAAATGGAAATCTAGGCACTGAACAAGTAGGAAAAAATGCAAGATTTGGAACGCTTATAACTCGAGCATTTCTCAATAGATCGCAAAGGTTTTTGCATCAATTGATAGGAAATATATCTACGCATCTATCATAACGAATAACATTTCATTTTTCTTGAGATAAATAATTGAATAATTGTGAAATATCGAGCATTGTCTAAATGCACTATGTGCCCATTTTTGATTGGTCCATTTTGTGCTCCTAAAATCGTACCGACCAAAACGGGCAACCAGAGTAGCAGCGAAATAGAATGAAGCACGATTGGAAAGGAAAAAGAAAAAAAATGAACGAAACATTGGTCGCAGTCTCACACATGCGTAATTCTCGAGCCAGCCAGTCAGCTTAAAAATCCCCACTCCACTGCCGTAACGATCATTCTCATTCAAACCGTACACCACATCGGTTCGCATCACAACACATCAACAAACCAACCCAAGCAGCCATGTCTGGACATGGTAAAGAAGGAAAAGTGAAGGGAAAGGCAAAATCCCGCTCGAACCGTGTTGATCTGGAGTTCCCCGCAAGGGTAGCTAGGCCGAGCGCGTTAGTATCAGTGCACCAGTCCACCTAGCCGGCGTTATATAGTTTCGGCCGCCGAAGTGATCGAGTTAGCTGGCAAAGCTGCTCGCGACGATTAGAAAACCCGCATTCGGAACAGAACACATTCGGTTCGGTGGACATCTAGACAACAGGCAGTTGCAGCGAGTGGCGAGTGGCAAACGCAATCGCAAAACGGCATCAGGTAGCAGAAGAAAAAAGTTTGTTCTTTATACAAACTGCTTTGGTGGCAAATCCAGAACAAGGCGGCATCGAGGGCGTTCGAAATGTTTTTTTTCAAAACCACGAGTACTAAGTTTTCTAAATTGGAACCATTCCATAAAACAAGGCGCTTTTCAGGGCCATTAAACCTTCCAAAAAAGAGTTTAGGAAATACAGTTCGATGCTTTCTAAAAAAAAATTTCCAAAATAATAATAAAACACAAATTGATTTTTTCATAATTTGTTTGCCAGGATATGATGAGTATGTGAATTTGGCAGTTGTTCTGAGCTTATTGAATTCTTAAATTACTTCTAGATTGAAAGTACAATAATTTACACTTATCTCGACATTTAGCTAATTGGACGGACCTGTAATGCGACATATTTAGTTGGACATTTTTGTAAACATAGAGTTCGGGGTCCAAATTATGACCCCACATTGAAAGTCGACACTGTACCACTGTCATTGCAAATGTTCAATTACAGGTTAAAATTACCTCCAATCCGATACTGAGTGGTGGTAATGCGACGTGCCATTGAATGTAATTTACTGTAAAATATGTCACAAGCTGGATGGGAAGAAATTTTCCAACTGTGAAAGCTGTGGCGAGTGGCAAATGCAATCGCTAAACAGAAAGGTTTAGCCGAACAAGATGGGGATATCGAGTGATAACAATACAATAAACTCTTTAGATTGAAGATAATTTTGTGATCCTGAAAAGGACCCTTTTTAGCCTGCATGTGAATCCAACGAGCGAACAAATCGTAATGAATGTATTTTTTTGCCATCGCTCCCTTTTAACGCTCATTCGTTCGTCTCGTTGGACTCGCCCCTCTGGCTGAGTCTGCCGATTTGTCTCTATCCTGTGAGTGTGTACCGCTAGAGTATAAAACACGCGGACCCCAAAAAAATATCTTATTTTCTTTCAAACCGTAAACCCGTGTGGTTGTACGGCATCGGCATCGTGGACGTAACAAAGGAGGACAAGTTAAGGGAAAGGCAAAGTCTCACTCGAACCGTGCAGGTCTCCAGTTCCCTGTTGGTCGCATTCACTGATTGCTCCGCAAGGGTAACTAGGCCGAACGGATTGGTGCCGGAGCACCAGTATACCTAACAGCGATTATAGAGTTTCGGCCGTCGGAGTGCTCGAGTTGGCTTGCAAAGCTGCTCACGACAATCAGAAAACCCGCATCAAGAACAGAGCAGCTTCGGTTCGGCGCTCATCAAGGCAACAATTAGTTTCAGTGAGTGGCAAAGTGTTTCTCCGGCACGTCGCATTAAATGTAATTTACTGAAAAATATGTCACAAGCTGGATGGGAAGAAATTTTCCAACTGTGAAAGCTGTGGCGAGTGGCAAACGCAATAGCTAAATAGGAAGGTTTAACCGAACAAGATGGGAATATCGAGTGATAACAAAAACACAACACCAAAGGTTCTTTTCAGAACCATCAACATATTCATAAAGAGTAAACAGTAAACTAATCCATTTTTCAGGTAGATAGGTAGGTATTCACGTAGGAGAAGAAAATAAAACAATATATTTAAAATATATATTTAACAAAAGCTGTCCCCTTTGTATAGTCCTACGTCACTCCGGTTATGTCCCCGACATTACCCACCTGTCTTTTTTTGTGCTAGTGCGGATTTGGAAGAGTATCCAGAATTTTGAAAAATAGATATACACTGCGTTTATTTAGATAAACGTATATTTCATGAAAGTATGCTTTCAAATTCCAGCAGAGTAGCCTTACTGTTGCATGTTGTGGGGTTCGATCACATCTCAAGCGGATTATAGGAGTTAAAAGGATCATAGTTTGTGATCGATATCTGAGTGAGAAGGAGAAAGTCTGATGTGAGTTGAACCAAATAAACGAGCTCTGATAGCTTCCGACTCTATTCAACTGTTTCGAGTCTTCTGAAGTAATAAAAAATTAAATAGCTAAAAAGATATTACAAAAATTTCGATGCATTCTCTGCTTCGGATATTATTTTAGAATGCATCGAAATTTTTGTAATATCTTTTTAGCTATTTAATTTTTTATTACTTCAGAAGACTCGAAACAGTTGAGTAGAGTCGGAAGCTATTAGAGCTCGTTTATTTGTTTCAACTCACATCAGACTTTCTCCTTCTCACTCAGATATCGATCACAAACTATGAACCTTTTAACTCCTATAATCCGCTTGAGATGTGATCGAACCCCACAACATGCAACAGTAAGGTTACTCTGCTGGAATTTTGAAAGCATACAAGTGGATTGAATAATATAATTCCACAGTTCTACGTCGAAAACTGCGGTCCTGTCGTAGATACAACCCATTACATTTTTTTATTTCATTTAAATCAAACATTTAATTCATTAAAATTTATTTTATTTAAATCAAAAATACATACATAACATAAACATAATACATACAATACATACAACATACATACATAAAAACCAACAATTATCTATAAACAAAAATGGAACAACTTCATGTTACATGGAATATTAGGTATGTATACATACCTAATTTTGTTGTTGCTTAAGTTATTGTCTCGCAAATATTTTTTCACTTCTGCAAAAAGTGATTTTTGAACCAATACTCATTTTTTTGCCGTTATAATGAAACGTTTTAGGACGTAAATCGAAAACGTGTCTGAATTGAAGAGGGCCATTTTAGCGAACTGCCATATATTCGGCATCTTTTAAGTAGAACAAAAGCGCTGATCCTCTCGTTGGGTCATCGCTTAAGATGGCTCGTACGCTTCCACTGATTCCGTAGAGATTTCGCAGATCATCATATATCGGGCAACCACACAGGAAATGCTCGACACAGTGGTCACAGAGTAGACGGAAAGGTCATCCGTTGGAAACGTGCGAGATCAAGCAGTGGACGGTCCTCAGTCTGGACAGGATTCGTTGTTGGCTTTATTTCATCCTAGACTATCCATCAAGTTAAGACTAGCTGCTGAAATAACTATGGCTGTGTTGCTGGTACCTCTGCGGAAAGTATCCGTACCGTCGTTTAAGACCGAGAGCTCTAGTGTTTGCATTCTCCAATTGCGGTGAAGAGCGTTGAAGTTCCCCAGAATGAATATGGGGTCTTCCAAGCATTCTAACGCCCAAAGCAGCTTCCGTTATATTTCCGGTATTGTGCCACATGGCAGGTGTATGAAGATGATGGTCATCGATATAGAAGCCTCGCTTCGGACTGTTATTATTGACAGGTCTGGGGAATTGTTTCTGCAGGTGGGGAATGTTTCTTTGGACGCCCAAGGCAACGGATTGTTGCAAGACGGAGCCCGCTTGGTGTGCCAGTGGAATTTAACCCCGAGTCTTTTTTATGTTTGTTAGGGAAACTTGATTTACCTCGTGATGTGCCATGATAGACAGGCATAGCTCTCGGTCAAGGATCTTCAGTTCTCCTAAGTTGTTGTACAGCCCATTGATGCAGGTTGGTGGGTGAACTTTACTATTGATGGACGCCGGTGGGGAATTGGAGGTGTGGTACGGGATGCGACGATTCCCGGTAAACCTTCACAGACGATAACAGGTTGGGCGGCCGAGGAAACGTGGTAACGTGAATTGGGCTTCGAATTGCTTCCGCATCCACCGTATTCTCCAGATCTGTCCCCCAGCGACTATTTTCTGTTCGCAGACCTGAAGAGAATGCTCGCTGGCAAGACATTCGAGACCGATGATGAAACGATTACCGAAACTGAGGCCTATTTTGAGGAACCGAAAGAGTAGTATAAAAATGGTATTGAAAAGTTGCAAGATTGCTATGAATGCTGTATCGCCCTCGAAGGCAATTATGTTGAATAATAAAATTGAATTTTGCAAAAAAATATAGTTTTACTGTGTTACCTTACTAACATCAGCCGAACTGTTACATAGTAACAGATTTTCAGCAATTTTTTTTTAAATATTATATAAATGCATACATAGATACCTTGACTTATTAAACTTCAGTTGTTTATTTAAAGCCAACCATTTAAGAGCACCAGTCAGTTAAAAAGGGTCGAATTCTATGTTCTTCCCTGTATCAACGTCATTGAACTTGAACATTTCAACAATTCTCGATCGGTCTAGGGCAGTGGTGTTCAACGTTTTTTCCAGAGGGGCTACAGATATGTTAGGCATGGTGTCGCGGGCCGCAAAACAAAAATAAATGTACTACCAGCGAAAAACAAACATTATAAAAATGGAACTCTTTAGTACAAACATTTGGTAGTACTGATTAGGGCCAATGAATAAATCCTTGAACTGAGTGGGGAACGTGGACTTTCATCAATATTTATAGATTTTTGTGTATGAGTTCCAAACATCATACACACCAGATGGGCCAACCAGCCGGGCCGCAGGTTGAGTATCGTTGGTCTGGGGTCATCCCGAGTTGGAAATTCTTTCGATATGCCATGGAATGAAAATGTTTAGGCTTGAGTTGTTCTTTCGATGAGTTATCTTCGTCTTTGAGATAACTAGTCCGTTTTCTCTTCAATTCTATTTGCTTTCTGGTTAGTGGGATGTCATAAAATTACAGATTTAAATTATTGGGTTGGGGAAAAAGAAATGTCGTATATTGTCAATATATGGCAACACTTAACAATGTCTTGTGTTGTACTTATCGCATCGGGTCATACTATACGGCTATTCAAAGACGACAATCTGTGCTACAAGTGTCGTTTTGACAGTGTTGTGATTGTCCTTTTCAGTCTCAAGTTATAGCGCGTCAAAGATGGAGTCCACCAAGCAAGATATTCGCCATATTTTACGTTTTTACTACCTGCAAGGTAAAACTGCAATGAAGGCGGCCGAAAAAAATCGTGTAGTTTATGGACCCGATACTGTAACGATTCGCATAGCACAGCGTTGGTTTGATCGATTTCGTTCTGGTGTAATGGCTGTCAAAGATACACCCCGTACTGGTAGGCCAATCGTCGTGGAAACCGATAAAATCGTTGAAATCATCCAAGTAAACCTGCATGTGAGCACTCGCTCGATTGGCCAGGAACTGGGTGTAGACCATAAAACCGTTTGGAATCATTTGCAGAAGATTGGATTCCAAAAAAAGCTGGATGTATGGGTGCCACACAAGTTGACGCAAAAAAATCTTTTGGACCGAATCAACGCCTGCGATGCACTGCTGAAACGGAACGAACTCGACCCATTTTTGAAGAAGATGGTGACTGGTGATGAAAAGTGGATCACGTACGACAACCTAAAGCGAAAAAAGTCATGGTCGAAGCGCGGTGAGCCGGCCCACACCATCGTCAAGCCCGGATTGACGTCCAGGAAGGTTTTGCTGTGTGTTTGGTGAGATTGGAAGGGAATCATCCACTATGAGCTGATCAACTATGGCCAGACCCTCAACTTGGTTCTCAACTGTGAGCAGCTTGCGAAAATATAGGCTTGCGAAAACTAGCTGTCTGAGTTTTTTGCAAATAAGGAGGGGGCGGGGGGGGGGGGGTGTATTAATGAAGTTGCCTTCTAAATGACAAGTTTGCGAACAAAACGGCGCATATTTGACTTAAATTGGATAATTTTAAGTATGTTAAATAAAGCGTCCGATCATAAATACGACATTTCTTTTTCCCCAACCCTATATTATCAATAAGATAACTCGTCCCACTCGAAGCTTTGTAGGGCTCTCTCTGAAAAATAAATAAAATTTATTTATTTTTCAGAGAGAGTCGTTTACGCACAAATGTCTATCTCGAGCAAATGATGCGTTTAAAGACCAACACTACGATGGACAGCCGACATGCCCAACAAGTGGAGACTGCTTACTATCTGGTCAAGCAACCCGAAGGGATGCGCATTCAGCGCAAGGTGCGTCCTCTGATACACACCTATATTCGGCATTTGATCTTCGAAGAACTGAACAAGTCCAATGTAGACAAAATGATTAAGCTATTGAGACGATTGGACTGGGAAGATAATGCCACTCAGGATTACGCGGTCAAGTGTCTCTCGAAGGCATACAACATCCGTTATCATCTAATTCGAAGCCTTGCTGATCTGGTATCGGGTTTAAGTTCCTACCAAGAGAAGGCGGTTATCAAAGTTATCGATGCGGTTTTCGAGGATATCAGAGCAGGACTTGAGATACACGACACCAAGCTTGCCCAGCGCAGAGTGGCAATGGCGAAATACTTGGGTGAACTGTATAATTACAGGCTAGTCGAATCGGGCAACGTCTTGAACACATTGTATTCGATTATATCGCTGGGGGTCAGCTTCAGCCATGATATCCCATCGGAGGTAGATCCCCCGGGCAGTTTGTTCCGTTTGAAGCTGGTATGTGTGTTGCTGGACACGTGCGGTCAATACTTCACCAGCGCTTCGAGCCGAAAGCGACTTGATTATTTTCTTATATTCTTCCAACACTACTATTGGTTTAAAAAATCGGATCCCATTTTCACCAATGATGCGAATAAAGACTTGTTTCCAATCTTGGTGGATCATATGTACAAGGTAATTGATTCTAGAATACATGGATAACAGTATAATACCAATGTTTGTATTACTCTGATTCAGGAATGCTTCAAGAATCTTCGTCCCAAGTTGAAACTTCATACCAGCTATGATGCCGCAAAAGAATCTGTGGAAAATCTGAGAAAGAAACTCTACCCAAATCTGTTCAATGTAAAGGATGACGACGAAAGCGGACTTAAAACGATACAGGAACATGAGACCGACAAGGATGACACCGTTACTGAGGACTGTACTTCGGAAGCGTTTGGTGATTCTGAGGACGATGATGAAAAACCACGTATCCAGCGGGATGAAGATGATGAAAATGCGGATGATGACTTGGAAGATGATGATGAGGATGATGGGATGAAAATTGAACTGGAAGCGGAGAGCGAACCTAGAGTAGGTCCAACAAAGACAGCTGAAGATTTGGAGTTTGAAAAGGAATTTGAACGGATGGCTACCGAAAGCTTCCTCGAACGGCTCAAGGAACCAATCAAAATGAACAATA